>NC_058112.1:11231666-11588333 GCF_914725855.1 Thunnus albacares | reverse complement strand
CATAATGTTCGCACGCTCACATCTGTGGAGAACAGCGTTAGAAACAAGAGTGTAACTGTGCAGGGACGTGAGCGTTTTCTCAGAAGCTCACGTCATTCGGAGAGCTGAAGATTCAAAGGAAGTCTGACGTTGGAAGGAGGCCAACATAGGAGATGAGCAACTTATCTGATGTTTCATCTTTGAGGATTTATCAGTTCATTAGCTGAAGAGGCAAATGAAAGTTAATCAAACGTCTTTTCTGTATGCAGATAGACAAAAGATTGTTTTTTATGTTATCATCCAGTCTGACCTTACAAGAAATTACTTTTAAGACAATGAATATTAATTATTGTACAGTATACTGTAAGCTAAACCTTGTCAAAACCCTAAATACCAACATTTGAGCTGCTTGAGCTGAACTGATTGATTAGTCGATCATTCGATTGACTGTTTCGACAATCAAATAATCATTTTAGTAATTCTTTAAGCAAGAACTTTGCTGGTTGCAGCTTCTTGAATGTGAGAATTTAAAGCTTTTCTGTGTCATACATGATAGTAAACTGAATATCTTAAACAGATAAATCAAGACATTTGAAAATGTCACCATGAGCTCTAAGAATCTTTAATGGACATTTTTCACTACTTTCTCACATTTTATAGACAAACCTATGTCTGTTTATGTACCCTTAAAACTTAATATATTACAATTTAAACTGAATTACAACATTCATATATATAAATTTAGCAATGAAAACATTTGAATTTAATTGTTTCAGAAACAAAACGTTATAAATGATTTAGTAGAAAATCATTTAAATTGGAATTAGGCTTCTGTACTCTGAGAGGAAGCAAAAAGGAAGCATAAATCTCTACAACTTTCTGTTCCTCAGTAGCTCCAGCTCAGAGACTTTAGACCTGGTCAGTTCGTTCCATGATCTCAGGGTTAAAGAGCAAACAGGGTATCGGTCAGGGCAAAACAACAAATCAAACGCCAGCATTGCCGTTAGTTCACACGCCACACAGTCTGGTTGAGTTGTGCTCCGTGTCTGCCGAAGCAGGAAATGGAGACCTTTCCCTCGGGAACAGGGGTCCCCCCAAACCTCTCCTTTTTATCTTTCATCCCTGTTTGTTATTGTTTGTATCTCTTCAGAGAATGTGGACTGGCTGCACAAGTTATGTAATATACCTAGAAACAGATTGGCGTGTGTTGAGAAGCGGACTAATGCGATTTGTGCCCTTGAGGCAACATGTTGATCCTATCAGGGGGTTTTGAAATCATTATCATATCTGCTGACGTGATGCCCTCTTTGGTGTAGATTCAGGGTGACGATTTTAAACATTTTTCACATATTTGCCTCGTTTGATTGGCCACGCTCTGTTTAAGCCGGAGAATGATATGTAGAATATGCCGACACAGTCACTCAAGCGGAGACGTCTTCTCAACATCGATCTGTCACTCATTCCCCGCTGCGGTGATTGGTTTGGTTCTTCTAGCTTAAGTTTCTTCGTTAAAGGAACATTCTGTACATTTTAGACAGCTCGGCCATACTCTTTATGTTCAAATCTCTGTCAGTTCTGGGAACAGTAATAGGTTACATGCATTCACATTCCCCTTGGTAGGGAGTCTGTGACTAAATGCCCTCACTTAGGAGTTAATGAGCTGGATCGGGGCAGGCATGCACAGCCTTGGAGCAGAAAACAGAAAGCCACCCGAATTCTGTGCATGAACCCCACACCCTCCTCTTTATCTCTGCATCATTTGCTTTTAAGACTCACTAACAGTCCCTTCAGAGCTGTTTTTGTGTGCTTTGGTCCTCCCCGAGAGCCTGCTCATGGCTTAACTGTGCTGTCACCTATTTTGTAGTAGAGTGTTAGATGGGTTTGGGCGGCCCGCCGGAGCTGCTGTACAGTGTGAGTGTTTTACATTCTGTCAATCTGGTTTTGTTGTTTTTTGTTTTTTTTTTTTTATTTTCAGGACCATGAAAAGAGAGCTCTGTTCACCCTGAAGCCCCATCATGCTCCACCCCACATGCACACACATCCTGTGCAAACATGGGCGCTACCCCAATCCTTTTTCCCGCCACCTCCTCTTCTCTTACTCCATCTATCCTGTATTCCATGACGATCTTTCTCCTCCTTTCAGCCCCCCTCCACCTCATTCTCTACCACTCCTACACACACACACACTGCCTCTTGTGCTCCTGAGCAAACAGTAGCATATGTTTGACCACAGCTCTCCCCCTTTTCTCCTTTACGCCTCTCCTTTACGTCACAAACTCCCCTCTTCTTGCCCCCAAACACCTCTCCTTGTTCAGTATTTTATTTTTTACTCTTTACCTTCTTTTACGTTCCACAAGCAGTAGAAAGTAAGTTTCACAGTCTTCAAAGGATGCAGACGTCCATAGCGTCAGCATAATCCTGGTTCGGTTTCAAGTGTCACAAAAAGTGCACACACACACACATCTTAGCATCCACACCCTTATCATAAAAACTGGAATGGAAAAGCGAAATGGAAAACTGTGTAGCTGTGAGGTTGTGTAAGTTTCAGACAGTGTCTGTACTCAGAGGCCTTATCCAAGGGTGGATACTGTACGTGGTGATATAGACTAGTCTCCGCTTTTTTATTTTACTCAATGGTACAAAAGACAACAGAGCTCTAATTGTGTCTACGCTGGCTGCTTTTCATCTATCAAAAGGTTTCATATTTGACTTCACTTAACTTATGTGAAAATTGAGCACACCTACATTTTTTGCCAGCAGGTGGCAGTGTTGCTGTTTTTGTGTGTGTGTGCGCGTGTGTGTGTGTGTGTGTGTGTGTGTAAAAGGAGGAATGTTCCTTTCTCACATGTCCAGCGCTACAGCCAAACCACCCCTACGCACTGCTGTGTTACACTGGAGGTGTATCTGTAGGTAATGTTATGGTTTGGTTGAGAAATGTTCTGAATTTTATCTGCAGTTGGGAATGTAGGCAGATCAGCAAATTTAGAGTGTGTGTGTGTGTGTGTGTGTGTGTGTGTGTGTGTGTGTGTGTGTGTGTGTGTGTGTGTGTGTGTGTGTGTGTGTGTGTGTGTGTATGCGCCTCAGTGCCAAGGTTATCATATTCTTCCCAGGAAAAGCTGCATTCTTTTCCTTTCTGAGCTTTATTAGAGTTCTGGGAAGATGTGTAGTTTTTGGGAACCTTTTCTGTTTCCTCCAACAAAGCACAGAGTGTAACACATGCACAAACTTCTTTTTTATGTGCAAGTCTAATAACTCATATATCATTAGAGCTATCAGTTGAAACGCTATATGCACAGAATATAAGCTGTACTCAAATTCTGTTCATCTCTTTCTACCTTTCTATCTCGGAGGGGTGAGTTCCTTTGCCTCTCTCTTGTAGGACAGTTCAGTCGTTATCGGAGCGCAGCGCACCCACTTCCTCACACTGCCTTTGTGCCTCAGCCCCTTTTGTCATGTGATTAATCTCATGACACTGATGGAGTGACCCTGCCACAGACCTGCAGCCATTAGCAGGACAGAAAGCCTCATTACCATTCCCCCTTTTACCTGCAGGCCTGAGGATAGAGTCACATTCTGGCCGTGCTATGAACACCTGTGATGCGGCGGCGTGTCACAGGTCATTCCACAGGTCAGCTAACTCACCTGCCCGTCTCCCACCTTGACCGCTAATCCGTGACCTCGCCGCTTCTGACAGTTCAATGACAATTATATCATAGCTGACCTTGTAACTGAGCCTCGGGGCATACAGGTACGTGATTAAGTATCTGTGTGTGCGAGTGTGTGTGTGCGTGCTCTTACGCTTGACAGACAGGTGTTGACTGCCCAGGTGGCGAATTATGGGATAGATAGAGACTCTCCCCTGTTAAGGAATGTAGGGAGGAGGAGTGCAGCGGGCAGCCAGGGCATGCTGTGACAACCTCCCACTCTGAGCCAAACTCTTTCACTCCTCTCCGAGTTCTGCTATTAAACTCATTCACTCTCCTTTTTCTCTTCTGTTTTTCGCTTCCCTTCTCCTCCGTTGCCCTCTCTTCACCCCTTCTAACTTAATTATCTAACTCCTTCCTTCTCACTTCCGCCTCTTCTTCCATCGCCTTCTCCCATTTCATCCTTCTCTCCTCTTCATATTCCATTCTGGCCCATTCCCGCTGATATGATAGCGCTTAATCTAAGCAGTATCCATGGAGATGGTGATTTATAAACGTCTGGAACATGAGTCTGGTATTTCTCATCTCCTGTCTTCCATCTTGCTAAAGCCCTCTCTTCCTTCAGTCATAAACCAGTCAGAACATGGCCTCCCATCTTTCAAACATACTTGCTAACGTTCTTTCTGGAACCGCTCCAGTGCCAGAAAGTATGCAGAAACATTTTTAACATTTCGAAATCCAAACCATCTTGACTCCTAATTGGATTATGAACGCAGTGGCAATTAGGCAGCAAGTATTTTTTCGCTTTGTGCCATTTCTGCTGTGAAATGAAGCATAACGTTGAACCCTAATATGTTTGCTGTTGAAGTGCACGTCTACCTCCCAAACAAGATAAGCCAGCTCAAACCAAACTGAGAGCTACACCTCTTGCATCTCCTGCTCTTGACCTCCTTTAGTTCACATTTCATGTTGCTCTTTCTCCTCAGCTCTCCTCATCTCTTCTTTGTTTAGCCATGATGTGTGTGCAGAGAGCGATGGCATGTGTTTGCATGCAGCCCTTCCCCTACAGGAATGCAGAGCAAAGAGATCAAGCCAGGGAGAAAGAGAGCCCACAGGCAAAGAGAGAAAGAGACGGAGGCCTCAAGGCCTTAAAGGGAAAATTCACCACTGTGAATGTGATGATTTCTTAGAACTAGGTCACCTATGTAGTAGAAAGGTGCAATTATTTTTGTGCCCTATGACTAGAAAAAACTGAAAAAAAGGTTGTTTCCCCATACCGCTCTTAAGGAGGAATCCTACAACAACCAGAATGCATTGCGAGAGTCCGGTCCAATCAGACTGACTGATTCTACTGGCATGTTTTGCTTTGTTTAGCAAAGACTCTTTACTGAGGCTTATTTTGATTTACAGAATGTTTTTCTTCATGGAGTCTGGATATATCGCACCAGTGTGCACCGGAGTCACTTATGTCGATCACTGCAAACTTACCGAGAGCTGCACGGCTACACTCAAGTCAGAGCTGCCGATCGTTGTGTCTAATTCCACAGCGCAATATTCAGCCTCGTATCATGTAATTAGTTTCTTCCAAATATGCTGGTATTTTTAGAATATTTAGTAGTATGATATTTTAGTGTCTGCTCTTCCTTATTGCTGGCATAACATGGTAGGCGGGGTGTTTTAGGAGATCCACATTTGACAGTCCTTTAAGGCACCACTACAGAAAACAAGGAAACATACTTTGTAGTCTAAGGCAGATCTCCAAAGTCCACTGAGTGACTCAAAACGTGTCATCTGGAAATGGCATTGGTGTTTATTGCACTGTGTTTATACCTAAAGTGTCCTGCAGAGAGGAGGTGTGAATACTTTCTAGACAGATGATTTTTCAAAAAAGATTCACTTTAGAGCTGCAACGATTAGTCAATTAATTGATTAGTCAATCAACAGAAAAATAATTATGAATTAACTATGTTTATTATCGATTCATTATTCATTATTTTTTAAGAAAAAAATCTAAATGTTCTGATCCCAGTTTGCGTTATGGACTGTTATGGATGTCATCTTGGGCTTTGGGAGACAATGCTCAACATTTTCCACCATTTTTGGACATTTCATAGACCAAACATCTAATCAATTGAGAAAATAAACGACCGATCATTGAAATAATCGTTAGTTGCAGCCCTCGTTGACCCCTGCTCACACGCTACTTTGTCAAGTTTAAAAGCGTCTCCTCTGATGCAGGTTTTGTTCGTACATGCACAGACTGACCACACGTACTGCAGTCCAGTTATTTGAGTTTTATAAATGTGGAGGGTAAAGGGGCGATGTTGCCTCTGGGACACTGATTTGTCTGTTACAGTTTCTGTGGTTAAATCACTGAATATAGACATTTGTTGGTACTTGCTTTAATTCCTTTTCTTTTTATAGGAGAAGATGTTGCAAGCAGATGATATATTTTAGTTATATGTACATTTTTCTCGCTGTTGCAGCAAACACAGAACTCTTTTTATCTGATGAGGATGTCGGTATTGCAGTCAGGTCGCTGGGTTCAGTGTGCGGAGTGTCTCCTGGCCCTGCTGACCTTTATCCGGGCCTATAGAAAACCCCCGGGCACTAAAGGCCTTCAGTCTGCACTGTTTTCTCTGGCTAAGACCTTACCTAAACACACTACACACTCCCACACACCCAGAACGCGACACCGACCGAAGGTCTTACAGAGCAACTTGGAACTGCTCGGATTTTTATTTATTCATTTTTGTTTTTTAACGTGGTTGGGCGCCTGACCCGTCTGTCACTTTGATCCAAGCCATGATTGGCTGGAGATTCGCTTTGGCTGCGTCGGGACTGAGCTGTTGCCAGGCCCCAAGGCGCATCTGCTGTGGTTGTGACTCATCAACTGCTGGCCTGGAATCAGTGTTTTCTTTGTCTCAAAAAGGTGGAATGTCCGCTGACTTTCAGACCCAACCTGTTGGGCCAGCCATGAAGGCCAATACGCTTCGCCTAAAATGTCCCACTCCATTTAAATAACTCTTTATGTTTTTGTGTTGTTGTTTTTTTTAAAATAATTTTACATATCCAACATTGCTTTCTTATATCAGTAGATGACTAAAACATCCGGCAGTTTTATTTTTAACATTCCAATATGACACATTTCTTTCAATATAGGACCGCCTCCCAACACGTCAACACTATAATGATTTGAATTACTTACATTTTTTCCCCAGCGCTGTCTTTGTTTTCCTTGTGTTATCAGTCGGTCTGATCAGCTATTGTTGTAGTTACTGTTATTTCTTCACTATCAGATTAAGGCTTAACGCATCCATCCGTCATGAGTCCGGTGACGTCACAGTGTTTCCATAAACTGCCTTTTATTTTTCTCCTCCCCTCTTTTTAACGAGTGATGTCTTTTCTAATTTGATCTGGGCCTTTGGGTGTCTGTGTCTCCGGGGTGGCTGTCTTTTGATGAGGTTTGCGTACTTAAAGCAGCTTGTTAGTTCTGATAAAAGGCAGACTACAAGTGGTGCAGTCTCTAGACATGAATGTCGTGCTGTAATCTAATCTGTCTTTTTCACATACGTCACAACTTCAGATTCTGCTTTCCTCTTCTTTCTTTTATGATTAAAAAGATCCATAATTCTCTCCAAAAGTTCTTATGTAACACTTTTATTGTAATTCCAAGTATGTCTCACCCGCAAACAAATTACTATGTAATCAAATGTAGTCTGTTTTATCTTGTATCTGTCTGCCAGTCATCCATTACAGCACACATCCTTTTTCTATTTAGAGCTGCCTGTGAAAGGTTGGGTATACGTTCGTGCCAATAATCCGTGCTCTGCAGCAACATCTGGTTTGGTTAGAGGCAGGTGGCAGATGAGTGACGCCATGTCTTGTCTGCGCAGAGGAAAGGAAGGTGACTGTGACGTTAGCGGAGAAGAAAGAGTAAACCTCTGTCCGCCAGACGATGGAATGCGGCCATTGGTTTCCATCCACGTCAGACATTGCATAAGACCTCACTGAGGGGTCCAGTTTGTGCAGCTTAGTGGCACCATTTTCTGTCTCCACCTGCTCTGACAAAGTACAGGTGTGACTGCATATTGCCTTTTTTAACTGAAGAAAATGCTGCTTTAAGTTAAAAGCCACCTGCTCTTTATGCCTGATTCATTAAAGTACTTTGTCCAGATTAACTCAGCAGTGAATGCTGAGGCCCAGGCCAAGCACCAGTGATCCTGAATGGATGTCTTCTATTTTCGGTGACCGCACGGATCCAATAGTTAGAAGTAAATTAATGGAAAGTTCCCTGAGCACGGGATTTCCATTACAGCAGCAAACTGCTTTCTCTTGGGTGGTCACAAGAAGTGCTCGAGTACTGGATGTGTCTGCTAAAACAATATTACATTGTAGTCATTACCTAATTATTTATATACAGCATTATGATATAGTATAGTGTATATATAGGGAAGAGTATCATTTCAATACCTGAGTTCCACCACAGACACTACAATGATCTGAAAGTGAAATTTTGTCTGAACACAAGCAGCTGTACAAAAACTGATGTCTGTCTAAAAATGGCAGACTTTTGAATTAAATCAGGAATGATCTGATAAAAGAATAAGTAAACAAGACCACAGATCTGATCTGACTTTTCAGTACAGTTTTTAATGCTCTGTTCTTTCTATAAATTTGGTTTAAAAAGTATTGACTTTTGATACTCAACCACCCGAGCCCCCACTACAAACCACCCACACACCTGGTTACAGGTCTCTGTATCCCCTCCCCGGTTGGATCTCATGCCTGCTTACACAGTCGCTGATGAAGTCGCTCACTCATTTGTACGTACACTCACTCACCACCACAGGCAGCACGTCCCCCCCCTCCCCTCCCTCTCTTTGCACTGTTCCCTGTATTCTTTATGGGCCCAGCCAGTCAGGCTGAAGCTATATTTAGCGCCTGGGGAAAAGTCATCGCCCTGTTCTGGTCTTTCTCCCCTCTCCCCTGCTCCTCACCACTGCTACCACAGCAGGAGCCACTCACAGGGGCCCCTGGATCACCCAGCCCCACCCACCAAACCCCAGCCCAGTGTTCTCTGCGCTGAGAGAAGCATGCACCCCCCAGTGTGGTAAGCAGGAAGCCAGTCAGTCATGCAGGATGAGGGTGCAGAGAGGCGCCTGTCAGACCCTCTGTCCCTTTGATTTTTTCAGATAGTTTCATTGGATCACATAGGGGCTTTTAAACATAAACAAGTGGCGCCTCAGAGGAGGGTCCAACAGTCCACAGTAAGCATGCTCCACTGGCATGTCTGCAGACACTACACACACACCTTTGCACACACCAATTACACACCACCATACATACACACACATAAGCATACACCCTCACTATCTCTTTAATCTCCCTCTCTTGACTACTTGTACCCACCCACAGGAGCGCACATAGCTCCAGCAATCCCCATAGATTAGTATGTCTTTGTGTGTGTGTGTGTCCATGCTACAGCAGCCAGCTGGTCCAGTTTTACCTTACTTCTGCAGCTGCGTCACGACCCACAAGTTTTGTCAGAGGAGACGGAGAGTAAAAACAGACTTGTTGAAGAGAAGGGGAGACAATGAGAGGGAGAGTCGAGTAAAAACAAACCAAGAAAGGGAGGAGAAACGTGTGAAGAGAGGAATAGAGGAGAGAATAAGAGGGGACGTTTGTTGAGAGGCAATAATTACAGGGAAGAAGAGCGAGGGAATAATAGTTCCGTAACATGAGTTGTAATGTTCTCACGACTCTCAATACTCAGTATTCATTTCCTCCTGCTCAGTTTGTACTTAAGTGTTGTTGGCTCCGCTCTCTGTTGACAATTTAATTAGAATTTACACCGTACTCATGCTTCAAATCACGTCCATAATATGAAACTTCTAAAATTGTTGCGCCAAACAATTCTTGAGGTTAAAGCCTTGCCCCGTACACATGTAAAGAAACCTCTAAATGTTATGAATCTGCCTTTGGCTCTCAAACAGGCTTTGTTTGATTCCCTCACTGGTTCCTCAGCCTTGACATGTTTGAACACGCCTGTCTGCTGCCAGCCTGTCATAGTTGGACTTCAGGTGAAGTTCAGAATCAACAGGAGGAATGTCACTCCACAGTCCCAGCACGTACTGTACGCTGTGTCTTAACCTGGCACCAGTTCTCGCACCACCTGGAGTGACGCACTGTGACACCACACACGCTTTAAACCATAGGTCGTGTATAAAGAGCAATATAGTGATAAACCTGCTGAGACTGAATTTAGCCTGCCTTTGAGCCTGACATTAAAGTCAGCTTAGCTTTTTAATCCTCTGTTCAGTTGTTGCCATGTACATGTTGTTGTTTTTTTATTGTTGTTTTTATGGCTTATTTGAAAATTAGCCTTGTGACTAACATTGGCACATTAAGAGTGATAAAATAAATTAAATGTGGTTTGACAATCTTAATTCAAGGTCCACATAGTAGCTTTTTCAAAAGCTTTCTACTGCATTTCACATTCTTTACTAGCAGATGGATTTATAATACAAATAATACTTAAGAGTATGTAGTGGTTGAAGAAAGAAAAACTGATAAAGTCCTGTTTTTTTCTAAAAATATAACTTTTGATTAGTATCTGCCTCCTCCTTGAAGACAACCCTCTTGAGGTCAGATCTACATTGCAGAGGCACTGATGTAAGGTGATAAACGGATACATCACCATGAGTAACGTATTACTAGTTATTACTCAAAGTAAAGTCTGTGTCTTTGTTCTGTTTTGTTATTGAAAGGGTCGTGTTGACTTGTTCTATAACAGTAGGCGCACAAACTGTTGCAACACCTTTTTTTATTTCATTGTAATCCTCGTTTACTAGCTGACCACCTGTTGGTACATTGTAACTACACTTCAAGGAAATGCACGAACCACGTCCACATGGGCAGACTTTGACGTCACTAAGGCCCGCCTAACGAGGGCTCTCCCCTCTTCTGATTGGGCGAGAGTCATGAGAGGAGGCGGGGCTCCTGCAAAGTCTCCACAAACTTTTTTTCTTTTTTTTTTTACCGTACAGTGAGACTTGAGCTTCAGATAGAGCCAACCCTTGGAGTGAAGTGGACAGATTACATCTGAATTAAAGACGGGGAAGTATTTCTGGCAGCATATCTTCATGTTTTAAACTATGGTCGGAGATTATTGCTCTTTCTCTGGAGATAAGACGGACATGCACTCGCAGAGAAACTCCAAAAACGGACTAAGTTGCAAAATGGTGCTTCAAGCAGTCGGGAAAGTACTAAGGTAAACCTCCGTGCTTATTCAAAGTGTTATCTGCTAGTCGAGTCTGTGCTGTAAATGTGACATTTTTGTTACATTTATGAGATAGTATAGGACGGAAAGAGCTTATAGTCTGAATAAATAATCTTTGCTTTTGCTCATTTGTCGCCTACTGTTGCTTTCTCCTCAATTACCAGAAAACGTGTCGACGTTACGTTTGTATTATTCGTTGGAAGTTATCACGCGACGTCGTATTTCATCTTTTAGCAGTTTTATTACAATATTACACACGCCCAGTACCATTAACAGAGATTACAGCTCGTTTTTACGGCCCGACTGTTGTATAAAACTAAATGAAGAAGTCAATATGTTCTGATCTGGTTTACTATGTATTCATACCTCGACATGAAAGAGGGTCGTCTCTTCTTAGCAGTAATTACAGTAAGTATTGTGACCCTCTGGTTCCGGGGTCACAGCTATTTAGCAGCCGGTGATGTGGGACTTTGTAGCCCTGAAAGCCTTGTTCCTCCTCTTGCAGCTCTCACCAGCAAGACTCAACAGGAGCGAGAGAAATGTGACACTGTCTCCTCATCTAGGCTCATAAAGTATTGAAGACGCCTGTTAACGATTTAATGTAGACAACTTAAAGGGGTATTTTTAAATCAGAGAGATAATATGTTTGAAACGTTTGTTTTTTAACAGAAATGGATAAATGAGCAGACAATGTTGAGGATTGACTATTAGCAGTCCCTTTGATCCTAATTGAATTGTTTCTCACAGCATCTCATCTGCAATGTAAACTACTTTGTATAAACTGAAAATTGGAGGAAATAGAGATAATTTGCTCTTCTAAAGGTTTTTTCCCCCTTTATATATAAAACATTTGACCCTTATTTTGTTTTTATGTGTTTTTACCTTTTTTATGTGTAAAAGGTGCTGTATAAATTCATTATTTTAGAGGCCATAATATGACCCAACAGACATTAAGACTTAAGGAATGCATGACCCAAATAGAAGTGTGTTAACAGTGTGTTTGTGTGTCATACAGAGTGACACAAACAACAGCCCCAGTCTTGATCACTGTGTGGAGAATCAATGCAATTCAAGAAAAAGAAAAAAAAAAGAAAAAAACATGTCACAGTGGATGTGGATTAGGCAAACATTAACCCAGTTTACATATGTGTATTTACCCTATGTGTGTCATGTGAAGAAGACATTCATTATGAGTGTGTTCCTCCAGGGGACAGACTGTCCTGTTAATGCTTTGGTGGAGTTTCCTCTTACCTTTCAAATCTGGGGACAGGTGTCTTTTCAAGAAGCAGCCTGGGGGGCACATGCCTCCACAACCCATCGCCGTCTGTGAAGATGTGAAGAGTGATAGTGTGGAGAACATCCACCATCTTAGGATCTCTTCAACAGATTGCAGTGCACGCGGCGGAGAGTGCTATTGTACAGTATGTTGTTATGTCTGTTGCAAGACCTGTGACAGGTAGAGACACGTTCTGCTGCACCTACTTTAATGGGAACTCAAAAGTACCTTACAAGAAGTCAGCTGCTTATCAAGGAAGGAAGCATACCTTTAATTTATTCGCGTTGGGGAGGGACAAAAGGGGATTTTTGCAAATTTGATGTCTTGAGGAAAAACTGAAGAAAAAAACACTTAACAAGGATGCATAGTTGTGGGTTTTATGGGGGGGGGGGGGGGGTGCTCTAGACCTGTTTATAGCTTCACTTTAAACCCGTTTCCTCCTCCAGTGAATGGTTGACTGCCCTTGGCTTAGAAGCAGGTATGAATGCTAGACTGGCACAGAAGATAGCTGTCAGTAGACACCCTGTGATGTAGCTTTGTGTAATCTTGGCTGCTTTTTCACAATAATCTGCTTCGTGCTTATATTGGCCACTTGAACATACAGCGCACCTTTTTTTTTACTGTTTGATTCAGTAACAGATGGACTGATTGGATTGATCTGAGCGTAGAGAAATCTCATTCAGCCTTTCAGTCATATCATCCACATCGGTCGCTTCCCATTGTGCCAACTCGATGTCAGAGCTAACTTTGCAACAAGCTCACATTTGCCAAGTGCTTAACTAGCGGCCCAGACTTACCTCACAGTGAACCCCCCCTTCCTGTCACACATGTGCGTTGTGATGTTGATGAGGCTCCATTATCGTGAAGGCAGGGGGTCCTTACATACTCTGCAGGCCTGAGAGCCACTGAATGGGATTTAGCACAGGATGACAAGGGGAAGAGGAGGTAGCCAGAGCTGTGCTGGGAGAGGGTCAGTAGTTGAATTAGAGTTGTGTGTGTGTGAGTGTGTGTTCACATGTTTAGGCCTGCACCCCGGCTACAATTCTCATTTACTGATTTACAGTGCTGCTGACGCCCCCGGTGATGCTGCTGATTAAGTGGTGGCAGCTGTGCCGTCTTTGTTTGCGTTTCTTTCTTATCTCTTCACTCCAGAAGTAAAACTGACGAGTTCTTTTAAAAAACTACACAAAAACTTCAGTTGCAACTTTGACAGAGTACTACTCTGTAGATTTAAGCACTGAGAGGCTGAACCTCTGGTTTAGTCCGTCCTTAACTTTGTCTTCTTTTAGCCCCGTAATGGCTGCTGTGGTTTAGCTTTGGTGTGCTCAGACTGCCTGCTCTCCTCTGTCTGTGGTTTTTCGGGGAAAAGAGCCATTTAGTCTATTCAGTTTGAATCCTGAAATAGATCAGGAGGCCTGGCTTGGAGAAATCTGATCCTCCTGACTGAAGCTGCTCTTTTTACAAAATGGCAGAGTTCATTGACTTCTAGTCCTTATCAGCAAAGATTAGAATGATATCCTGTTGCTATTGATGTTTTATTACAGGTCTTTTAACCTTGAATGCTGTGAAGCCCACAATAAGTTCACAAAGGAAGAAGGAACTTCCTGACAGTCAATCGATTCCTCCTCTAAACCTATCAGGTGTTTGTCTTAAGGTCAGGTCAGTTGGAAGTGTTTGATTTCTCTCACAGACTGATGTTCCGGGTAGAAAACCTCCTGATTGCCGTCTGTTGTGCGTCTTATCTCTCATATCCTTATCATAGACAGTAAACAGTACTGTATTGGGGTCAGGTGGTGACAGTAGAAGCATATCTCTGCACCTTGGAGCACCTCTTCAAAACAAAGCCCAGCTCAGATCACTTTAAGAAAACGTCCAAGAGAAGATAATAGACTTCTTTGTCGTCAGTGTTGGATGGTTGCACGTGCTGTTCACCCCTCGCATGTTGCATTAACTGCATCCATATGCCAATAGTTGGATTCCTCTGCGATCCAGTAAACCAATTCAAGTAACAGTTGTGCAATATCGGGCTTGGCAGGAGCCACGGGCTTAAGGGGAAAGTCATTACATGGGTTTTGTTAAACGGGTTTCAGAGTTTAGCTGTTTTCAAATCCCAGAAAGCACCAATAAAAATACAAAATCCTGGGCTTCTGGTTTCTAAGTTGTAGCGTGAACGTTAGATGATGAAATCCATGAACATTTTGATGAAAAAGAAGTCAGCGTGGTCTGAACTTTGCCACTTTTGAAGCATCGGTGTGTGTTTGAGAAAGAGAGGGAGAAAAGGGGGGAGCTCTTTAGCAGCAAATTGTAGTATTTTAGAGTAGGCACTTAAGCTAATTCTCCAGCAGAGCTCTGTAATGTGGCCTCAAGTGATTCCAGGATTAATTGGAACCAGGTTCTGGTAATGAAAAAGGCTCATGGTGTACCTGCCAGAGGGCTGCTCCTCTTTACACAGAGTTTATTTTAGAACAGAGTGTATTCAGTATTCAGCAGGCACACAGTTCGCTAACATACAGCAGCTGATACATACACCAGTGTAAAGCCAAAGAGATGTATGTGTGACACACTTAAATCAAGACTGAACTGTGCGTGTGTGCACAGGGACTTGCTGGACACACACGTGCTCGCTCAAACACACTCTCTCAGACCAGACAGGACTCGCTTCTTCTGGATTTTCTCGAGGTCTCTGGTGGGATCAGGCTCGTGACGCAGCTGTTGTGACCAGCTGGGTCTGCCGTGAAAAGGGAGAGGGGGCTACAGCCAGAGTTGTGTGTATGTGTGTAGATGCCTGTGTGCACGCAGACATAGGTGTATATGTGTGTGTGTGTGTGTGACAGTGTGTGTGTAAGCTGGGTACAGGAGGAAAGGTAGCGAGTGAAGACGGCTGGGGGGAGGTGGTGTTGCTGGGAAAAGTGAAAGGGGTAGGAGAGTGTCTAACAGACAGAGTTGAACAGCTGTCAGGTCAGTCACTCCACGGCTCTGCAACACTGACCTCCATGTCACCCGACTATACAGCCCTATTTCCTTATTGTTTTTATTGCAGATAAACATCATGTCTGTCTTCCTGCTTCTCGCCCTCTGCCTCTGCTTGAAAAGTTCAAAAGACATCAATTTTACATACGTGATTTGCTCATGGCTCTTATTTAGACTCATGTTGTTCCGCTGAGCCTGACCAGGTTTTCTGGATTGTGAGCCTGCATCATAGATTGGTTCCTGTTGGTGCCAGACAGGCTGTGGCAGTCCCCCCTCGCCGGAGACATGTGCCTGGCCTCAGTTCCCCTCCACTCCTGCCTTCTGGCCTGCCCTGATCTGGTGAGGCGAAAGAGGCATCTGCTGCCTTTTATGGCAAAGACTTGCCTGGGAGAACTTCACCAAGAACAGACAAAGCTGTGTGTGTGCGTGTGTAGTGAAGACCAGACTATGTACGTATGAGGGGAGGAGTGCTGGCATAGAGGAAGTTTTCTTTATCCTAAAATAAACTAATGGCTCCAGAATTTCACCTCCCCTTACCACACAAATGTTCGCAAGAAGAGGAGGAGGCGTTTGTATGGAAAATGATGAAATTACAGAGGGAGAGAGGCAGGAAATAGCTCAGTGAAACAGAATGTTTTCAAAAGGAAAAAGAAAGGAGGAGGGGGGGGGGACGAAAGAACCGACTTGAACCTTTCACAGGAGCCGAACACTTTTCTGAGGGGCTTAGCAAAGCCTTTGAAAAGTTGTGAGAGCTGACGGTATCTGTGGATGAAGCTCTTTCCTCGGGTAAAGCTCTTTCACATGATGGAACATGTAGCTCAAAGCACAAAACCACACAGACCACATGAATCTGTCTGCGCCCTCATGAGCAGGAAGAAGTTTTTTTTTTTGTCTGTTTTTGTGCGGGAGAAGGAAGCAGAAAAAGATAAGAGAGAAATGATAGAAGAGGCACTGGAAAGAAAGAAGAGCAATTTAAAAATGTGAGTCAGAGTAGAGGTCATGAAGTGAGCTGAATGGGGAAACCAGGGGCAGAAAGATGAAGAGAAAGGGCAGAAAAAGATGAAAAGACAGGGTGAGGATGGGACTGTGAGGCCTGAGGCTTTTGACCCCGAACAATAGGCTGTTTGGACAGGTGAGCCTAGAGCCATGAGGAGGAAAGAAGGGAAAGAAATGCCTCTTAAAAAAAAAAAAAAAAAGAAAGAAAAGAAAAACGCAGAGGGAAGAGCAGAGCAACATGAGAGAAAAGGTGAAACAGAAAGTGGCCAGTCATTAATAATTAGCCAGCGGTGTAATCTGCGGTGTCCTTGGTTTTTAAATCAGGCTGAAACAAGCTCAGGTGCCGCCTGACAGGAAGTGCCCAATACCCTTATGAATCATTACCCAACCAATGAGAACCTGAGCAGTGTGGTGTGTGTCAGTGGACGTGACAGACATGTAAAGGGGGGGGGGGGGGTCTTAAAGATTTACCAACTAAAAGGCTGCAGGCTCTGTATGCGTCGACACGTTGACATGTTGTCCCGTGTCTGCTGAGGTGGAAAGCAGGCCGATGCTTCCTGTAGATGGGGATTGAAACTGCAAAGTGCTTTTGAACACTGTGCTCTGGCCAAAGGGCCTCGTGCTCCGCAGTCCTGTCATGTTTTGTAAGTGTTTATTAGTTCCCATGGATATCAGCTGGGCCTGCGTCAATCTACCTCCTCTCCTCATTCCTTTCTCTCCCCTCACTCACTCCCCCTCCCTTGTTATATATCCTTCCTCTCTTAATATATTTCTATTGTGAATGTTATGCCTTTTTCCTGCAGAAAACCGACCAGCTCTCGCCTCTTTCCTGTAAACTCCACTACCCGTGGTGGCACAGCCTGAGTGAAAGTGAGAAGGGTTTTGGCCGCTGTTGGAAAATAGTGTTTATGATCCTTCGTCATTAGTGCTGTTACAACAGCTCCCGCTTGTCCAGGAGCCGGAGTCAGCCGTCTTTCGGGAATGGGGTGATCTGTCCGTGTGACTGGGAAGGAAAAGTGGTGGCGGAAAGCGAGAGCCAAGAACACATGGCTGGACTGCTGTGTTTAGACAGAGGGCGTGGGGAGAGGAGGGATGAGAGCTGGAGATAGAGGCGGTGAGAGCAAGACGGCGGAAATGAGGGTCAACAAAAGCACAATAAATTCACAGAGCGAACCGAAACTCCCTTGTCCTTAAACAAACCCAAATAACAGCAGCAGAGCCAAGAAGAGAAATTAAGATGGGATGGGGGGGGGCTGGTGGAAAAGTTGGGGAAAAGGAACAGAGTCATTACAGGATGAGGTTATAGTTAGGGTCATAATTGCCCAAAATGTAGACGTTGGTGTGAAGGTCTAACTTTCACAGTCATGAAGAAGGAAGAATGTTGTGATTGCATTAGTCTGTATTTTATGGCGACTGTCCCAGACAACTCAGCTTCTGTTTATTTGTTTCACTCATGTATCAGGCCTTTCAACCTTTGACCCCAGATTGCACAGCCTCCACTGATACAGACTGGGAGCAGGGGCTGGGGGGGGGGGGAGAGGTTACGGCCCTGGAAGTGCAGGAAGAGTGTGATATGACATCCCCGTGCTAAAACTAGCAGTGGAAGCACAAGGCGCTGGGGATGGCTGTCTGTGTGGAAGCTATAGACCCAACATTATGTCAGAGGTCAGAGTTAAAGGTCAGGTACAGCAACAGAGGACCCTTTGTTTAGTCTGTTGAGGTTCCTGTGAATCCAGTGGTTGTAGAAGTTGTGGAAAGTTTTGAGTTTTGTGACGAATTTTCTGCGATTTTGTGATTTCAAAGAGTTCATATGTTTCATACATCTGTGGATCTGAGCTCAGGCTATTGTATCTATATAAGTTTCTGTCTGCAAAGGCTCGGTAGCTTTTTCCATTTATAGTGCATTTAATACCAAATAACCTGCACTAACTTCCCTTTTCATCAAGTGGAACTTACCTGCAGAACCAACTTGAACAGAACGGATTTGTATACAGTTTTGGCTCAGCATTGTCCGCCACTATTTAGAAATCTGGTCGGTTCCTATGTTTTTTCTGATTTAGGCCTCTCTGCAAAATTCTTATGCTTGAAGTCCAGCAAAAAGATTGCATTGCTTCCCATATTTTACAGTGTCCGATTAAACTATCAACTTACAAATTTCTTCAACTCTTGTGCATTTCCTTAACCTGTTCTCCTCTTGTCTGTGTTGCAGGAAGTCGAAGACGAAGCCAAATGGAAAGAAGCCTCCGGCAGAAGAGAAGAAGCAGTACTTGGAGCCGGAGTTCACAAAAATCCGCGTGGTGGACTTCGACCTCAAGGAGCTGGTGGTGCTGCCCAGAGAGATAGACCTCAACGAATGGCTAGCCAGCAACAGTGAGTGACTGTGATTGTGGTTGTTGTTAATGATAGAATATGCGAAGCTCAAAGAGACCAAAAGAAAAACCAAACCAGGAGTTTTCTTTATTTGCAGCCAACAGAAACCACTACTGTAATAGAAATCAACAATATGGCAGACTTACATAGTCCTTGTTAAAATGTGAAAAAGGGGCCCATTATCTTATTTGTGACATAAAAATTCCTTTGTCAAGCTCCGGAACTTATTTCAAATTTTCCTCAGGGGTTTGGAATTGTTTTTCCAAGTCGGTATGCACTTGTCATCTGGAGATGACGAGATGTTCCAGTGGTGCCGGAGCTACAGCTCTGAGGGAGCCAAAACCCTTAACATGTTCCAGGCCTGGCACAGCACCGAGCCTCTTCCCAGTAACACCACACACCGCTTCCTTAAACACCGATCGTTTACCGCCAGCCCAGCGCAGCGTTTTAACTCTTATTGATATTTATAGTTGTCATTATAAGAGTAATTTCTGGAGTTTTGGAAACTCACCGCGGCCCAGCTGCTTGATCGATCTCATGGCGGCTCTTTATTTTGTCTGTCTCCCAGACTTTGTTATGGTAACGTATCCGAACCAGCCAGGTGCTCGCAGGGGAAAAGGAGAAAACAAGCATTCTTTTTTTCCTTTTTATTTTAGGCTGATAAAACTCTGTTATATAAAACAGATGGGACATGTTTTCACGTGTTCGTGTATTTTTCCCCGTGAGATTGGAAGCTACATAAGCTGGCTTGTATTAACTTGTATCAAACACTAATTGGGTTTTAGTTTGAGCTCAAACAATCGGGCTGAGTGATGTTTTGATTAAATTGTTTTTTTTTAACCAGATCAATAATGATTGGTGCCATTAAATTTTACCCATAAGTATAAACCAACAGTATTTTCACTAAATACTTCCCCACTTGGTGGCTGCTTGTCAAGCAGGAAAAGAGGGGTTGGGTCAATCCATACAGAAAAACCATGACTATAGGAGATCACAATGAAAGTCATTTCACACACTGTAGCATGATATATGAATATCTGCTCAACATGACAGAAAATCCCAGGCCTGTTCTCACAAATCAGAGCCAGATCTGTAGACCTACTGCTCAGAGAGGTTCAGTGCAGAAGCTGAAACATAATTATATAAAACAATTTTAAAGGGCTGCCTATGTTGTTCAGACCTCCCAAGAGCCTTCAAGTAGAAACTGTGTTGTAGCTACTCAACATGAGAAAAACAAATTTTGGGACAAAATTAGCAACAACAAAAGTCACTGGACCAACTAGAAATGGGAAGAAATAATAAAACGAAGTCAGCCATGACTTTTACGTCACTATATAGTAGATTTTTCCACTTCATTCAAACCTCGTGAGCTGCAGGCAGAAGGTGTGGCTGTCACAACACTGCTGCAAGTCAAGAACTGAAGCTCTGCATGAGGCTCCATATGATTATAATTCATGGAACTGCGATATGTGTAAATATTGAAAAGTCAAGTAAATATCCAAACTTGGCCCATTTATTCAATGATTTTAGCCAATCAGGAGCATATATTGTATTTGAAAATATATGTTTAATGAAACACTGTGTATAAATAGCTCAGCCCAACAAAAAAAGCTCATTAACAACCAATGTTATCTTAAAGTGCTCCAAAATGATCGAGAATCCATTTTCAGCTTCCCTGATATATTGTGGCAGGCTATAGGTAAATTACTTTGTTGCAATAGAAGGACAAGAGATTTCCTCATACTGAGTCAACTCTGGATTTGCCTAATGCTTTTGTTTTGCGGCACAACAGGGTGTGAAGAGGCAGAAATACCTGTTTTTGCTTTAAATGACTGGAGCAACAAGTTAAATGCTTGCCTACCACCGCCTCCCATTTCTCTCTGTCTCTTTTCTTTGTTGTTGTTTTTTTCTGTATGTTTTTGAAGCACACTCACCGTTGAAGGATGTAGTGACTTGATGGATTAGTGTGTGCATGTGACTGTGCTACTGATAACGATGACAGATACAAGACAGAAAACATGAGTATAGGTGTGTCTTCAAAACGTGACACAAATATGTTGCTTTATTTCCTGGCACTATTTTAGCCATTTATTGATTTATTCCTGTGTAGCAACCTGAATAACACAAATTCTCCTCTTGTGTTTGTTACAGCGACAACATTCTTCAATCTTATCAACCTGCAGTACAGCACCATCTCAGAGTTCTGCACTGGGGACACCTGTCAAGCCATGACGGCATGCAACACGTAAGTTATCTGCACCGCTTTTGGTTTATTCATCGCTCACCTGCCGAGGCCCATTGGTTTATTTATCAGAAATCTAGTGTCTCTTCCCTGGGTCGAAACCCAGAGGGATGTAATCAGGTTAATTTTGCTCTTTTAACTGCCCGCACAGTCCGTCGTGGAATGCGCAGTATGCAGCTTTAATGTACTGCAGTGAGCACGGGCGGCAACGCTGTCAACGACCTGCAGCTTGCAACTGTGGGAAGACTGCGCTTTTGTGTTTCTTTTAATGTCCCAGTGTGTTAAACATATGTTTATCTAGTCACAATAGTCAAGCTGTATATTTACAGAGCTGCAGTACAGCAAGTATGGCACCTTTGTGTCCTCAAGCTGCCTGCGTCTGTGTAGCAGCATATTTAAAGAATGAATTGGCAACACAGACCGCCGTGAGCCTAAATAAAGTCAAGATAACAACTTTTTACTCACTTTTGGGGGGGGGGAGGTGGGGGGGGGGGTTCTGTTTACTGGTCAGGAAACTGCTAATTGCCACTTCCTTACTCTGTGATAATGTGATTATTTTAGAAGATGCACAGATGGTTGGTGGGTGCTTGCCTCAAAAAACAGCAATGTCTACACAAACAGAGTCAGGAAACAACACTCCAGAGGTCAAAAACAGCAAAAGAAAATCACCTCATGTTTTAATCCATAATCTGTGTTACATAGATTATGTTCATGCTTGTGGTGGAGGTGTAGACTTTTTTAACTAGTGGATGAATTTAATTGAAGTATTCAAATGTCTGAAGAAGGTAAAGGAGCCACACTATGAATATATAGTATGTTAAAAGTAGGAAAGTAGGCCATGCATTCATAACTGTAAATTCCATTTGAGATCCATCATGTTACAAACACATCCGGTGCAGCTGCTGCTTTAGGTTTAGTTTATATCACATCCGACCATCAAACAATAACAAAATGAAGACATGTTAGTGACGGACCTGACGTAGCTTCACCTTTAATCCCCTGTGGTCCTGCCTGTGCCTCATGCTGGTATGCGAAGTCTGCTAACATCATCATCACATATTCACGTCACGCACACATTATAGATGAAGTGTTTAAAAAAGGATAATCATAACACGGAGGCATATTCATTCCATGTGAACAGAGGGGAGGTGACTAACTGTAAGTATTTATCTAACTAGTTTGCCCTGTCAGGGCAGGGTGCCGTCTTTATGTATGAGCCCTTCATTCCCCGTGTGTATACCGAAGGCTGGAAAAACCAGATTACCCACACTTTTCGAAACAGCAGCACTCACTACAGAGCTCTTAACACATTACATACAAGTGCACTCACACACCCACGCTCGTACACAAGACAAAATTGTGACAATGACAAACGAAACAACTCTTGAGAAATGACACACATATGACAGATCTGCTGCGATAGAGCAACCTGTCACGAGTTGACCTCTGTCAACAGTGGATTTTTCCACTGCTGTCACCTTAAAGCTACTGCTGCTAACCCACACCCTGAGAAATGAAAGACGCAAACGTGTTTCGCCTGCGGTATGTGAAGAGAGGACAGAGCAGAGGCGATTAACATGTTTACGTTTGCACTGTCTCTTGAGCTGTGGGGAGTTGTAGAAGCCGCACGTTAATCAGGAGGAAAAACACATTAACGCACTTTTTAATTTGTCTCACAGCTTCATTCCAGAATTAAATAGAATGTTTAATGTATTTTAGTTTCTTTCACCTTCCTCCGCTGCCCAACACTCCGCACCCCGCCCTTTCCTGCCCATGCAGGACCTGGCACCCGTGCCCCCCTCTGTGGTGAAAACTGACTGAGCCACAGTCACAGCAGCGTCAGTGCCCCTGCCCGAAGGCAGAGCTCAGCACTATTTTTGGAAGAAAATGTTTCCATGAGCTATGAGGGAACGGAACCATTTGGTAGCTATTTAGACCCATTTTGTATGGGTGGGTGGATAGATGGGTGTGTGTATGGGTGTCTGTGTGTGTGCGTGTGTGTGTGTGTGAGAGAGAGAGACGGAGAGAGATGTGTAGTAATATGCTTTTACTGTTGATTAGTGTATTTTCTGATAGTCTTTTTTATTTTGGGTTTGTTAAAACACACAGATTAATTAACAAATCTCTTATTTCTCATCAGCAAAGAGCAGCGTTATGATGTCATTTAGCTTCATAGCAAACATGTAATCTATCTGGAAACACCTGAACTTTTAGTTGGATTTGCTTTTACATCCTCTAAACATACACATTGTGCAGATGCAGCCAAATATCATATAGCAATAAAGCAGCAGCTCACCACCCAGATCAGCAGCTACACACACAGTTGACAGAGAAGAAAGAAAAAAACGATGTTAATCACAAAGATAAAAACAATGAAATGACTATAAGCTTAAAAAACTATGTGGAATTGTTAATAAAGGCATGAATAAATTATTATAAACACCTAAACAAAGGAGTCATACATCAAAAACTCCAACCCTTGCATCAACAGTCTGTATAGCGACGTGGCCATAGTTTCATCATATCAGGGTGTCTCGGTGGGGATGAAGGAATGGGGTAGTCATATTTGTAGTTAAGTCAGCGTCTCTCTCCCACATACAAACACACAGTCTAATCCTGTGTGAGTAAGTGTATTGTAAGCGTCTGATTCTGCTGCTGTGGTCAGTAGGTCCCCTCCTGCAGGGTCAGTAATGTGGATGCTTTACATTCTTCAGGATTTGTAATGTCTGCCCCACTGCCTCCCAGACCAACACTACTCACAGCATCACTCCTCACACCCTACTTCTTAATTGACCTTTTGTTCGGCTCGTCGTTCCGTCTCCGTCTCACCGGTTTTGTTTTGTCTCCTCCTCCGTTAGCTCGCTATTAACCGCCCGCTGCTCGTTCATCTATCTCTTAGGTGATCTGCTAGCGTGACCAGATCCGTGCTGCTGACCTGCTGTTTGACTTTTGCTCACCGCTCGCTTACAATTCAGCTATCTGGGTCAGCCCCTCCGGAAATGTTTGACCCGCAGCGGGACTGGCCCGGGGACTGAGGGGCGGGGGTGGGGGCGTGGGGGATCAGTGTCCCGTTAACTCCCGTGACAACAGGGAATTTGGCCCAATCAGGAAATTAAAGCTCCAGGGCACGGGGTTCACCAAGTCCACTGGAATGAAAACATGCAAACTTGATATCTGGATAAGAGTGTCGGTATGAGTCACAAGATGGTTTATAGACCAGTGCGCAGGTTTCTCTGGTCCGTATCTTCATTCAAAATGAGACGTCATTGGGATTATGGGTTTTCCCTAATGAGGAAATAGATCAGGTTAATGCCTCATAGGCCAATTATGTCTCATAGGTCACCTGTATGTTGGTTCTCTTCCTGCTTGAATGAATACTTTCACTGTTTAAGTTCCAGGAAATACTGTTTGTGTCTGAGCTGCTCCTGCTCTCACCACAAACATTCTTTAGTAAACATTCATGATGATTAATTAAAACCTCAGTCACAGTTGTGTAATAGTATCCTGTATGTCACTTTTGTAATTATTGCACAATGTCATTATGAAAGGTGTACGTGACAGGTTTTTCTTTCCTTATGTTTCTCTCTAGAATATACTACTGGTATGACGAGAGGGGGAAGAAGACGAAGTGCACTGCTCCGCAATATGTCGACTTTGTTATGAGTCTTTGTCAGAAACTGGTCACAGACGAGGAAATCTTTCCTACAAAATACGGTGAGTGTCCCTCCTCTGCCTCTTAGGTGCCAAAGACCCCAAGAGATTGCTGATGTTGTTCCGCTGCCCCCTGCTGCTTCAGATGTTGGAGTTCAGGGACAGAGTGAAGGAGCGGTGGTCCTACAGGACACATTTAAATGTTAGACTTTTAGCAATTAAAGCGTACGTCTAGTAATATTCTATATTTTTGTTACTGTCAACAAATCCCATGAAAAGAAACAATCCGACAATTAATTGATCCTGCTATTCCTGCCGTAATACTGAACTAAACACATGCACTATAGTTCATTTTCAGTTACATCGTTATCCTGCTGCTGTAAAGTGTGTATTCATCCATAACTGAAGGTAGTCCCCAATAAATGCACTATTTTCTCCTGTTTTAGTAACATTTGATTAAAAACTACAGTGCTGTTTAAGAAAATTACTGAGCCTTAAAAGAAATGAAACTATGTATTTATAACCAGCTTTTAAATATTTATGTCATCAGTAGGAATGGCTGGGCTTGGTGCTGAGAGCCACAGACAGGGTAGAGAAGTATTGAGAGGCAGACTAACAGATTGTTGGTTTTGGTCTTTCCATGAAGTCTGTTGACAGTAAGAAAAACTATAAAAGAACGCCGTCTTCAAGATCCCCTTCAGATATGTTTTAGAACGTGTAGAAATAGCTTTTCTACAAAAAAGTTCAGTGAACTAGTTCTTAAAATCATATATCCTCCCTCCCCTCATAGGAAAATCCAAAATCCATTGTTCATTTCAATGTCTCGTAATTCACTGTAAAGTCCAGACTTCAAGTTTCTACATCACACTTGTGTATGTAGTATACTGGACCATAATTGGCCCCAAACTAGTTGTGATGTCACAAATCATGCTCATAGGTAGACGCCTTAAACTCAGATTTTCTGTGCAGAGAACCTTTCCACTTTGAGCAGATGAATACATCATTCTGCACAGTGAAGCACAAACATACAACTGTAGGAACGAGAAGAAAAACACATTTTTAAGTGGAGGCAGACTTAAAATATTTTCTCCCCTGTGGTGATTCCAGTTCCTAATCCCGTCTCTCCTGTCTGCTTTTGTTTCCTCCTTTCTCCCCTCAGGCAAAGAATTCCCCAACTCCTTTGAGTCCTTGGTAAAGAAGATCTGCCGGTACCTGTTCCACGTGCTGGCTCACCTCTACTGGGCGCACTTTAAAGAGACGGTGGCTCTGGACCTGCAGGGCCACTTGAACACTCTGTATGCACATTTCATCGTTTTCGTAAGGGAATTCAACCTGGTCGACCCCAAGGAGACCTGTATCATGGACGACCTGTCCGAAATCCTCTGCACCCCCGCCCCGCCACCCGCACCGGCCTCCTCTGCCCCAGCCTCAGCGCCCTCCCCCTCTTCACAAAACCACGTGACGGAGAGATGAGCAGGGGCGGCAGCGAGACACCAGCCCCGGGGGTGATAGAAGATAAGATAGAGGAGAGAAGGAAAGACAGCCTGGCCCCCTTCCTTGGTGCCAGCAGGACTTAAGAGACCTTCCACTACCCTTGTATTTCGCTACGACACCAACCAACCAGCCGGAAGGAAGGGGGGGGAGGGTTTTCAGGGGGTTTGGGGTGGCGGGGAGGGGTTTGTCACGCCAGCAGGAATTGGCGTGAGCGTTCCTCCCAGGGGCAAATCCCTCCCATCTTCTCTGCAATTTAAACTAGGAACAAAAAAGTATGTGTATGTTTTTATTTTTTGGTTTTATTTCACTTTTATTTTTGTTGAAGTTTTATTCAGTTTTATTTTTTGTTTGTTGGGGGGGAGGGGGGTGCAGCGTGTCCGTCGGCCCTTCGCCTCCCTCTATCCTCTGCCTAACATACAGTACAGGAAGGGGGCTCTGCTTTGCTTCGACCTACTATTGTACAGTGTTGTTAATGTGTGGAGAAGAGGCATCTCTGCTGACCTGCGGGCTCGTCCTTCCCCTCTCTCCGGTGGCGGGAGGCAGCCTGCGGGCGCACGGCCACCACGCCGGCCAGTAGAGAGCCACGTTACTGCCTGACGGGGTGATACTTAGCCAATCACTGTTTGGGTTGTTTATGTGGGGGATGATTAAAGCGCTTCCTACTCAGGACCTGAGAGAATACGTCACTGCTGCCAGGAGAGAAGTCACTCTCTTTTCATTCTCTGTCCCTTGTTCACCAGACTGCTCAGTCCTCCGTTTTACAGATCGTGTATAACTACAGTATAGCCACATAATCACCTGGTGTACCCCTAACAAACATGTCCCAGAGCCAACCTGTAGAGGGCAGCAGAGATGTAGAGAACGCCACAGAAACAGGGAGACAGAGAAGAAAATATAAAGATTGTATATTAGATATTTAATCTGACCAGAGAATCGACACTTTGAGACAGACTGGTGCGGCTGAATCGGAGGCCGTTTTTTTGCTGGTGTTCAGCACAGCAGCTTCCCCTTAAACCACCAACACCACCCCCACACCCACTCCAGCAGCTCAGAAGGACAAAGACATGAGGTAATGTCTGCAGGCCCAGAGAGGGAGACGGAAAGAGGGGTGAGAGCGATGGTGTGGAGCTGCTCTGCTGTTTCACAGTCACTAAAAATCTCCTCTTCTGTTTTTTTTTTTTTTTTGGTTTTGTTTTTACATGTCCCTTTAAATTTGCTTTTTAAAAAGATTATCAGAGGAAAATTAGTTTGGAAATAATAACAATAATGGTATCATTACACATGTATAGAAAATGCACAGTCTGCTTGGACTTTACTGTACAAAGAATCGCAAGCGGGTTCTGTCAGACAGCCTCTGTATGGAGGAGGATTGGGTTTATAATTCTCCTTTTTTATTTATTTTAATTTTTTTTTTTTTTGCAGGGTTCTTCAGTTCTGGCTCTCGTTTTTATGTATTTTAATTATTAACTAAGTTAAAAGCAATTTAATATTTTAAGCTCTGCGGATTATAATCTAATAAAAGAGAGAAATGCCATCCTGTGTATGTGTCTTTTGTTTATGTAAACGATGAAAAAGGAAGAAAACATGAGTGACTTGTGTGTCGGGTCATGAAAATGTGGCTATTTTTAAAGGGGGTTTCCACAAATTTTTCACACGAAGCTCAGTTTACTTATCATGAGTGGTGCTATTCATCTTGAGAACAGTTGTATAACATCGTCTGCGGCTGAGGAGGAGCCTTGTCAAGAAGAAAATAATCAATGATGTCATAGTGATGTCTTACAAACTGGAAGTGTGGGGAGTGCCAGGCGTTAACCAACAGTGATGGAAAAGTTGCATCATGGGAAATGTAGGATCCAGTATTTTTGGAGCTTAAACCATAAAATAGGGACTAAAAATCAGGATATAGCTGCCTCTGGGCCTCTATTTCGTCCGTTTGGTCTCATGTGTAGAGCACAACTGAGAAATCAGCCAGGAGTGTTATGTTGTATTACTATTAATTCATCACTGATACAGAATATCTGTACTGACATATTTGTCAGCTGATGAATAAGAAATTGCAGTTCAGAAATGTCAATAACATGTTTGAAGTAATTTAGGCAACTTGTCCACCAGAATGATATTAATTAATGTCAATTAATTAATTAATGACAAGTTTATTTCTTGTCTGTAAAACATTTGACACGTTATTGATTTCAGTCTCTTTTTTTTTTTTTTTTTTTACAAAAACACACCACTAAATTTTATACATATATATTTTTCAAATTTGGTTATAAAAGAACTATCAGGCAATAATATTACCAGACTTTTTTGAATGAAATATTGATATTGGACTTTAATGAAGTGCAATACTAAATTGTGCACCTTTAAATCTCGTTTGTCCATCCACAACACACTTTACGTGAAGCTTTCTCCTTTATTTCTTTGGATTGTTTTGCATGCTGTCACAATTAAACATAAATAGAATTGTGTGTAGAAAAAAAAGATTAAACATCCAAACTTCTTTGTCTTCATTCTAGATATCAGGACTCATCAGTCTGATTAACAGTCACATCTCATAAACCTCAGTGCATTCTTATCTGTGCATTTCCACACTGACCCTGAGTAAACAGCACGTTGATGTGTTTATGCGTTTGACTGCATGGTGAAATATAACAAGACATCCCATAATGTAGCCTATTATTAATAAATATGATTTTTGTCATTTAATAATCATCATAACTTAATAATTATTCTTCATTCATTCTCATACAAAATGCTGGCAGACATGTTTACACAGATCATCCGTTCTCTAGGTGTCCAGCCTGGAGCGCCGGGCCGCCTTGGACCCCCGCCGCCTTGCCACAGACGCCCGCAAGGTGACGCCCTCGGTCAGTTTAAAGCGAGCGATGCCTCCCGCCTCATCCAGTCTCTTTGCGCTGCAGCAAGGCGTCGGTACCTTCATGGTGTTGCCGAACTTGGAGTAGTCTACCGCGTACATGCCATCCTCTTCGGACACGGTGGGTACGAAGCGCTGCCCCCACAGGATCTCCTCCGACACGTAGGAGGTCCTGGCCTGAGTGGTGATGCCGGTGGTCTCCACCACCCCCTCCAGCACCACGACCACCTCTATGTCCTCGTGCTGCAGGTTGGTGGAGGACAGCTCATACAGAGGGCTGCCCTTGTCGATCACGTGGCAGATGATGAGGGGGGAAACCAGGAAGATGCCGTTGGTGCCCACCGGGTTATCCATGTGGATGTCGATCTGGTCCAGAGGTATCACCTCTCCCTCCTCGGTGGTGGATCTCCTGACCACCTGCATCCGCACGGAGGCGCTGATGATCATACTTTTCCTCAGGTCCCCGATGCGGATCATGAAGCAGAGCTTGTTGTTTCGGACGGAGATGACGGCATGCTTGCTGAAAATGAGCGTCTCTGCGCGCCGGTTCGCTTGCGCAGTTTTCATGAAGATGCAGCCGAGCATGATGGCGTTGATGACCAGCCCAACGATGTTCTGCACAATCAGGATGATGATGGCGGAGATGCACTCCTCCGTGATCATCCTTCCCCCGAAGCCGATGGTCACCTGGACCTCTATGGAGAAGAGGAAAGCGGAAGCGAATGAGTCAATGTCCGTTACGCACGGGACAAAGTCTTCTCCGTTCTGGTCCAAGTCGCCGTGCGCAAAGGCGACGAGCCACCAGACCATCCCGAAAAGAAGCCAGCTGCACAGGAAAGACATGGTGAAAATGATGATGGTGTGTAACCATTTTAAATCCACCAGAGTGGTGAAGACGTCCTGCAAGAATCGGCCCTGTTCTCGGATGTTGGTGTGAGCCACATTGCAGGTGCCGTTCTTGGAGACGAACCGGGCTTTTCTCGGTTTCGCCTTAAACTTGGGTGTCCTCAGCTCATCCTCAGCCAAACGTGTCAGGAAATAATCCTCAGGAATGAGTCCTTTCCTGGACAACATAGCGCTCCCATACTATGCCCCCAGAGCCTTTTGGCTTTGAAGGCACTGATGCGTGAATGAATTATTTTCTTCTCTCCCGGTGCCTTTTCTTACCAATCGGCGCTCATTCGTATCAGCTCGGCGGCAGCTGTCGTGCAAAGGAGGGGGAGTCTTGTTGTCCGTTTTCTGGAGGTATGTGCGCTCCTCACGTTGCCTCCAGATCAGGCGCTTCTCAACCGCCAAGTCCCATGAGAAGATTCTTCTTCCAGCACCGCAGCTGCCGCCGTCACTCACTCACAACACCGACCGACCGGGCATAGCTGCGCCTCGCCGCCCCGTCCCATTGTCAGTCAGCCCACTGGTTTTGCGCACTCGGACTCAAAGGAAATTTAGTGTGATGCCAAATGTTGCAGGAGTTTAGCGGGCCTCTGAGCTAAGTTTTATCACCTTTGGATGAGAAGGGTGGCTTTAGTGGCGCAGTCGCCTCCGTGCTGACTCCGCCACTTCACTGCAGCTCGGTAACGTGAGATGGGGACGCTGTGAGGTGAAGAGGCAGTCCCTCCCTCCACCATCTCTGGTGCCCTTCCTGTGATTTTCAGTGAGAATGCAGGAATGGGTTCATTACGCATTAAAAACAGTTATTTTGTGCAGCAGTGCCACAGGCAGCTCACATTCTGGATATATGGGTTAAATATAGGGCACTCTACAGTAAATCATCCTCAGGCTGTTTGCTATAAACTTCAACAGCTATATAATTGAAGAAAGAGGGCTGTTCAACCACACGGGTCAGATTTAATCTTTTAACTACTATGTTTTATTATGGTGACCGCTGGCCACTGTGTACTGCTGGCATCCAGATGACTTTCTAATGTCAGATGTCAGTCTTGGCTGCAGCAGGCGCAGCCACTCATCCCACTGTGACAGCCACCAGTATATGAGGATGATCATGTGTTTCTGGCTTCTGTTCCTGTGCTTCAATCCAGGATATTTTAAACCTGCAATTGACCCATGACTCATTTGTTTTAACAGTGTCACACACACATGCACACAAAAAACACACTTCCCTCACTTTAAGTCACTTTCCCCAAACCACTCCAAATAAAAACCACCAGTTTAAATGATAATTTATGTTTTATTAACAAAGAATTAACATTTTTATATACAAATATAATACAACATGATTAAAAAATAAAGGAAATATATTCCAGGGAGCAATTGCACTTTGAATGTCTTCCTTTAATGCTTCCTCTCCCTCTTCTTGTGCTACTTGTCTGCTCGCACGAAGGAGGCGAAGACGCTGTCCTCCTTCTCCAGCAGGGCCTGGGGCCTGTCATACTCCAGGATGATTCCCCGCTTCATCACAATCACCAGGTCGGCATTCAGGATGGTGTGGACGCGATGCTGTGCAGCGGTGGGGGAGAGAAAAGTGGTCATGCATGGTCTCAGTGATCAGATCACAACTGTGAGAGCACGGCAAGACATTTGTTTCTAATTCAGGCTCAAACATCCTGAATCTTAAAAAGTCGATACTTTATTGTACATCTGCAAGATATATATGAGCCAGAAACTGCTTTGTGATGCTGTCATTAAACTGGTGGTTAAGGCAGGACGTGAATTAAGACATTCTGGTCACACAGAGAGACACCATCACCCTGCATTCAGGAAAATGTTTCTCTCAACTACGTCATCTTATTAATGAAATAATCTACAGGGCCTAGGAGCACATGTTCCCCCTGAAAACCTGACATCATCAGCTCTGTTCCCCGCTGCATTTCCTCATCTGTTCTCAGTGCAGTCCTGCAACTGTTTTATGTCTGAGCTGCATTTGTCTGCAGCTCTGTATCAGTTTACAAGAACTGCATCAGCAGTGCAGATAAAAGTTAGCGCTCTCAGGGGGGGAAAGGGAGAGCTGCATGCGTTACTGGAAAAAGCGGAGGGCACGATACTCACTGCAATTATAACTACTGTTCGGTCAGCAAAAGCAGTCATCACCACTTTCTGCAGGATGCTCTCCTGTGGGGACAGAGGCAGAGAGAGAGAGAGAGGAGGTTGACTATGACAAAGAAACACTCATAGAGTCAATATAACCTTCCACTGTATAAATAAACACACACACACATCTTTACATGAACTAAGACAAGTTTCACCGGCTGCTCTGGTTTAAAATACTTCAATTTGTTCTCATGACTAGATGTTCAAAATGATCGCTGCTTATCTTAAATATCTGTAAATGTTTGTGCCTGAAACACAGTAAACACCCCTCCTGCATTGTTTGTAATGGAAAGACACACTGTTGTATGTTTCGCTCACTTCAGAGGTTCTTGAGGCTTATTTTTCAAAATGTCACCTCTCTTGTTCCTCATCATCTGAGCTCGCTGACTCTGTTGGGTCCATGAATAAAAGCTCAGCTCTGTTTGCTGGAGGGCAGCGGTGCTGTGTTATTGTGAGCTGAAACTGTTGCTCTTTGTAGCCCATCATTGAAGAGAGGGTCTTAAGTAAGAAGCAGCCATTTGTTTAAACTGACTCCCCTCAGGCTCTTACTGCTCTGAGTATTTTCCTTCTATATCATCCTTTCTCTTTCTGCTTCACACACACTTCCTCCTCCACTCCAGCTTCATTTTTATCCTCCTCTTATCATCAGTTAAAGGTACAATCTGTGATCCAAGCCTGCTATCTCTCCCAAAATGATTGATAGGTCTTTTAATCTATGGACTAACTCTAGACACCTACTTAATATAAGTTATCACTGTTTTCTGATGCTGTTAACTGGCTTGTATTTTCAATTTAAGATCACACAAACATGCAATTTTTACATCTATAATAATATGTGAATATAATCTAAAATATAAAGTTTAGATGGTGAAAAGTCACAGACTGGGCCTATAAATCTCCCCATCTGTCTGCTTTCATCAGTGTTCATTGTTGCCATGCCCACAGATGAAAATGACCTGGTGAGTTTCCGGCTTCACCCCTCACATCACTGCACCTGTTGTCTCTTTCAACTCCATTTCACTGTCTCTCATTTCCTTCACTTTCCTTCACCTTTCCATTTACTGCCTTAAAAAGGCTCTTATGTTAAACACACACTGACCGTTGCCATATCGATGGACGCAGTAGCTTCATCCATGATGAGGATGCTGCTCTTCCTGACGAAGGCTCTGGCCAGACAGAACAGCTGTCTCTGACCCTGGCTGAAGTTTTCTCCTCCTTCCGTCACCATGGCATCTAGAAGAAAACAACATTTACTTACATATGTTTACTTTAATAAATATATAGCAATGCAGCACCAGTGTTCATCTTTTCATGATTACATCACTGAAACACTATTATGTTAACTACATGAGAGAGCAAAATGATCAAATGAATTGGCCATCAACTCTTGGCTTAAAGATTGATTTCCTGTATACGTCTCTATGATCATAAAAAGATGCTTGAAAAACTTATCTGTTCTACAGTGAGCTATCAATAAGTACACATGTTTTTTCCAAATCTGGTTTTGTTTTAAGTTACATAGGAACAGCTTTTCAGTGTGAAAACAGAGAACTGATGGTAGTTTTCAAATGAAACTTTTAAAAGTGGATTATCTTGAGTTGGAAACACAGGATTCATTAAAACAAATATACTCTAGCCATCAGGATCACATGCATGGTAAATTGATTCCTTTACTGAGGACAGAATCAACTCCTGCACCACCACATATGACACTTTGTACAATTTTTGAGGTGTGAGAGGGTGATTAAACATCAGTCTGTAAAAGTATGATGAAATTTAACTTTCACTCCCTGTTACATGACTTCATCATGTAACAGGGGGTGAAAAATGAACAGTTTACTAGATAGTGAAACCCAATAAATAAAAAATAAATATGTATATGTGCATGTTATATTAAGCATTTAAGTCCCCTTCCACTCAAAAATATGTTTTTCTTCTTGTTCGAACAGTTGGATGTTTGAGCTTCACTGTGCAGAGTTTGACACTAGAAGGCTGTTTTCACATTCATCTGCTGAAAGTGGAAAGTTTTTCTGTGTTCAGTGAAAATCTGAGTTTAAAGTGTAAGTTTAAGAGGTGAGTCTACGAGCATGATTTGTGACATCGCTAGTTAAGAGCCAATCCTGGTCCAGTATTAAGCTTACACAAGTGTGATGTGGAAACTTGAAACCTCCAGCGCACAAACACTGAGAGTGAACTTTACTGTGAAGTAGGAGACATCTTTTGTGAAATAAAAACTATTCACATATTCAAAGTTTCTTTAATTTTTAACAAGGGAGAAGAAGTAGCTGTCATTTTAAGGATTTTAAATAATTTAACATTTTTGTGGAAAAAACACATCAGACAAATTACTACTCAAAGTAGAGTGTTTTATACACTTCTTAAAACATGTATGGAGGGGAACTTTAAATATGTGATTGATTCAAGGACTAACTTTAACTGTATCTAACTTTATAAAAACTCACCACCACTACAGTAACAAAGAGTCTTCTGCTACAGTACAGACTGATTTAAATGCAAACACTGTTGGCACTGTACTGTTACATTTATTAAATTAGTGTAACAGGGCGAAATTAAGTGGCCATTAACTCCTGGGTTACAGATCAATATGTTATTGAACCTTTGGCTCCGGTGAACATAAACTACAGCAGAGAGTAGCTCAGTTTCAACATGTCACTCATTGACACACAAAAGTGAGATGAGTGCCAGCAGTCTATTAATCCAACAGAGTAGTAAAAGGATTCAGTTTTCTCATGAGAAAGCATTGAGGATGACAGAAACATAAGAACTGAGTGATGAATTGCAAAGCAACGGGAGCTAAAGTAAGCCACCATGCAGAGAGGAAGCCCCATACATCAGCATGCCAAGCATTCATCATGCCTGTAGTTTAACTCCGCTAAAGAGGCTCTGAGCTGACATGTGATCTGATCTGTGAGACCGCTGCAGTCTGCTACGTCAGAGCAGCACCTGAGATAAGCAGGTACAACTGTGCAAGATGGAGCAGCAACACATAACGCAGCTCTGACAGGGATTTAAAAAATTAATGACTGTGTATTCTGATACAGCAGCTTGATCTTAGTGTCGAGACACTCGAGCAGCTGACAGTGAAGGAACTGTTGTATTCATTAAACACATGCTGTTTGCTTATATACTGCATCATTTGACTGTGTTGAAACAAATATAAACAGCTGCACATGGAACACATTTGTTAATATAGTGTTTTCTAGTCTCTGGCACTAACAGTAATAACAGTTTTTTGTAAATGTCAAATGTGCGAGTTATCTCTTTCTCACACAAACACACAAACACTTAAACAGACACACATATTCTCACCAAGCCCTCCTGGAAGCAATTTAACAACCGGCTTCAGCTGAGCAATATCCAGAGCTTCCCACAGCATCTCATCCGTAGCCTTCATCTCTGGATCCAGGTTGAACCTAGACACACACACACACACACACACACACACACACACACACACACACACACACACACACACACACACACACACACACACACACACACACTTCATTAGCTACATAACGGGAGCTCAGGCACCCACGGGCAATTGTGACCAACCATCATAATGTGAGGTGACCATATGAGGAGAGTAGAGCATAGCAGAGCATCGGCAAAGCAGAGATGATATAAAAATGTGTCATGTTTCATCACTTTGTAAACTGCTGCCATCAAAACATACATTTTTCCCTTTTGGTGTCTGATTTTTTCTCAAATGAGAACACAGGACAAGTGATTTACAGAGCAGTTATGTCTGCTGTAGACAAAAAATGATATTTAATTTCAGATGTATTTTAATATTAAACTGGTAAAGAAGTGGTTATCAAATCTCATTGTGATCTCTATCTATTTTTAGTAATGTCTCTAATGACTATGTAATGAACATTTTAATATATCCCGAACTACAGTTTGGCAGCTTCCTTACATTTCTACTTTTCCAACATGACAAAGCCTTTATCATCACTGTTGCTGAGGTCTAAAAATAAAACTCTCCAGTGGAGTTTTCAGAGAAATGTCCTCTTATCTGCAAACCCTCAGCTCTACTTATGCTCCGGATGAATCACTTTGAACTGTGTCTGGCAGTTTGCCAGTTGGTCCAGTTACTGGAAATGTTCTGTGTTTTTCCCCCCTTCTGCCGACACTTTTAGTATCACATTATCAGCCAATCTAAATTGCTGTGACAACTGACAAAACTGATAATAGAGTGAAGTTCATCGTACCGAATGGTGCCACTAAACAGGAAGGGGTCTTGGAGGATGATGGACAAGCGAGACCTGAGTGTCTGCAGAGGCAGCTTGGCGATGTCGATGTCGTCAATTACAATCCTCCCTATGAGAGAAAAATAAATGCTTCACTCATAAATGACATTACAAAGTGCAACATTTAAGATATTCATCAATAAACAAAGGTTTTTCTTAGTAGTGTTATATTTCATTCATTTCAATAATATCTGCATACTGATGTGAAATTTAACTTATATTTTACCCTCAAACATGTCCACCATGCGGAAGAAGGCCAGGGAGAAAGATGATTTGCCGCTGCCCGTCCTGCCACAGATCCCCACCTGAAAACAAACAAATCTGAATCATCATTATCACAAAAACTCCATCATTCATTCACAACTTTTCCTGACCTTTGGATTTTATTTCCTCTTCTTTCTCTCTCTCTCTCTCTCACACACACACACACACAGATTGAGGCATTTGCTTACCTTCTGTCCAGGGCTGATGTGTGTGTTCACGTTTTTGAGCACAGGCTTCAGTGTGGTGTCGTAACGGACACTCAGATTCTGGATCTTGATCTCTCCCTGTTGGGGCCAGCCATCAGGGACCTGAGACACAGCTGAGCACAGACATAGAAACACCGGTGAGATTTAGCTTTCACTTTTTTTTACCTCTCAAGAAGTCAGAAACGAGAGGAAACTGACTGTAGCTGTTTCTTCTGCCCTATTAGCAGATTTATAATTGTTATCTCTCCATTTGTGATGATTAGACCCAAACTGATATAGTTCTGCCCGCCACTTTGTAAAAGCTCATTTGGCTGAAAGGAAACATGCATGTAAGATAGATTATTAGGGAATATAAAGGCTTTAACTTACTGAAAAACAGCTGAACGGGGATAAAGATACAGTTTTTCATGAGCGTTATGATACCCCTACTTGAGCTGACAATGATGAATGTAGAGAAAACGTGGGACCACTTCAAACATCATCATGAATGAGGAAGAAATTACAACCTGACGTGATTTCTTTGTGCACATGAGGAATTAGTGAAAGAAGGTTTATTTTAACTGCGTTGCTTCACTCACTGAGCAGACCCTCATAATTCTCTGGTTCGGTTTTGAGGAGGCCGTTAATCCTCTTGACTGAGCCGAGCTGTACTTCCATGTCCGCCAGATTACGCACCATCCAGTTCATGTAGTTGGATACCTGATACACGAGGTGAGGAGGATGAGGAGGAGGAAGAGGAGGGGGAGGAAGAGGGGGGAGTAGAGACGAGTTGTCACCACAATGTCACCACAGGCAAACACACGGTGTGTTAGAAGGAGGGTAATGAGTCAATGCGGCAATGTCTCTGCTCAACTTTAAAACTGCATCCAGTAAAAAAGAAACATTTTTTGCAAACAGCATGAACTTTGGAACAAGAGGTGCTGGAAAATGCGTCCAGATAGTTTAAGTTCATCGCTTTAATTTTTTAAAATAAGTTTCATTAGTAAATACCCAGATGATGTACGAGAACCACATCGGTTTAAACTGGTTTCCACTTTTATTTTACTTAATGTCTCTACACATAGAAATTAACATCAAAAGTTACTGTGTTTACAATAGCTTACAGTAAACAAGGTCCTCTTGTGACAAGCACAGCTCAGAAAATCTTCCAGTTATGGAAAATGAAGAGCAAAAAAGGGGGAAAATGCCAGTGAGCTGCTGATTATTCACCAAATTCTTTCTAAGTAAGCAAGCAAAGAGTACTTGAAAAAATCCATGAGAGCCCAGAGACACTCCAGAAAGTTATTTAAACTTGACTCTTTAGTCCTGTTTATTTTTTATAATTAATTTATCCAATTAGTGTATCATAGATGTGTTTGAGTGGTTAATGAACTATTTTGCATTGCGTTCATGTCAGATGTTGTGTTAAGTAAACTCTGTAGATGTACCGAATGCCAAGAATATTCCATACTTAGTCATTTAACACCAAGTGTTCTTTTTATACATTTTGTTGATATTTTACTTTTCATGTGTAAAAAAAAAAAGGATTTGATCACTGATAAAAAAGTTTTGGAGTGGCTTTTAGATCCATGTTTAAATGTTCACACACACCAGATGTTCCATGAGCCATCACCACCTTTATCACTTAAACATCTGTATGGTCCTTTAAATGACAGGTAAAAAAGCAATGAAAACCCCCCACAAACACACACATACACAGATCCTCACCATGAGCGCGTACGTCAGACCCAACCCCACAAGACCGGTCGACAGCTGGTAATAGAGGGAGTTTGTGATGGAAGCTACAGCGGCTACCAACACCACACAGGCTCCGATATACTCCTGCAGAGAGTCAACATGACAGCAAGAAGATATTGAGATGGTTAATAAAATAAAAAGAGATCTGTTATTACAGATATGTTTATTGACAACACACAATGACAAGTCAGCAACAAGCCCTGTGTGTGTTTTCATTTACATCTGTGAACATTCACCTATAAATGTCTCAAGGTTATCTTCACTGTGACACAGCAGAAACCAAATGATCTGTGAGCATCATGCATCCCGGTACATAAAACATTACAGGAAGGCACGCTGTGTTACTAACAGGACAGGAAATTCAGCTTTTCATCATCCCAACAGAGGGAGCAGTTACACGATGACTGCTGTCTAAAAAAAAAAAAAAAAAAAAAAAAAAAAAGCGGGATTGATCAGAAGCTAAAAGAGCTGAACAGTAAACGGATCATTACCATGCGGACTTCCAGCCAACGATTGGCTGCTGTGAGGAAGAGAGAGGCGATGTTGTTGGCATCAGTGAACTGCAGTAACCTCTGTCTGAATCTGGGCTCATATCTGCCAGAGGAAAGAAAATCTACTATTATTACACTTTCTATTCCCTGAGAACCGACTGCATTTTATACCAACAGTACGTGTCCAACATGAGCCAATTATGAGGAAAGCTTATTGGGAGATTAGGATGTATTTAGAAGGATTAAACTTAAGGATTTATTTGTTGAATATTACAGTAAGTGAAATAGATTTTATTTCCCTCTTATATAATAATCATGATGTTTCAACCACTGAGAGACTCTGAGGATGTGAAGGGCCAGAGAAAATGTTACCTTAGGGCCCTTATAGTCGTGAGACCTTCCACTGTCTCAGAGAAGTGGGAGAGGAGGGGGAGTTGGGTGCTGTCCTCCAGCTGCTGCAGGTCCCTGACCAGAAGACAGAGGAAGCAGCAGAGAAGGAAATATCAGAAAAATGTGAACAATTTTGGCTCTAATTTAGTTTGTGTCACACAAAAGACTTGTATAACCTTTTTTTCTATTATGTAAAGCTGCATTGAATCACTGATGCATGAGCTGTCTTGCTTTTATTTGAAAAAATCTATTGTATTTATTTACTGAAAGTTTCCCCCATCTACCTGTGTTTTTCAGAGCGGCTAAAACTGGGAAAAGAGCTACATTATAAAATAATGACAGATGATAAATTGTTTATAATTTGCACGTCACAACATAAATTAATAAGCATAGATCTGATGAAGCTTTGCTGTGAAATGTGTCCTATAGTAAGTTGTGTACTGATGAACAAAATTGTGGGTTTATGCATTTTGGGCAGCAAGCACTGGAGAAGTGATGAAAACAGAGGATGATCTCACATCCCACTGAGGAAAATAACATTTAATTCATAAACAAGTTCAAACCTCAAGAGATTAGGAAGAAACAATTATTGCAGGCAGGGATGTAACCAGCATTTTATAAAAACTGAAGTCATGAGTCCAAATTAGTCCAGCACAACCAAACCCCCCAAAGACTTTTTCACCAAGCCAAAACCTAAAAATTATTTATTTGGATTATTACTATTTCATGTTTCACATTTTTCAAAATTTAACCGTTCAATTATAGCTTAATTAAATTAAATTTAGTTACATAATAATCTAAATGCTCCCAGGAAGATCATTTCAGTGGAAAAACATCCAAAATGTCACATTTAAATGAATTTAAATAATATATGTATCATCCTTTAAAAACCTTTCCTGTATAATGTTGTGTAACTGTAGAATATAAACTCCTCCTTTGGTTGGTAAAACATTCAGTAACAACACCAAGTATATGAAATGACTGCAACACGCGATGATGAAAACCTTCACATCTGTGACATCCACCGTCAGACTCACCTGGAGGCCACCCGAAAGTATTTCTGGATGAAATAGCAGGCGACGGCCAGCGGGAGCAGGGCGATGAGAAACACGGGGGTCACGTAGGAAATGACACCCAGGGCAGATACGCACAGCAGGGTGGAGCGGGAGAGGCACTCCAGCGTGGTCGGGATGTGCTGGTCGATTGTGTTTGTGTCAGTGGAGAACCTGTTGAGGATGGTGCCAAGCGGTGTCGTCTCAAACAGCCTGGAAAGATGAAGAAAAAAAAAAAAAGATGACTTGTGTTTACTTAGCAAGTAAACTCCATGATGATTCTGACAAAATGTGCAAAATCTGGACAGACATGGTAATATGCATAGTAATATTTCAACTGCTTTATTTCACTACAATATTCCTAAAACATAATATAAAACAAGTGAACCTTGTCATTATTTTTTAGAGATTTCCATAACGTGATAATAATATTCAACAGCTGGTTCACTTTAAAGTCTTTCATGTGAAAAACAGTTTATTCAGCTGTGTATGTGAGTGTATATTCACTACATGCAGGTGTGTTATGCGTCTTTCTCTATGTGAGTGTGTCTCCTGGGTTTTGTGTGAGGAAAGCAGATGGTGCTAAGAGTAATGGGGCGAGAAAAGGTGCTTTTAAGCGTATATCCGCTTTTAAATGATGCGTTTTAGTGCCCATACACACACACACAGTATCTCTCTCTGTCTGTCCCTTTCACACATCATGAGGCAGAGCTGCAGCACACACAACGAGCGTCGTACCGCATGGGGGCCAGTATGATCTTGTTGAGCAGGTTGTGGTGGAGCTCCTTGGCCACACTGAGGCCGGTCCACTCCACAGCCACAGAGGTGACCAGACAGAGGACGATGCCCAGGCAGCACAGCACGCTGAACACCGTCAGATACCACGAGTGACTGAAGCCGCAGTCCTACAGCGAGAGATAGACAGAGTTATTAAAGACTGCAACTCTGTGTGTGGGTGCGTTTGTGTTTTAAAGAGACTGGGGCGTTCCTGCCAGTCAGTTTGCTTGTACAGCAATTATAAGCATAATTAAACTCTGAGCCAGTGAAGCTTTCAAAGCTGAGCTGACAACAAGAAAAAGAAGCTCGGAGTTGCTGCAGTGTCCTGTCCTGACCTTCTCTATTTTCTACTTAATTTAATATCCTCTTCACTCTGCACTATGATTGACTGTTTCAAACTTGTCATTTTTCTTTTAATTAATCATATTTTGTCTCCATTTCCTATGTGCCATTTGTGCCTTTTCTATGATGCCATTTGAAATGTGACTCATACTGTATGACAAGATATGTTAATGTTTTCGCTTATTCACATTTGATCAGACTTTAGAGTTATAATTCAGTTTGGATTAAAAATTATGGATTATTATGGAAAATAAATCAATTCAAAATGTTTTTCGAAGTGAATTACATAATCAGTGATACAATTTTATGAATTCTAGCAGTACAGTTTAAACTTGTGATATCATACTGTGGGATGATACAAACATTTTTATAATATAATATAATAATAATATTGTTCATATTTATAAAAATGTTAGACAACAACTTCAGCAACTTAGCTAGTTTAAATTATTCTTCCATGAAATGAGGAGAAGTTGTATTTCTCATTAAATTGAGATCCACACACAAAAGCCACAATCAATGATCTAAATGTGAATAAAAGAGTCACCTCACAACAATATTCACAATGCAATACTGAAACCTGCTATCATTCCTTTAAATGGCTGACTGGTCTTTTAATACATGGACTGTTTAATTTCAGACAGACACATAAAAGAATTAACCATTTATAACTTAACTGGCAAAATAATAATAGAAACAAACAGAATTTCAATTAAAAGAAAAGAAAAAAGACTCCACTAATCCTAGATAGTAGAAACATCAAGAATTTCCACCAGTGTAATCCTTTTCATTCTTTCATAGCCATCATTTGAAGATGGACAGAAAAGACAGAAAGATTATCTGTCACTTGTAAGAGCCTTGACAGTAACATTTAGTTTCTAAACTGCTGTCCGGGCTGTTGGACAGCATCCTGGCAGCTATGTGAAGTGGCAGTAAGGTGCCAGAGTTTGTGTTTGATAGCCGAACAGGACTTCAGAGTGTCCCCACGTGGATAAGTCCACGGCAGAGCATAGATTAGATACACTTGGCAAAGACACACTGAAGCTCAGCCAAACAACATGTGCTCGGCATTTAAGTGACAATTTATCTGCACTTGACTGCACATTCATGTGTGTGACAGAAGTGAGGATGAGACGACAGCAATGCCTTTTAAACTGCTGTCCTCAAACCCCAGCTGACTCTGTCTTTAGCCGCATGACCGTGTGAAATGTCACCTGGCATTTCAGTCCACAGGACACACACACACACACACACACACACACACCTATTGATAACAGAGCTGCTTCAATGGACCTGGAACATGATAATCTGCCAACAGATGGTTGGTCCCAATATGTGAACAACGCAGCCTACAATGCAGTTTGTGTGGGTGTGTGTGCCAGCAGAAGCTATATTTGGGAGGAGGCCGCCAAAAAAAAACATGCTGAAAGCCAAACAAAGGTTAAAGAAGTATAAAGTAGATGACAAATGGCCTCTCTTTCACACTCACATGTTTTACACGTTTTTCACTCATGGACTTAAACGCCTCAGAGTTCATTCATTTATAAGATCTGTTAGACCAGACTGAATGAATCATCATTGCAGGCCTCATACGTACTCTTACTCAAACATTATTTCATAAATTTATTTTTCCATTCTGACACCGAAGCTCCACTAGCACATTTCTGTGGCTCTAATATGCAGATGAGGCTGAGATGCAGTTGCTTCAGGGTGTGTTACAGAGAGCTTCATCTGGAGCTGGCAGTGTCTGTGTTTGTGTTTTAGGTCAGCTCTGCTTAACTGAGATTCACAGGGGAATTAGTGAGAAAATTGTTATGTAATTTCACTTTGGCCTGCTCTCCAAAAAAAAAACAGTTTTCTACTCAGACCAGCAGTTGCCAATTATTTCGGTGTTGATCAACAAACAGATTGATCAACTAATCATTTCAACTTTATTCTAAATACATATTCAGCTCAGCATCTGTTTGTGATTTACTCTCCCTTAAAGGCAGTGACATTAAAGCAGAAAAACTTTATGACTCTAAAAACTGATGGTCAATGCAGAAAAAGATATTTTTGGCCATCTCATCCTTTCAGCCTCTCACCTGAACAAGCGTACAGTTGCTAGCTGTGGCCTCTATCTTGGCAGTGATGACGTGTGACGTCCAGTGAGCCAGCCAGTAGTCGATGGCGACCATGAGGGAGTGTTTGAGGAGCTGTGATATAAGGAGCATGGTGAGGAGGAGGAGCCCGGCAGAGGACAGGTAGGTGCCACAGGAACGCCAGGGGATGGTGGCTCGCTGGCGCATCACCTGTGATAGATTGTCGTCATCGTCGCTCTCCACGGATTCCTCTGAAGCCAAAACGGAGACAAGTTAAAACGTTTAAGAGGCTTGGTTTATTTTTTGGCCAAATCTGAAATTTGACCAGGATGATTTTTTGATTATTTAGGAGGTAATAAATAAACCTAAAATACAGCCACAAGCGCCAATGAACGGGGTCCAAGCACAAAGGACAGCTTTCAATTTAATATAACCTTTAGAAGAATTTGAAAACATGCCACATGCATAAATTACCACATGGTTGGCAAGTGTGAATTGGCCACCTGGGGATTCAAACCCTTTACCTTTGCAGAAGGTGACTTAGTGATCGCACCACTGGTGGATGGCTTTCTACAGCCCTTCTCACAACTTGAGGCAATGACATCATATGTGCAAAACTTTTGTCTACTTAAAACGCTTACAACAGTCAAAACGTTCAAACATCATTCTGCTGGTTTCGGGTGTATTGTCAAATATTTCAGTGAAATTTGTTTAAAAATTTGATGAAATAGAAAATGTTGTGCATACAGTACAAATTACAGCAAGATATTGAATATCATTGTGGACTCACCATTCGACCGATCTGAACACCATTTAAAAACTTGATATCTACCATCTAGAGAATGTCTGTTTCGATTTTGATAGCATATGAATGAAGATTTGTGGAGATATAGATGTTAATTGATTTTGCATATTTTGAAAAATATAGAGTGACATATAAATATAGACTTCTGGTTGCAGCAAGGCAAACTTTTGTCACAATTCAGTGGATGTACTGAAAAAATTTCAGTTCTGTAGGACGTACGGGTGATTTATTTTGATTTTTTGAAGTTTGGAATGTGGAATGTCTAGAAATTTAGATTTGTTGTAATAAGCCACACCCACTTTAATTGATCATTACCAAATTTTATGCATCGACTGAGTCATCACCCTAGATCATGCAAACCAAATTTTGTACAAATCCATGCAGACAATTACCAGATATAAACTTTTCAAATTTGTGGCGCCCCCCTATTGACAGAATATCACAGGACTGTGTAGCGAAGCTCTGACCTAGCATCCGAATACATAGACCAAGTGTGGTTACAATAGCTTAAGAAGCCAATTTTGATTTATGAACATTTATATAAAATTGAACTTAAAGACACAGGTTTAAAAATATATGATTTCAAAATGATATAGAATATCAAAAATACAAAAATGTACTTTTTACGGCAGGGTCCAGATATGCTTTATGCCAACGTTGACACCAATTGTTCAAAATTTGAAGGAGGAGTAGAAAAAAAAAGATTTGGACAGAATTCAAAATGGCAGAAAATCTATCTAGGCGCAAATGGGCATGGCTTATGTGGATAGACTCATCTGTGAGACTTATGATTCAAAAGTTATAGGTAAAAACATAAAGTTCGTTTTTATAGTGCCACCATCTCGCCAATTTTTTTCTTTTTTTGTCTGAGTGGTGTTTGAGATTTCCAACCTATCTGCCAATTTTGGGAAATGTTGCTGTTACGGTTTCTGACACCCAGGTACTTTTAGGGAACAAGAACGAGAAGAAAAAATAAAATAAAAATAATAATAATAATCCTAGCAGATACAATAGGGTTCCAGCAGCTTTGCTGCTTGGACCCCTGATAATCAATTTAAGTGCTCTCTCCTCTGCTGCGACTCTGACATTCTGCTCTCTGACATTTCTGATGTTCCTCCTCTTTTCTAGATATTTAATCATTTTCTCTCTCTGTCCTTCTCTGACATTTGTCAGACTGTTCCTTCCTGTGTCTGTATGGAGACACAGGACAAAACAAGGACAAGTGCAAGCAAAGGGCAAGAGAGAAGAGAATAAAAGGGCCAACAAAGAGGAGAAACCAGAGAGAGACAGAGTATGCTACAGGCTTCAGTATCCATATTCATTCATGCTCTATGACACCAGGCAGATGCTCATTCCCATGAATGCAGTGTTTTTCAGGGGCAGTCATGACACACTGACTGGGGGTGAGGAGCTAATTTTAACGACCTCCCCACCCCTGATGTAAATATATCACAGCACATCATGCAGAAAGCTTTGGAGCATGAGGCTGCATGTGTGAGGCTCAGACAAGCTGGAGGCAGAGAGGGAGCAGGAGAGTCGAGGAAGAAAAGACAGGGACAGAATGACTGGCAGGGCTGAACAGACTACAGCTACCATCATCTTCCATCATGCTGGCACGTTTTAAAAAGCAAGAGTGAGAAATGTTTGGGGGGGAAAAGCGAGAGAAAGAAAATACTACATGGATGATGAGACTCTAAGATGGTGGGAGAAGCTGACACAGCTGCGATTTGCTTGCAGCGTCACAATGCCACAGATGTTATTTGCTTTTTTTGTTTTGCTTTCATGCTTTCTGGCCACACCTGCTCGATCGAACATGAGGGTAAAACCTGGTGCTGGAGCCATCGCACAAGTCCACTCAGGGGTGCCACCAGCACACGGGAGACAACACAGAACACAGATAAAGAGTACAGCCACTGCACCTTAACACCTTCCACTACAGTCGCACGTTTCACAGCAAAGACACACACAGAGAAAGGGTCAGATTGAGTATCTCACAACAGGAGGCTGGAAGAGAGAAGTGCTGTGTCATATCTGGTTGCTGAGAGAAGCCAAGACACAGAACACCAAACCCAGGGAGAAGAGCAAGGTCTGGAGTTTTTACCACCGATGCAATGTTTGAATTATATAAAAGCACAAGGGATAAGAATGAAATGCAGGGAATTTGTAGTCATTCAAATCATTTATATGATCACATCAATCCGACACAATTTCAGTCACGTTGCAAATGCTCATGTCATATCATAATTGATGTGACAGCAGCGATTGCACAGTAACACATTTCAAAAATAAAACATGAAACTCCACTCATCCTTATAAAAACCAAACCAGGCTGCGCTGGTCGTTTCATCACCATGAAAATAGGGCCCTTATTATAACAGGGGCTGTTCCTCAGCAAATAAACACAACAGGAAAGGGGAAATGATACTCCACCTTTATCATTACCAGTATACACACACAAACACATTTTAATCAGGCTGAAATCAGTGAAGCGCTGATTGCATTATTCCCAATCATCTCCAAATGTAATCAAGCTGCTGTTTTCCAGTTGTCATGGCGACGGTCGTGTGACATCTCACCTTCTTCATCCTCTTCGGTCCTGACGGCTTCTCTGGAGTACATGGCCCTCCGCAGGTTTTTCCTCTCCAGGTCTGTCATACTGGCCACCGCCTCCTGGAAGAGAGATGATGAAAAAAACATTTTATTCTCACCAGGACACTAAAGACTACAATCTGTTGCGATATTACGCAAAAACCCAGGCAATCAAACTTTAATTCCAGGCAGCACTAGATAGTTTGCACAGGTACTGAATAAAAAGGTCTTAAATTACCAAAAGCAAAGGCTATTAAAAGCTGATTTGAAGTCATTAAGGATTAATCAGCAATTTGAGTGTTCAGTCATGAATCACCTTCTCAAACTCCTGGTCCTCTCTGTGCATCAGAGTTTTCCACTGTTCAAACAGCTCAGGCTCAGAGTTCGAGATGTCCTTCAGAGTCCCTTCAGTCTGGATGGTGCCGTCCTTCATAGCAATAATCTGATAACAAACATAAACACAGACACAAAGAAAAGGAACAAATGCAATCTTTTGTATTAGGAGAGAATGGAAATCAATCTTTATGTGCTCTGGGATCCTCCTGAGATAAACTGCATCCCAGATGAGACAAGAAAGTGTTTATATCATAAAGAATATAACAGCTTTACAAATGGACAATTACTTTGACTGTTAAAGAGTTAAAAGGTGTGTAACTCTACAGTTTATTCAGCTGGTCGTACCCAGTCTGCGTGTGGTAGGTACTGAAGTTTGTGTGTGACCAACACCACCGTCCTCTTCTCCTCTCTCAGGAGCTTGAGGATGCCGTCCTGCATCAGGTGGTCACTCAGGTGGATGTCTAAGGCAGAGAATGGGTCATCCTAAAAAAAAAGATATGAACAGACTTTAATGGTTTTTTTAAAAGTGTAAGGGGAGGAGACAAGAATACAAAAAAAACAAGTATGAGTAAAAGATTATTAAACATATTTATATCTATTTTTCATTGAGGCTTTGATTCAAGTCTGTCCATTCAGACAAAAATACATACAGAATCACAGTTTTCACCCTAATGATCTAATGATCTCTTAATCTTCATGAATTACTTGATATCGTCATGCACATCGTGTGTCAATTTCTCCAAATGTAATATTTTTGAAGACCTCCTCATACTGATCTTCCACTCTTTAGAAATCCAACATTTAAGGATAGTCTTACTCAGTATATATAGCAATAATCCTGTCAGTTTTGCATTATGTTTTGTATTTTTGTATTTCAGCTGCTAAATGGCATCTAAAGGGTGATCACTCTAAATCAAAACCATTCAAATTGACCACTTCATCTTTCACTTCCCTCCAACATTTCAAAAACATGTATAACATTATTATAAAGTATAAAGTTGCATTTAGCTCCTCGACCCTGCAGTTGAGCTTAAGAAAGCATGTTGCTATTTTTGACACGTATGAAGGCATCAGAAATAGAATCACATTTGCGTCTTCAGGCGAAGCGTCAGTAGCAAAGCTTCACTGTGAATACTGATACAGATAACAAAATGTGCAATCCACTCACTAAAGTCATTCTTTTGATCAAAGATGTCTGTGCACAGACTCACCAGAAAGACCACGCTGGTCTGCTGGTACAAGGCTCTGGCCACACTGATACGCTGTTTCTGTCCACCTGAGAGGATGATGCCCTGCACCAGACGGGGTGTAAAGAAAACATTACTACAAGCTCCCACTACAAAGATGAATGACTAACATCAGTATATCCATAATTGTGTGTGGCACCCGCCCTCAGAGTAACAAAGGAGACCACGGTTTATTTCCTGCATTACTGGTGCATGAAGAAATCCAACATGACAGTGCTCTGGCTGAACACACACACGCACACACACACATCAAATCCTCACTGCACAGTAACAATGACAAATGATCCTGCAATACGGTGAGCCACAGCGCTAGCTATGGTCAAATTGGAAAAAATAAAAGGGCCACAGAGGAATTCAAGGAAAATCCTAAACTGTACTGTGATACTGACCCGCTCACCGATCTCTGTCTGGTCCCCCTGTGGAAGGATGTCGATGTCAGGCTGAAGCGAGCAGGCCTCGATGACAGCTTTGTATCTGGCGGGCACAAAACAAGAGACAGAAAAATAAATTAATTTGACTGATCCATCATCTTAAATTTTCTGTAATCGTACGCTCAAGGTTCTGAGCATCGATTGGCTGATATGTTTGCAGTAGACCCATAAAAGTCTCTGAGCACAACCATGAGGACTGAAAATGAAAAGAGGTTTTTTTATGAATATTATTACACAGGAAAATGCAACATCTTAACATGGCTGCTGGTATAATTTGTACCACAGTGCATCAGATCAGAGTAAATATTCATCATCTGCTTTAAAGCAGCTAAAACACCAGTGTGCCATGAACTGACATCTTTCCCATTCTGTCTCACTTTTAGCTTTGCAAATGTGCTCACACAAGCTAATAACTGACACAGCGACCAACACGGACAGGTACAACAGACACACAACATTTTTTTTGACACTTTGGTCCATGAAATCTCAACAGTTATGGGATGGATTGATATGAATTTTTCTGCAGAGATTTATGGTTCCCAGAAGATGAAGCCCACTGACTTGTGATCCCCTGACTTTTCTTCTGGTGAAATAACTCATCAAGTATCAGCTGGATTGGTATGACAGTTTGGTTTTATTCATAATGAGCATTACAGCCTGACAGAGCCAGCAGCATGGCTGTGGGCTCTTAGTGTTTGAAAACACCTAAGGCTGCAGCCCTGTGAACCCATTTGCATTATAAACCTGAGAAAGGACAGCCGCACAGTGTGGGCAAATCTTTATTTTATAGAACATCTCCACAGCAACAAAGCACAACAGTCCATTAGACTCAGAGAGTGCTTGATCGTTACCATAAATGTAAGCAACTGACCTTTCAGAGAGACCATTTGTTGCGAGGAGAATAATGACTGTGTGTAATTGTGTTTGAGTGTATGTCAGTAAAAGACAATATGTGTGTGTGTTTTGATTGTGCCCTAGGAGACGAAACCAGTATGTTGTTGTGTCACGAGTGAGTGAAGCTGTAAACGCATTGCACAGAGACACTACACGGAGGAAACTGCACACATTCAGAGAAGAGACAAATCCTGGCTCAAGATGTCTCAGTGTCAAAACCGATTATTTGAAAAGTCACAAACTGGCTCCTTTTACTGGACTCAAACTGCTGACTTAATTAGACATCAACACGTCCAATTTAACCCAGTGGCCTCAGGGAGAAAGAAGGTAATTGTCTCTGTTCTGGCTTCGCAGCTGACAACACGTTGATTACTCTGTTATATTACTAAAAGAGAACATTCAACTAATTTTACTGTGGTACTGAGTTCAATACACTTCAATAATTAATGTACACACTGCAGCTCATACATACTGGTTACTAATACAAGTGAGCAGTCTGATTTTTTTCTGTCTGTGTTGTAAACATCTACATACCTAGAAACCCAGAGACATCTAAAAAGTTTATTGAAAACAACTTGGTCAGAATACATCTTTGACCAATCAATCACCTGCTACACACAGTTGACAGTTTACAGAAAGACCACTGAGAGAGAAAACAATTAAAGGGGACGTATCGTGCACACTTCCAGGTCCATATTTACATTCTGGAGCTCTACTGGAATATCTTTGTATGATTCACAGTTTGAAAGACTCTTTATTTATCTTATACTGGCTCTTTACGCAGCTCCTCAGTTCAGCCTCTGTCTGAAACAGCCCGTTTTAGCTCCTGTCTTTTTAAGCCCCAACTCCTAATGAGCCCACTCTGTTCTGATTGATTAGCTGCTGGAAGCTGCCTGGCTGCTCGGCAGACTTTCAGCAGTGGGTCACAGTATGACTCTGTCCCTTGGTTGCTATTTTCCTCCGATCCAGCAGAGAACTCAGACTCTCTCCCTGTTATATTAAGACTGGACTATGTTGGAGAAGGTTGGAGAAGATTTGAGTTTTTACTCTAAAAGACTATCTGGCATGATATTAAGTTGCCTTTATTAGTTAGTCTGTCTTTGTTTTTATTTCAGTCTGCTTCATCTGTGTACCTGCACTCCTCCCCAGCTTGTTTTTCCTCCACACCTGCCTTGCATCAAGCCTGTTAGCCCTGCCCTGCTCTCAGTGTTTTTCTCCAGCCTGCTCTTCCCTTCACACCTTCCCTGTATCAGTTTCATCAGCCCTGCCCTGCTCCCTGTGTTTCGTCACCTCACACTGGGCTCCCTCCTGAGCTTCTCCACCCATCTCCCCACGTGCACCTCATCTCCTCATTAGTTCAATTAGTTTTTAAGACCTAGTCTTCTGTTCAGTCTTTGTTGGATCCTTTGTTCTGGTCTGTTCAGTTTGATCTGCTCATGCTGTATTCTGTTTTGGCATACATGAACAATCTGACATCATCACAAGGAGGAAGTACAGGTAACTTTGTAAACAGAGTGACCGAGCAGGCTGAGGCCTGGCCTTTTGACTTCAGGGAGCATTTTTATGTTCACCTCAAGTTTTGGACCTTTGACCATGTTTAACGTAGACATCTGGCACCATAACAGTATATAAATGACAGAAAATCACAAAAAGCATGATATGTACCCTTTAAGAAAAGGTGTCTGTAAGCAGCTCTTAATTCAGCATTGAGAAAACAACTTAGCTACAATGTTTATGTGCTCTAAGCACTTTGCTATTTTTTGTGTGTGCATGATGAATTAAAAGTATTTCTGGTTGGGAGACCCTGGTGGCCACGACTATGAATCTCAGCGTCACCAGACCGAGTAGGTCAAGGACCTGTGTTACACGTTAAGCCCCTTGTCTCTCATCTAATTTCCATTTTCATCATTCATGCTCATCTCTCTACTGTCAACCCGCTAATAAAGACATACGATTCCAAAGAAACCCATTAAAGAACTATCTCTGGTTACGTCACATCGGTTTCCACTACTTGCAGCACACTCTCATTGACCTACCCAACACTGGCACCCATGGAGAAGTGCAGCAGGGTTTCAACCTAAACAGATGTGAACGTAACCACTCAGAGCAGGTACATGAGCTTACCTTGGTTTGATCATGGGCATCTCAAATGTGATGTTCTCCACCACGGTGGCGTTCAACAGCCAGGGCTTCTGGGAAGCGTAGGCCACAGCGCCTCTCTTCCTACCAGAGGTGGAAAATGCAAGCAGAAGTGTCAAACAAACACAGTAATGTTCTTTATATGTTGCAAGTTGTTGTTGTTTCACACATGTGGGTTAAGGTTCAACCTCTGGACCACAGTGACTCTTCAGCCTCTGAAGCTGATGATGCATAAAAATAACTCCAGTCCATAAAGAACTGGTCCAGGTGTAGTAAGTAAGTAAGCCAATATGCAGCTGAGGGTCGGGGGCTAATATGTGAGCTGAGGAAATGTCTTGCTCTCTGTCGTTCTGCTCTGCCGATCTGCCGATAATGGTGATTCGTTTCCATGGAGACCACCAGGTGAATGGCATGCTGTTTTGAGAGCTCACCTGATATCTCCATCACTCGCTGCATCTCTGTCCGTGGGACTGCAGAGAAAATATCAAACACACCAAAACATTAGATAAGCAATACTGTCTATCTGACAATCACAAACTCCACCTTGTTCCTGTAATAATTAACAGAAAACAAACATACACACACTAACCCTAATACTCTCTCCTCACTATGGCAACCACGTCACTGCTCAGAAACCCAAACACAAACAGGCCAACCACTGCCCTACATGAACCAGTCTATCATTAGCTGTGATCTTATCCTGCCTAAAAATATCGCCCCCACCCCACCCCAGTTTTTCTTCCTGTAATTTGCTGATATGGAAATAAGCATCAACTGTTCTGGACACTGACGCATTCAGTTCTCAGAGGATCTGATTCCTCAGGCTGAGATTAGTACGTCAACACAGGGTCTGAGGCTGTTGAGATGTTTGTTGCTGTTCGCTGGTATCTTGTTCATTTAGTGTATGTCTCTCACTGTGAACTGTACAGGCAGGCAGGCTGTTTGGAATGAGAAAAGAAGGGATGTTGCCACATACCTGCACACACACTAAACTTTCTAAAAATGTGTTAATATACTGTATCTCTAGCATCAAAATGTTGGAGAAACTTGCAGACTTATCAAATGTAGAGAAAAACAGATCTGAATTTCTGTTTTATAGTGAGGTGCTGGTGCTTAAACCATGTAGTAAATAATTAAATGGACTGCTGAGGCCATCTGGAAGTGCAATGGAAAAAAAAAAAAAAAAAAAAAAAAAAAAATATATATATATATATATATATATATATATATATATATATATATATATAAGGTTCGTGATGTTGAGTTGATTCTTTCCATCTCCATCTTTATTGGCTGATAAAGTTTAGAGCCTGAGGGGAGACTAAGGTTACTCAGGTGACACTTGCACCATGTGGCATCCTTCCTTCCTGTCTATCCCTGATCTTGACTGAAGGTGTTTCCCACCAATGACAGATGCAGGGCAAAGAGACATGGTGAGCTAAAAAAAAAATTAACATTAAGACACCTCGATGCAGAATTACTAGATCTGTAAATACTCAAGTCACCAGAAAAAATCCTCATGAGCTAAGGATTTGTTTCTAGATTACAGTAATGTAGATGTAGTTGAATAATTAAATAATTTATTGTGAGTGATGATCAACATCAGTTTGGAGAGTGGGCTTCAATGTTATGTGGCCAAGACTGTTAGAGAAATACTGTACATTATATTTGCTTTTATTGTTTTTATCCTCTGTCATACTTCAGTTTTATAAATAACATGGTTGTGTTTTATGTCATTTATTGTTTGGTTTTGGGATTTTTGTCTTCCCATTTCCTGTAGAAATAACTCTTACTGTGTTGTTCTTTACATTGTGAATCAGGTTGTTTTTGCATGTTATTTATTTATTGTTCTATGAAATAAAACCAACCCTGATGAGATTAATATGTGAACAGTGCTATTTTACATAAAAATCTGAGCCCTGAAATGGCTCTGATAAGTAACATGACATTATTAGTGGGGTGATGTACTTTGGAAAACATTTTAAATAAATGCTTCTTAAATGGACATTACGTAGTAGAGCAGTGAGTTTTAGTATTTTGTTCATAATGCACATTGTTCATTTTCTCAACTAGACTGTAAAAACAAACATATAATAATAATAACTTTATTTCTATAGCACCTAATACAAGTAAATAAGATCCAAACATAAGATATAAACAAGATAAATATTTACAACAAATACCATCAGTTAAGAAAAAAGCCATAAGATAAAAATGAGTTTTAAGAAGAGATGTAAAAGATGACACTGAGTCTGCCTGCCTGAGATCTCCCAGCAGGGAGTTCCACAGCTGAGAGACCCGAACAGTGAAGACCCAGTCCCCTTTAGTGACAAGTCCAGATTTTACCATTACCAGGACCCTGCTGGCATAGGCAGGAGCCTGACCATTCAAGACTTTAAAAACCAGCAGCAAAATCTTAAAATCAATTCTAAAACTCACAGGTAACCAATGACGGACAGCAAGGGTTGGTGTAATGTGGTTGCTTCTCTTAGTATGTGTTAAAAACCTGGTGTTTTGTATCGACTGCAGTGTGTCATACATGTGTTATTGAGCAGACATTTCTTGTATCTGCAAAAACACTCAAACCCGTTAACGTTATGATATTTATAGACACACAGAGCCAAGAAAAGTTCTGTCAATGACTGGCTAGACAGGAACAGGGACATCAGCCAGTGGCAAGAGACCAGCTGTCAAATAGTCGGATGTACTGTTGCCAACAACAGGGCCACGTGGATTATTGTGTATGTGTGTGTGTGTGTGTGTGTGTATATATATATATATATATATGTATGTATGTGTGTGTGTATTTCCAGAGTGATAGATAGTGAATGACAAAGCCAGCTGAGTTACAAATAGAAACCATGATCCACAGTGTGCTGGAATAACACCACTATTTGTGTACGCTAAACCAGTGACAATTATGACCTGTCAGCGTGGCTTTATTTATAATGGGGGTTTATGATATCCACTATTGTTTCAACAGCACTGAGAAGAAAGAGTCAAATATCTTTCCTCAGCAGAAATAGTGCACAGTACACAGTATTTGTGGTTTGAAACTGTTCCTGTGATCCAATCTGGAAATATTTATAGATTTTTCTCCTCTGGAGGTTGCAATTGTTTTCTTGCAATACTTACCTTTCATCTCCCTCAGACTCCAGGGTAGGCAGGCTGTAAAAAATAGAGGGCAAATATTAGTGGAGGTGTTCCTACTGTAAGAAACCTGTGATTGATTTTTTCATTTGCAGGATTAATGCAATTCATTAAAAGTTATTAAAAAAAAATACAGCAAAAGCTCCCAGAGGACGAGAGACATTTTTGAAATCTGGTTATTTAAATTGTAAAGACCTGAAAACTCATAAACTATAATATAAACATAAATCAAGTTTTTTGAGACTTAATGCCTCAAAGTGTACACACACACACACATAGATACATGCATACATACACACATATACACATACACATAACGATTTACATAAAGAGTCCTAAACCCAAAAATCATTAAGATCTGATTGGCTGTTTGTGACTTTGCACATGCTCAGTAGAGGCAGCGGTATATTTTTAGGTTTGACAAGTTGACACCTCTCACATTCGTCCTGCGAAGGTGACTCCTATCACGTCTGAGCACAACCAGAGAGCGAGGGCTGATTTACACCAGTTTTGCTGCAGTAGCTTTCAGATGGCAGCCGTTACAGCAGAGAGCACAGCTGTTAGGAACTGACTGACTGACATTTAAGAAGTTCTGACATGCCACACACACATACATGTAAACACCGCTGTTACTGGCTGTGTAAAATAAGCACAAGAAGTAGAAATTAACAGTGACAGCAACTCTATTCAGGAGGTGTAAAGCTGAATTTAAGATGCATAGATACCAGCAACAGAGAGTTTGAGAATAAACAAACAAAATGTATTTTGAGCTGGCTGCTAAACACTTTACATGTTTGTATTTACAGCAGAAATGCCACATATTTATGATAAATATTCATTTTTTGTTAAATCGAAAAAATTTACTTTTTGGGTGGCAAATTACAAAACAGGCTAATAATACTAACAATATAAATTTGTTAGTTAATGGTAAAATAACAATCTATTAAAATAACAATAAAAAAGGAAAACAAGAGCACCGATCAGCAATGATCTTATAAAAAAAGAAAGAGAAAATTAAACAATATTAAATAATTAGATTTCATTGATTAAATGTGTCCATATCTGTGCATCACTATATTTCAGTGAAGACTGGACATGTCTGGTTTTGCTCAAAGGAAGGTGAAGATGATCAACCTTTCTGATTATTATTAGAATGAATTCAAGCATTAAGTTTGAAAAAGTTTATAAAAAGGTGACAGGAGGAAAAAATGGCAAGAGCATATTACATATGCTTCTAATATAGTACATAAAGTTCTTATGTCACAGCTTACATCTGTGTTAAAGGCATTTCACACAACATGTAAAACAAACATTATCACATGTCAATTATGAGGGTTAAACTGAACAATTTCTAACAACAAACAGTGAAAACACCCCATCAAAAGATTATCTCATCAGAGCTGATCTCCTAATGACACTTGAAAGACATTGAAGCCTGAACGGACAGCTGATTGTCTTCATCCTGCTGCCAGGAGGTGATGACTCACAGCTTTCATCTCCGACTGGACCACTGAGGGCTATTTCCTCTTCACGTCAATCAACAACTTTAAGGACTCAGTGTTATTTTAGATGGAATTCATGAGAAAGTCTAATCATCAAAGCCTTCTCACAGTTTGTAACTGTCTTTAATAAACTTAAACGCCCATCATTAAACTTAAAGTCTCACTAATGATGACGGAGAGTAATGATGCGTGTACATTGTGATGACCACGCCTGATAATGACACACTGTCTGCCCTCAGACTGAAAATGCCTTCTTATGAACATTTTTTTCTCTTTTATTGTTCTTCAGATCAATAATACCAGTCTACAGACAATGTACATTATTGATCCCCAACAGTAAAGAGCTCTTTCATACTCTAGTTGTCGGCCAGTTGATGTTTTGCAGTTAATTACTTTAGCAGGTAAGGTTGAGGTCACGACCTCGCCCTCCAACTGGCTGTGCTGCCCAGTTTTGAGACTCTGGACTTCACTGTACATAAGATATCCAGCCTGCACTGTTTCAACTGGATATTGAGGTCAAGATACAAATAGTCATCTGCTTAATGACTGAGAATCTCAGACGCTCCCTGCTCTGTGCCATATTTGGATTGGGAGAGCAGCGAGGGAGGAGGACAACAGGAGCCAGAGGGAGCAGGTGGGTGAGGAAGAGTGTAGGGGGCTGGGGGTCCCACCGATGGAAATGACAGGTTGTGTATGTGAAGTACGGTGTCACTGGGTCACCCACCCAGGAAAGATGCCATCCTTCATGACCTGTAATTCTTCCCACTAATAGGTTTTAATTAATCGAAATCTCATCAGACTTTATTAAAAGACAGCGACTGACACAGTGAAGAGAAAGCATAAAGCATGACTCGTTCCTGATGGTGCTGCTGTATTAATATGGTATTGATTACTTCCTGTAATAACTTACTGCTGTACAGCTCAATGAAAAGCAAATCCAATCCAAATGCTGCCAGAAGTGGACGTGACAGTATGCTGATGAGAAAACAGTCACCAAAAATGAGATTAAAAATGTATTCTTAATCTGCGAACCAGTAGTTGACAGAACATTGGACCTTGTGGTGAGATTATCTTGTCAACTACTGGTTCAAATGACAAAAACTAACTTTCAGTCTTGACTTTTAAGCTGACATAGACAAGAAGTCCTGAAAGTGAGAAAAATGGAAATTCCATAAAAACTGGGCCAAGGATGATTATTAAATATGATCAAAAGCTCCAGAACAACTGCTAAATGACCTTTCTGGTCAGTAACCGTTGCCTCAGAATCACCATCAAACAAGTCGGTGAGGCTGTGTTCATAAATCTGACAAGCTTGCACGCTTGCTCTTCTGATTAGTCATGCTGTTTACTCCTGCCAGGAACACGCTGTTCTGGTTTTCTCACTTGTCACTTTTCTTATCTCAGTGTCTGCTGCTTTTTCTGAGGAGGTTTTACTGAGATCCCAGCTGAATCCGACACACGCTGTTCAGAATTAATTTGGGGGGAAACTCTCAAAAAGCAGACCGTTCCCCTCCCAGATACAACAGTCTGACCATGTGTGGCTATAAATGTTCCTGACTGAAACACAGCACAAAAATAACACCAACAAACATGGTGGAAACATACGGACAAACTGCTCTGAATGTGTGTCTAAATACTTCAGGAGAGCTCCTTAGTGTCTGCCTGGGACACATGATAAGGGAGAGGGGTCAACACCCGGAAGGGGGTAAAATCCAACCCAATATCAGAGGGAGCACCGCCCTGGCAACGAGACAGAAGGAGGAACTGTGTGTGTGCGTGTGTGCGTGTGTGTGTGTGTGTGTGGGGCACTGTGACAATCAAGTAGGGGGACTGATAGCATTGCTATCCTGGGTATCCTGGATATTCAGATGCATCAGATACAGGCTAATGATGCCCAGAATTAATTTGGCAAGATTCGAGGATTCAGTTTCAGCTGTGCTATTTGAAAATGTGCTCTGCTTTTCTAGATCCACTGGGTTTACTTTATATATATTATAATTGGTCACCCACATTTTCCAGCAAGATTAATACTTTCTCAGAAGGAGGTTACAAAAAGCAGTAAAAAAGATTTGTGCTGGTCTGACTGCGTACCAGACTGGACAGTTTTAAAACTAAACACAAACCAATCAGAGCAGAGAAATTACATCGTACAAAAATCCAAGCACATGATCACTAAAATGTACTGAACCACCGACATGTCTGTCTGTGACTCTACATCTCAGAAATTATATATTTTTAACGCAAAGTGATATGAAATTACAGTGAGATTTTTACAATGTTAACTACTGCAAGGACATTACCTTACCAAAACGTCATACAATAAGTGCATTCAACCTGCGTACGAACAAGAACTTGATGTTTTCAAAAACTTAAAACTGCTGTTTAGAGCAATATGTGACATGCTTATGAACCATAGTCAAAGTTTGCATATGTCTATAGGTTGTGACTCAATCAACCAAATAGAGATTTTATTTTTCATCAAATTATTTGAATCATATTTAGAGGGTTTAGAGGTACAACATGTCCAGTAATTCACAAGAAAAAAACTAAGTGTAGAGGAACAAATAGAGCAAATTTTATGGAGCAAAAAAATTGTTTTTCCTGCTTTTTTATCCTGTTAATCATCCCATGAGAGTTATCTTTTGGCCCCTTGGTGGTCTCGACCCTCTGGATGTTTCCATCTGGCTTTAAAGCAAGTGAGATGTTAGTAATTGCTTGTCTACTGTATGTGCAGTCTGTTGGGATGTGACACATTTTTTCTCAGTGGTGCAATGAACTAATCTTCATGTTCATCCAACTATGAAAAATAAAATCTGCAATATCAGCTCTATTTCACTGACCTACAAATCCATTTATGTTATATTGCTGTGTCATGGTAAGTGAGAATGTGCAGGGCAGATTTTGATGATAATTACATCGCCCTGTCAGGGGTGTAGAATTTATCACTGCACGAAAACACATAAATAAAAGCATCCAACAGTCCCTGGCAGACCAATTACCTGAAATGTTTAAAAAGCTCGAGTCAGACCGCTGCACAGCTGAGGATGAGGGAGGGAAACATGCCGTGATATCGACCAGAGTGGTCCGCATCTCCACAGGGAGCAATTCACTTCCAATTAACCTTTCACCTTTGGATTCAATTTCATTACAAGAATGAACTGTGTAACATACAGTACACGGGTTTCCCTGAGGGCACATGTATCACATTGTTTTCTAATTGAATGGATGTGGTTATAATCAGCACAAACAATGAATAGCTGCATAATTATTTTGTGCAGCTGTGTAACAATCGGAAAAAAAAGGACAATAACTTCTGTTCATCAGCCTTTGTTTCCTTAGTTTCTGTCATCATACCATCAAATAGGAAGGAGAAGAAGAAGAAGAAATACTTAATTAATCTCGAGGGATATTTAATTGTCGCAACAGCACCGTCCAGCACATGCATCACGTGCAACAATGGAATAAAATTAAATACATAGTTAAATAGTAAAATAGAAAAGGTTATTATTATACATTGTGCAGTAATTATGTATGCAGTATATAATAAAATGAGAGTAGCGAGATAGATCAAAAATAATTATCCATTGTGCAGTGATTAAATACATAGTATATAATGAAATATGATAAGAGAAGAATTATTATTATTATTATTATTATATATGATGTGCAATGTGCATTAGAAACATTCTCATTATACATTGTGCAGAGCAATAATAGTAGTTAGTGTAATTCTTAACCAGTTAAATCTGATAAAAACATTCAGTAACAATACTTCACTGTAGTATTTGATGAAATTTAAAAACTAGAACCGCCAAGGGTCATTTTTACTCCCCTGGTGTTTTCAAATACATGTAACCCTGTTAGATTAAAACCCCTACATCTCTCAGTTCATTACTTTTCCTAAAATGGGTTTATAAATCATCTAGTGAATTATGGGGAGTGTGGGATAAAAAGAAAAAAATATCATCATTTATGCACAAAGCACTGAGGGGTCACTTTTACCCCTCATAGAAACTGCTATATAATGCTGTGCTCAACATTTGTGTCACATCTGGTTGCACACTGTGAAAGTCTAAAGCGAGTGTGCCGATTGTGAGTATGTGTGTGTGTGTGTGTGTGTGTGTGTGTGAAAGAGAGAGAGAGAGAGAGAGAGTGAGAAACTGCTCCGTTTCTTTATTCCCAGTATAAAACAACACATTATACGAAATTCATATTCTCACTCTACAATAATAAAATTATTTAAAAGTGTCAATTATTTAGTTGTAGCCTACAGTTAACTGATGAATTTTAAAACGTATTTGACTTTTCCAATCTGTAACGAAATAGCCTAAAGCAACTGTAAAATTAACAAACCCCATGAACTGAATTTTAAATAGTTATTTTGCCAAGTTTTACTTATTATTTTGAAAAAATAGATGAAAATGAACAACTTAACTGCTTCAAGAAAGGACATCTATGTGTTTGCTAACGCTGTTGTGGCAGTGGGTAAAAACAACCCCTGCAGCGGTTCTGGTGTTAAACCAGAGTTAATTGGCACAGACAGATTTTTGTAAACAGCAAATAATCAGTGAACCTATAACTGACCTGTTCCAGGTGACTGTTCCTGATATTCTCTGCATCTCTCCCAGTGCTGCCAGCAACAGAGAGGATTTTCCACAACCCACCTGGCCCACAATCATAGTCAGCTTACCTGACAGATGTGATATTGAAGAGAGTCAGTCAGTAAACAAGTCAACAACAGACAGAAATTTGATAAGGAAACATGTTAGGAGAGGAAATGAGGACGCAGATTGTACATTCACACAGCCTAATGCTCACCAAACGGTATCTTGATGTCCACATTAGCGAGTGTTGGTGGTCCGTCGGTCCAGGTGAAATAACCGCAAGTTATCTGAGGAGCAGATATAGCACAAGTCACTCTTTAATAATCAATTAGTTAATATGTTGTCTCCCAAAAACTATGCAGATTTATGGTTGGACAATGAAAGGGAAATTCCTCATTTTATGCAAGAGAGAAAGAAGAACTGATGCTATCAATTGGCCTCCATGATATGACTGATGTACAGAGAATTAATCAAGCTGACAAATCACTGGAATTCCCAAAATCCATGAAGGAACCGATTATGTAATCTTTGAAGATGCTGCTAAACAGAGACAAGATATATCATGCTGCGGTAGTGTTCAAGATACTTTGATTGATATATTCTCCATTTGTCAACTTCCGCTGTTGCATTATTGGAGTCAAAAACATGACTTACAGAACACTACTTCTGCATCTCTGTAGTAAAAGCAACACAACAAAAGAATAAACAGTTTTTTGTCCATTATGTAAAGAAATCTTTAAAGGTCATAACTGCTACACGGCTTGTCTGATTGTGACAAAACCGGGAGGGAAAATGTATTTTCCCCCATTTTGACCAGTCAGTGTAATTTGCGCTAACTGACCTTTAAGAAAAGGTAAAATGTTCAAAATTCATTTTGAAGGCCACACTGACTGCCCACCGTTACTTCAACTTTGATCAAACTTTGAGTGTTAATTTATCTTCTTACTGGCTGTGCAAAAGTTACGTTTGAATCACTTGCAGTCTGGAGGCAAATTTACTGTTGCCTTTAGCTTTTAGTTTTCTGATATGTACACTTCTCTCCTTTTATCTGTCTCACCTTGATACAGATGTCTTGATCCACATCCTGGGAGGGTCCATCACCCTCGTGGTCCCCCTGTGAGTCGTAGTTGTTCCAGTCGTCCCTCGGGGGGCGCTTCCGGTTCACCACCTTCAGGGGCTGGAAGAGACGGGACCAAAAGGAGGAGGAAGACGTAGGGAAAGGTTTAGAGGATGACTAGAGGAGGGTTGTGTAACATCCAGCACAAAGGACAAAATGGTAATGATGAATACAGGAGGACGACAAGGTGGAGGAGAAAAAAACAACAACATTCAAAGCAAAGTGAGAGAGCCTGGATGCACCAGCAAGCGAGTTGCCGAGAACCCTTGTTGCCTAAAACAAGCCAAAACAGAAAAATGTTTGCGTGGGTTTATATTTGTACATGTACTTACCACAGCCTGGTATCTATTTTGGTTGTGATTGCTGGAGCCAGAGGTTAACATTGCTCTCGGCTCCTGTTCTTCTCCAATCTCATCACTCGAGAAAAACTCGCTGAGCTTCTGAACACTGCAAATAATACAGAGAACAAAGAAACAAGAGTCAGGTCACTAATGATGAGAAATTTAATTAAATCTGAACAATAAATCAAGAGATTGCTCGAAACCATGCTGATGCAATCAACTATTACAGCAGGTACACCTGCACTGATTATAGACCTTAAAGTAGCTCACTTTAACTCTTGTAAAGACAACAGCATCCTTACTGTTTACTGCCGCATCGTTCATCCAGTGAGGCAGACTGGAAAATCAATTGAACATGGTTCACTAGGAATGAGCTTTATTTTCACTTCCCCTCTTTCACACATACTCACATATCTCTACATCTCCAAATTACAATGGCTTATCTTCTATTTCCCAAATGAGAACACATGTTTCCCTCTGCTCATGCAGGCAATCCGAATCTAATTACTAAAATCTCTCAGCTGGGACAAATTTCCTTGATTTGTTTCATTTATGTTATATGAGTCTCATGAATTAAGACATATATGTCAGAGATTTGCAGGTAGGATGCCACAGTGAACATGGTCTGTAAGATCAACTACACTGTAATAGTGACAACAGTATGATAAGTGTCCCTATTTTCACAAGATCGCCATAAACTGGATTATGAGAAGAGAGTAGCTCATGAAAAATGTAAAGTTTCAGTCTGATGCCTATGCAGCAACATATGAAGACTCTCAAAAAGAAATAAAATAAAAATAGGTTTGTTGCTGCATTGATTTTGCTCTATACATAACAATATAATGTAGTTGTTACCTTTTTTACCAATTCTATTCTCCACAATTTCTCACATTAAAGTGTGAAGATAAAGTGAGGTGCTGAATCCACGTTAGGTTTTTTTTATGGTGTCTGAAAAAGTGTGTCACTTCACACAGTCCCAAAGCAGGCATCTCAAATGATCACAGGCAGCTTCTAAAATAGAAAGTCCACTCTACTTTAAATAAGGTGCTTACACCAGCACCAAACTGAATAGAAAATGTGTAATTTATGATGTGCAATCCAAGGCAATTCTGCAGCAGTTAGTTTCATCACTCCACCCACTTCCGACAGAGATGATGGGATATTAAATGACATGCTCTCATTGCCAGGACAGGCTTAAGGAAAAGACTTCTGCCTCATTGGTTTTATAAGACATCCATTCAAGACTGCTTTAATCTTTTAAGCAGTAGTTCATGATGCTAATGACCCTGCGTGTAGAGATTATCCATCTAGATGAAGTACCTAACCACTTCAGGCAAAGCAGTGAGTTTGTTTATCACAGAACAGCCAAATGGTTAAAACCTGTGTCTTAATCACCCTGTATATATTCTATAAAAAATAGAAGAGTACCTCTATAAATATTAAAACTCCATATAATATGAAAAGCAGGACATATGTGACTAGAAGGGTGACAGGATGGAGGATTTTTGTGCAAGATTAATAACTGAGGGGGAAGATCTGTAGCTCTGCAGCAGGCTAATCACAACAGATGTCCCAGCTGCCAAACTAATTGTTAAACTAATTGCTGAGATAAATAAATACAATTACTGTCACAGACCAGTGTACTAAAAAGACAGAGAAGTGAAGCCCTTTGTCATGTGAACACAGGCTAATCCAATAATGCAACTGATCCATCTAACTGTAGGTTAGTTGTTTCAGTCCAAACTCATCTTCCCCATTACTATTTTTTTTCTTCACCAATAAACACTCAGTCACAAGACAAACAAACCAGTGCTACCTAGTCTATCTATAGATTAAGAAATGAAGCGTAGCGTTAGTTCAGGCAGAGCACTGAAGACACACTTGTATTGGCTGATTATTATTGGCTGTTTCTAATGTGCTTCACAAGCATTGGCTCATTCACAGCTGTGTCACTGGTAACATCCAATCATATTCATGCAGGGAGAACGGTGCGGACAGTACATTTATGACAACGCTTCTCCTCTAAATCTAACTGTATAACAACATGCTATAAATCCTTGATGTGTCAATCAAACTGTGCTCTTTGTAATTTATGAAAAAATCTACATGCATATGATGATCTGAATTTACACTCAAATGTCTGAATATTTTTTAGTTCCTCACCTAACAAGAGCCTTGACAGTGGAGCGCACCACGCTGGAGAGCAGGAAGAGGGGGGTGACCAGGATGTGAAAGAGGGACAGAGAGGCAAAGGCCACAGCTGGGGACAGGTCAGCGTCCTCAGAGATGTGGACGTGAACCACGAACGTCTGCAGGATAAGAGGAGGAAGAGAATGATGGAAGTTAGTCTAAACAGCATGGATTTAGGGATGGTACAAACTCATGACCTGTTCAAAACAAAAAAAAAATCCATCAAAGATAAACAGATTCATTCTTTGGCTGTCAGCATCAACGTGTTATCGAACTTGAGCTGTTGGATCAAGGCTGAGGAGCAAGATCAAATTATATCAAAGATGAATCATTTGTCTACATTTGTCCTGTATAGTTGTCCCTCTCCTTGATATCTGTCTGACTTTTGTAATTTGTCACCACTCAACTCTACAACCATGAAGGACTTCTATAAATACAGACAGGATTTAATGTGGTGCTGTCAGTGAGCCATCCACTGTGTCTCTGTGCAATGTCACAAACATCTTCAGAGTCAGACTGTACTGTCTCTCTGTCCTTCACACTGAGGGAAGTGAACAGGATTCACTCAGCTGAGTAGTTGTTGGCTATGCTTATAACTAGACAACAATAAACACACACGTATTGAATCTTTAACTTTTAGGTGAATTAATGGAAGAGGGGGCTGCAGCTAATTCAGTGGTCTGTCCACTGACCATGGTCGCTAACACGGATCACTGGTTATCATTGGTCACTGGTGCGGTTATACCTAGATAGTAATCAGTACAGTACGGTGCAACAATAAGATTATAGGCATAATCAATAAATCGATAATTGAGTATATTTAATAGACAAAGGATTACAATCTCTGACATTTATTTGGCTAACAGCATTGCCAACAGAAGGTGGAGAGGGAGGAGAAGGTGGATCAGGACCACAGAGACCATTCCACTGACCACTCATTAACTGGTCTGGCCCACTAGATTCAGTGCCCCCCACTGGTAGCAACCAGTGATCCATGTCAGCGACAATAGTCAGTGGACAGACCACTGAATTGGCTACAACATTGGCTGCAGATTAATGGGAGAACTGGATTTACACTCACCGTCAGTACAGCTGCGATGGGAATAGCTGCATTCATGAAAACTGAAAAAGACAACATAAAAATACAGGATTGTGTGAGACACTGGAAGATTTTTTAAACAAACAATGCTATGTGGAGAATAACTATTTCCGGCTGGTGTGTGGATTTTTGTGAAGATCCTCACAAAAATAAGTAGTTTACTCATCTCAACTAAAGTTGTTTCACAACAACTCTTCCAAACCAATTCGACCAAAGTCAAAAATACATGGCTGGTGTGACTGCAAGTAAATAAAAAGTAATCACAACATCCTGGTTGGCTGAATGTTGTTAGAACATTTGTCGCAAACAACGCCTCTTTCTATTTCCTGTCACTCTCGGTTGTTTATACAGTAATACAGCAAATTCAAACTGTCATAGTAAAAACAAGGTTGTTATTGCATGTTACTTGATGTTAAGTTACACTTTGTTTCTAATACTGTCAAGGAGAAAATTGTTATTGTTATCTCTTCCTTAATCTGCAATTATTGATTTTAGATTGGACACCATGGATTGGAGCCATGCAGACTGAAGCCGCTGTCGTTGTGAGGACGTGGAAGGCGTTAAGGAGGACAATCTGCAGAGAGCAGATAAGTATTGAGTGACCATAAAGAGCAATGGAAGTACAATAACATCTCTAATGTCTAAAACATTAGTTATCTTTACACCCAGTTATTTTTATACTTATGTATTGACTCACATATGTTGACTGGAAATGGAAAGTTTCAATAAGATTGAAATTGCAATAGAAACACGTGTAAAGTACATAATGATCTCTGGGATTTTTTTCCCTTACCATTTCAAAAGTTCAAATGTCAAGAGTACAAAGAGTGACTTACTGGATATGGATGTGTAAATAGCGAAAGCCTGCAGGCTGGTGAGCTCTTTGCCCCTGGTCTCCTCCACGCTGTCACAGAAGATGCCTTCCCAGGCATACAGCTTCAGCAGCTTGATGCCCCGCAGCAGCTCATTGGTCTTCTTTAGACGCTCACTGGAGTATTCCTGAGAGCAGAGGGGGAGACTTTGATTATACAACTGTAACAGATGAGTAAAGAAGACCTGACAGATCAAGGAGAGATGTATTAAAAGAGGCGCAGCCAGGGGGCGACACAAGCGTAATCACTGGATAGTCTATCTGGGTTCAATTGCCAATACAAACATCAAAGCCATCAAAGCAAAGTGTTTTTCTTGGTATAAAATCGTGCTTCACAGTATTGCAGACTCAAGGAAACAGTATTATTACATTTGACTGGTCTTATTGAATTATTTAATGAACAATAGCCTTGTAGCAGTGGGCGGCAGTGGACAGCCCTGAGGCAGAATGAGCACATCTTGTGTGATTGAAAACATTTTGCTGTTTTACCTGGATAAATCACAGCTGTTATTCTCCAAGGAGATATCTAAGAGTGTGTGTGTGTGTGTATCTGAGATAGAGAGGAGCATGCGACATCATTACATCCACTTCATTACCAATATTGACCCTCACTGTTTGTCAAGTTCTGCATGGTCTGACAGGTCAGAGCCCACACAATGAAGAACATATTTACATTTCATTTTACCACCTGAAAACACTGGTGGGAACCAAGCACTCTGGTATAAACTAGTCTTTATTGATCAGTCTCTAAAATTTGAGGTTCATACTCGGTTACAATAGGTGGAACAAGACTATGGGCCCGTTTTGTGAATTTTTTGTGCTTGCATCTGTTCAAACAAACCCACTTGTGCCATGGTGGATGGAGGGACGCAGCTGAAGTTGTGCTTATTCTGAAAAGGTGGCACAGTGCAATTTTGGTTCTCATTTCAACATGAAATTGTGCTTGACTCCTCCTGCTTGGATACTAGATGAAAAGTCAGGGGATTATTAGAGCTATCAAAATTCGTGCCTTGGGACAAATGAATGTCTGAACCAAATTTCACGGTACTCCATTCCATAGCTGTCAAAATCTTTCACTCTGAAACAGAAAAATCGCCCTGCTAGCACTAGATAAACAGTCAAATATCACCAAAACATTAGGATATATTTATCAAATTGTGGTATCAGCATACCAAATGTTGTGCTGGTTCATTAAGTAGATGTCAAAATATATCACTGCTTGAGATACATTTTTGACCTACTCTTGCACTAAATGAAACGTCAGGGGATCAGCAAAGTCATTAGGATTAAAAAACAGGAGCACTCAGCAGGACTACTTATAAATGTAAAAGCACCCATGACGATACTCACCAAAGTGCTCTTTTGTGTTTGGGACAGCTTTGTGGCCACAAAATATTGGACAGGAGCTAACACAGCAATGACAGTTGCTCCAATCAAGGCACTCATTCCCAAGAGGTAGTAGAGTAGGATCACTCCCACAATGATCTGAGAGAGGGACACACAGAGAGAGAAAGGACCGGATATCAACCTTGTGGAGAGAAAACACAGGAATATGAGACTTCCAAAGAAGCAGGCTTCAGTCACAACACTCAATGCTACCAGCTGACCTTATAACAAGACTAAAGGTCTACAACCAGGCTAGTGGCTCCCTGAGGCTTTACTAAGACACAGTAGTGTTTTGAGATACATGCTAATATCTGCATGCTAACATATAGTCACAATGAAGATGCTAACATGGTGACACTAAGAACATTGCCATGTTCATCTTAGTTTAGCGTTTTAGCATGGTAATATTCTCTAGTTAGCACTAAACAAAAGTACAGCTGTGGCTTAGTTTTGCATGTACTTAGTTATAAACCAAAGTATTGGACAAATTAAAATGACGACCTAATGATGGGGACATGGATGTCTGCACTGAGGGTCATGGTAATCCATCCAATAGTTATTGAGACATTTCACTCAAAACCACATACAAACTCTTGGTACCAATAGACAAAAAGTCAGGGGATCAGCAAAGTAATTAGGATTCGTCATCTGAGGACCATGAATGTCTGCACACAATTTGATTGCAATCCACCAAATAGTTGAGATATTTCCATCTGGACTGACCAACAGGCCAATATTGCAAAATGCTAGCGTGGCTAAAAACTGTGTTAAGAAGAGCATCACTTTCTGAGAAGCTGTGCATGCAAGGAGAAGTCACATAAAGCTTAAAACTGCCTATAACTGACTCCATTTAGAAAGCTGTCGTATCTGAATCCTGCTTTGAACAAGCCAATGCAGCGAATGGCAGGCATTACTTTTTCAGTGGATGTACACTCTGACATTTATACACAAATGCTTACAGGGGAATGCAAATGTAAAGATGCATATTTCTTGAAGGTTATGGTTTCAAGTACACAACTAACATTGGTCAGTAAGTTGAATGAATTAAGAATGGTGACACTTAAATACTTATGAGAAGTTTTCTTCATCCTCCACAGGCATCAACTCTTTATCTACCAGTTAACAACAGAGATGAGTCATGTTCCCACCTGTCCGTTCAGCCCCTGCCATCTTTGGCATCAAACTGAACCCATGCAGATTCAGAAATCCCCAGGACACACAGAACCAGATGGAGATGGATGTGACATTTCTCTCACATCCTCTCCTTCATCCATCACCTGATAATGTGTGCCACCGGAGACATGAGGTGGTGATGTGTGAAAGAACAGTAGGATATGATTTTCTTTCCTTTTGTAATGACTCCATTAGAAGTGTGAGTCATATGTAACTATGACATTTGCTATAGCAACAGAAATGTACAGATGTGGAGCCCACAACCCCGTCACAGTTAATGTTTGCCGCTAACATAAATCATACCTGATTTAACAGTGTCATTGTTAAGAAGCTTCACACTACATGACATACATAGCATCACTCTCTGTAATTCACTGCACCTGCTTCCTGGCTGCAACTTGCAGCAGCTTTTGAATTTAGAGTTGAAACAATTTGACAATTAATTGATTAGTCAAACACTAGAAAATTAATTGACAACTATTTTGCCACTTTTTAAACAAATCTGCCAAACATTTGTGTGTACTAGCTTCTTAATGTTAGTATTTCCTGCTTTTCCCTGGTTTGCATCATTTGGATGTTGGACTGTTTGTTGGACAAAATGAGAAATTTGAGTGTGTCATCTTGGGCTCTTGGAAATTGTGATGGGCATTTTTCTCTATTTTCTGACATGTTACTGACAAAACAATTCATTCATTCATCCAGAAAATGTTGCAGCTCTATTTACCATAAGGAGCATCTACACTTTACAGACATGGGGATATTTTTAAAAAGAGGCGAATGTATTTCTAATTTCTCAAGCAGTTATCTACCTGCTATCTACAAATACTTAATTAATTTGAGCTTTTGACAAATAATTGACTCCAGTATGATTAGATTGGATTTCATAGTCTACGGTCAACTGGCCACATGATAAATAATTAATCAAATTTGGATTATGAAAGGATTAATCTCTAATCTAAGTATCTAACTGTGATTATTGAACCCATTGTATGCTGAGAGGTGAGCAGCACACACACAGCAAAAAGCTGTCTCTGGAGATACAGAGATGATTTTGCAGCCATTCTTCTAAGTGATACAGTGACATACTGGACTTATTTCTCAAAATGTCAGTGTGGGCCATTAATAATAAACACCAAGAGATCCATATATTAAAATGTCAAAATATATCTAACAAAGTTAAACAGCTATAGAAAACCACTGACACATCTGAGATCACTGGTGAAACCCAGCGACAGTCCTATCAGGGCAGGAGGCAGTAAAAAGGAAGCACAATGGATTCATACACAAAGCAGACAGCTGGGTAGAGACACAGAATACTAATGCAGCTCAGACCTGAGAGAAACCAGCAGGTTTAAGGATCTCACGCAGCCAGCATCTGACCTGCTGTGGCTGTGTTTTTACTCGTAAGCATAACATTTACATTTTTATATCAATACCTCCTCTGTTTATTGGTGATTCTTGGCGTGTAGCAGCATCAAAACTTGGAAGCACTGCTAGCTGTGTTTTTGCCTTTAAACTGTCTGCAGAAATTATAACACTGAAAATACAATAAGGCAAAGTTTACCATGTAGATGATATCAGGCAAACTAAAATGCAAATAGGCAGTGCTATCAGTTCACATATAAGCACATTTTCTTCATGTGTAACTTTATGGCAACAAACATTATGCAAGTTGTGTTTTTGGACCCCAGGATTTATCGTTGGTCCTTGGAACAGCACTTCTTGCTATAAAGAGATAAGAGAATACATTTCTCCGAACACAAGATGAGGTGCCAGCACAGCCCACAATAAGCCAGAAGAAATATCAGCCAAAAAATACATGAAAGCAGTGTAATAGTACCTCAGTAAAGCATTAGCACACACACTGTGCTTGCTGCAGAAACTCATTTCCGAAAAAAATGAGCAACATTGTATCGTGAACCTGCATTGTTCACAAGTTTTATTATACTAGTAGTTCATCACCAAACTCCACTGACTGCAATTAGTCTACAATATAATGTAAATGATAATGTTTTTTCGCAGGAAACTCCATGTCTGTTTCACAGAAATCAAACTGTATCCAGCAGATTTCCAGTGATAGTGAATTTCCATGTCAAACAAATCAACCTCATTAGTTTGCTGAGACTGTGTTTTTATGATTTATCAGGATGTCGGTTTTCAACTCTTTCTCTTGAGGACTTAACAGTATAGTATAACAACATTGATTATGCAGTACTGTATGACAGGAATTATACAATCCACTTATAGGACAACATTTCAAAGCATGAAGGTCACAGGTTTGCAATCAACTGCACACATTTGCAGTGAATCTATTCTACTGTAACTCCCACAGGGGCTATAACACCTGATGCTCCGTTCTCAGCCTTCACATCTCTGTATACAATCCTTTATTTTCAACATGATTGTAAAGCGAGCTTTGCCCCATACTGATGAGTCAGATGGAAAAAGACAAACACAATGCACAACGGGATATGGAACAATAAAGATAGCATGCAGCACGATTCAGAGCAGTAAAATCCAGTGTAGCATAATAACTCAGGGTGACAAACACAATTTAAACAGAGCTGAGTGAAGTTTAAGACAACAGGATGCAAAGAAAACACATTGTGCAACAATATACAATGCAATGAAAGCGCATTAGAAAAACAGAAAGGTAGCAAAATGTTAAAAAAAGGCAACACATCCATAACACCAAGCAGACAAACATGTTTCTTACCTGTACTGGCATGGCCCACAGGTTAGGACACAGAAAGAAGAACCACATGAGCTGGTTGGTATCTATGGCAACCAGGTTGCAGATTTGAGCAACAGTTAGCTCGCCCATGGACATGTTGGAGGTGCACAGACGCATGATCTTGTTGTAGATTTTTGTCTGAGGAGAAAACAGCCACATTGGGATCTATGTGGACTCACAGTAGAACCTCAATATGGAAACATGTCACATGGAGAATTTCTGAAGCACCGTACCTGTATGGCCCCGCGCAGGTTGATGCCTGTTTCGATGGCCACATAATAGGAAGCCTGGAGGAACGTCCTCTGCAGGAGCAGAGCGAAGAAGAGCAGCACAGCCAGCACATATGCATTCTCCAGAAACTCCTTGGAGGAAATGAAATAGATCCCCAGTAACCTCATCTGGAAACACAGACAGGTAGGAAGAGGGGGGATGGGGTGGAGATATCGATCAGTTTATCAGTGTCAGTCAGGCAGGAATCTCGGCAAGGTCAATAACACAGGCTGAACTCTGCAGGAATGGATTTGACTTGGTGATTTAGAGAGTTTTTTGTCAGTATTGAATTTCAACTAAAATTGTTCCTGTTCATCACTTCAAAAGTCGAGGCTAACAGTATAATGTACATTTCACACCAGGCGACAACACTGCATGTGAAATGCAATTAGACTGAACTCAAGTGGAGCCCTTGCACTGTATAATGCAGCTCATATGTATGTGGAGTGTGAGCTGGAAACCAAAGAAGAATGTAGTTCAGCTATGAGACGGTCACAAAGATGTATTAATTCTGCATCAGGAAAGAGATCATTCTCCCAGAAAGAATTATAAATCATTGATTAGAAATGAGCCTCAACATCACATCAACTCATCCCTGAAATCTCTCCTGGCTATCCCTTTCTCATCCTATCACCCAAAATGTGCATATTTCTCACTTCCTGCACACAAACACGCTATTATTCTTCAAACTCATTAGTGCGAATTGCAACTATTTTACAAACAGACCTATTTTCAGTCCTCTCTTCAAACTGCAACACTGTCAAAAGCATTTTTTGTTGGAGTGCCTGATGAGTCTTTAGACTATTTTAAACTAACTTTTGATATTCAACTGTACCGCCCTGTGACTTTCACACAAATAACTGAGGAGTTATTCTTACAGATGGATGTCTGCTTGACTGTCTCATATGGCAGTCTGCCCTGTGTGAAATCTAAGAAACTGAGACGGCTCCTGCGGCAATAGGTCTCATAAATATTTGACGAGGCTTAAATTAGTGCATCATCAGGGCAGGTGTACTGGGGAAGAGAGGGCATCATAAATGTCTCATCAAACTATAACTGTGACCTTTAAGGGGCAGACCATGTGACCTGTGTTAGGTCTACTCAGGCTGTGTTTTTCTGTTTCTGAATCCTTGTCTGAGTTCTTTGTTTATTTCTCATAACATCACTGTCTCTATGCTACATACTGTAATTATGTTATGTGACAAGAGTTCAATTTCCCTGTGATCCAACTGTGGATCTTAAATGTTTCATGTCATAAGAAAAGTGAAAATAAAGCTAGAGAGAAGATTACAATTTTCAGCGTTAAACCATTAGGGCTGTCAAGATAAATCAAAATCTAGCTGTAAAATCACTTCAGTGTCATTGTTAAGATGAGAAAATAAAAACAGAAGAAAAAAACAAGAATATTTAGTGAGAAATGACGAGAAGGTGATTTGTGTTTGCAAAGAAAACAAAATAAATTTCAACTTTATGATTGAACCCGGATTAACCCGGGTTGATTCATTCTCCTATAAACTAAAACTGATGCCATCATAACAACAAATTCTACACAAAGTAATGTTAAAATCATGGTGTGATATGGACACACACACACACGCGCACGCACGCACGCACACACACACACACACACACACACACACACAGATGTTGAAGCAATATCTCATCCTTTCCAAATAGCTTCATTTCCACTTGTCCTCTCCTGCCTTTTGTATATTCAACTAATTCTGTCTCTACTGCAAGTGTGATCAAATCTTCTAACCTTCAGTGGATGGCGTATTACAAGTATCATCACAAATCATTAGAAATAAATAATGTGACATGCTTGGAGTTGCATTCTCTTCAGTCCTTTGAGTACATTTGCAGAAAAAATGTTTTGATGAGTGAAAATTCTCCACATACAGTACAAAGTATAATGCACTAATGAACCATGAGTATCATTCCTTCTGTTCTTTTATGCTTTTCTACTGTGTGCATGGCGGTATCGTTGCCTCCTTACCGGTTGCTGAATGGTGCGGTTGTCCTTGCTGATGTGGTGGACGATGCCAGAGATGCAGAGAGGACCGGCGAAACCCAGCAGGTCGGCCAGGAAGCGGAATGTGATGCTGAGGATTAGAGGTCTGCCAAATGCTTTCCTCAAGGCCTGCCAGATCCACTTTGGACCCTGGGTGCCTGTCCCCTGTGGCCTCTGAAGAAAGATTTAAAAACACGGACAGAGTAGAAAAATATCAGTGTTAAGCAGGAGTGAATATTTTGGAGAAATTAGATAAATTTGAATGTCCCAACATGGCTAATCTGCAGTGACTGAATAGCATTTCTGACAAGTTATTTCAAACTATATTACAAATATGAATCGCCATCAAGGGCAAATTCGCATCGTTCCATTTGCATGATGGAGCTGCTGTTGAAGATAGGAGTAAATTGGATGGTTACTTCTTTGTAGAGACCAAACCAAACAGCCATTTCTCTGTGGAGTTTTAACTTGCAGCACAACAAAAAGTGAAACTAGGTTAGAAAATAACAAACAGCCTGCGAACGGTGAGAGAGAGGAAGCAATTATTTGAACATAAACGCTGAATCGACACTATTAACTCGGTCGACCACTGCAACAGAAAACTGCAAAATGAGGTCAAGTTTAGGGATCCCATCCTCCCCACTGCTACTGCTGCTGCATCATGGGATGTGGTGATTACTGGTGAGTGAGATGAGCTCTTCAGTCATGTATAACTGCTCTGTAACTAATGATGCTGAAACACCATGACAGTGAGGCGAAGGATGAGGATTTAACAGGAAGTGAATGCATGTTAAGGGTTTTCATTACTTCAAATGATACTTTTAGTGTTTAATAGATTTCAAAAACACACTGAATGAGCTAATTATCTTAATTTATATTAATTTATACTGTCCGAAATATATTAACGCCACAAACAACACAACAGCTCGGTTCAGTGAGTCAGTTAGCAGTGATCAGAAAACATCTGGACTGTCACAGTGCAGTAAACACTCCCAGAACGTTTTCTGTGTGTGTGTGCGTGTCTGTGCCTGCGTGTGTATGTGTGTGAACATGACATGAGTCACTCTCATCAGAGCTATGAGAACAGACGTGACCGTTATCACGTGTCTCCCTCTTTCCATTTGAGTTCACACTGAACCTTCAAACAAAACATGTGTCACAATGCACGTCTCTCTCTCTCTCTCAAACACACACAAACACACACACAGACACACACATCCTTCCAGCTCCCTACCTAGGGTTCAAACAAGGAGGGAGGATGTTTCATTCTCACACACTCAGAGTGAAGCTAGCTTCCCATGAAGTGCAGTGCTTTCACCCCCGCAGGGGTCGGGATGTCGCCTCGTTCACAGTAGAATGGGAATGACCCGGCGCCTCAAGGCTCTCCTCTAAATGCCCCACCTCCCCCCACCCCCCACCACCTCTCCACTGGGATCTCTCGAGCTCTCTCATCCTTCTCTGCTGCCGGAAGGAAGTGGGGTTGCGTTCACACCGGACGCACACGCAGCAGTGACGAATCTCTGTGACCTTCCAAATACTGGAAAACAATGACCCTGCAGAAGAGGCCCTTCACCTCTGACCCCTGACACGTGCTCCAAAAAGTGAGACAGCGGAGAAAGAGAGAGGCAGAAGAGAAGGAAGAAAAAGAGGGAAACCTCTCTGTGTTGGCCTGCATTGAAAAGACTGGAAGAAAATCATCTCAGGGCGAGAGCAGTGATTTATCAGCAGAGTGGAAAAGGAAAGAGGCAAATTCTCTACCAAACAGATTACATTATCATATAAAAATGGAAAATGTATTAAATTTCATGCATTCCATCTTTCTAGGGATATTGAAGAACTGTACTGAAAAATGTATCAGTACAGAGGAGGAAGATCTAAAAAAAAGGGTTCATACATCATTTTAAAGGAAGAAGTGTTTGTTACTTAATAATATTTTAAGTTAGCGCACTTAAAATATTTATAGATGGTTTGAGAGCATATGAGGATACATTGTGTGAAATTAAAGCTTTTTGGAAGACACTTTTGTCCAAAGCTGTTTTTTTCCACTCTCATATACTGTACATACACATTTGAAACAATGTGGTTAAGTGTCTTGCTCATGGACACTTCAACATGTAGAGAGAAAGAGCTAGGGATTAAATCATCAACTCTACAAGTAATGGCCAACCCGTTCTACCACCAGTGCTATAGCTGCCCTTATTGTTGTTGTATTTAACAGAATCCATCCATCCATCTGCTTTCTATACCCACTTAGAGTCACAGGGGCCTGTCAGGATCCCAGCAAACATTGTGCAAGAGTGAAGGATACATCCTGAAAAAAGCTGCAAGTCTATCACAGGGACAACACATCGTCACATTCACACCTTAAGACAATCTAGAGTTTCCACCACACCTTAAGACTGTAAGAAAAATGTAGGAAACAGAGCATGTGGAAGAAACCCACAAAGACACAGATTCTGGTAGACAAGATGGTTACTCTGCTAAGGCCCCAGCTGACAGGCAGATTAATACAGAACTGTATCTGTACCGTGCCACCCTTGTCTGAAAAGGTGTCTAATATTATGTCAATCAAAGATATTAGAAACACCTTGTAGTGCACAATACAATCTAATACAGCACAGCAAAAACAACAGTCTGGGTTGGGTTTAATCCAAACCTGTGACACTGCATCCACAGAAATGTTTCACAAAAAGACTGCTAGAGAAGACGGGGGATTCTGTATTTATGTTTTATGTCCAAATAAAAGAGGAAATTAAAGGACAGGGAGATAGATAGAAAACTATCATGGACATGTTTACAGGCAGTGTGACATTTCAGTGTTTACACTATCAATTAATTATTTCTCTGACGTCTGAATACAGATAAATGGTCCCAACTCTGCCAGGACTGAGTCATCACAGGACAGAGAGCAGCTTAAGAGAACAGCTGTATGAAAAGAAAACAAAAACTAAAATTCCCAGATCATTTCGTGCATGTCAGATTCACAACTGTCACCAATTAAACATTACTAAAAATAAGTTTTTAAGACAGCTGAAATCAACAAATGAGATAAAAATCCCCTCCTGAATACATTTATCTGTTTGGAATAATAATCTGTGCCTGATATGTTTTTTCCACAAGAAAGTTCAATGAGTCACAAATTCTCAAAATTACATTTGCTACTTCTCCCTCATTGAAAAAACCATAATCTATGTATATATCTATATGATATGCAAGTGCTGTGTTTAAGTGGGATTTAACAAGGAAACGTTCCACTTTCAGCAGATGAATATGAAAACAGCCATCTAGTGTCAAACTCTGCAAACAAGTAAATTAACAATAAGCAAAACACTTTCTTGACTGGAAGGCGACTTTAAAATAAAATGAAGCAGGAGCCAAATAAGCTGCACACTAAGCTCTTACATAAATACTTAAAACCTTATTTATGCCTCTGAGTGGAAGATTCAAGTTGATGATAATCACCACATTTAGAACAAGACAGCAGTTTTCTCCCATTAAGTAATCTAGTTTATGTCTACTTAAAGTAATATAAGGACCCTTAATATGCAGTCATCCACTTTGTTATTTGTGTACAAAATCATTAAACTTTCCCATCTCTACTTCTCACAAAAACTAGAATTCAGGGGAGAAACAGCTCAGTTAACTGTTTCTGCCCGCTGCACCAGAGACATCCGTGATGATTTATTCAGCCCTTATTATACAAGATGAAGGAGAGTAAAGCGTCGATCTCAAGAGCTGAAGTGAAATCAGATACTCAACTTGGGGCTCATCTCCCACATATTAAGAGATCTTTTTACATTTTATTTTTTTTATTGCTTGTTATAACAGAATAAACAGGAGCCAACTAGTTTCTTTGCAAATGCACTTCATGAAAACTGGCACAGCATTCTCATGTAATATTTACTTAGTCTTTACCTTGTGTTGGTTCAATTAATGTTTCATGTGAGCTGTGTCTTTTGATGCCCTTTTCAAAGCATTAGACCGTACTCCTGTGCTGTTTACAAAGAAGAAAAAATTAACAGTGCACCAGTCTAGCAGTACACTCACCTTCTGGTCTTCGAAGGCCTTTCGCAGCTTAATGTAGTTGGTGAGGGCTCTCATTGCAATGGGTAGTTTTCCGATGACTTTGAGGTCAATGGGTCGTCTGTGCGCGGAGGTGATGAAGGTGTTCATCCACCAGTAGGTGGCTTTGGACAACAGGTTGACAAAGGGCTGCAGAAAACGAACGCCCAGGTCCTGAAGATCCTCAGGAGGCTTCACCTCTGTTGGGTTTGCAAAACACATGTAGCGCTGTGAGAGAAGGAAGAACAGAAACAAAAGTTTAATTAATTGACTGTCTGTGTTGTCTGCAGTAACCTGAAAACCAACAGTGGTCCCACAGAGAATATTGCAACAACCAACCACTGATCAGACACTCAATGACACAGAAACATCAACTCATCTGTGATCTACGGAGATAATGATAATTTTCTCTGTGCTGCAGATGAGAGCTACAACATAATGGATATGACAGTTGAACACACTCTCATTACTGGGTTTAATTATAGCAGCTGAACAATAAACTGTCTGTGTATTAACCACAGGTTGTCTGATATTACTGTGGCAAATGATTCATCTCGGCACAGCTTTACCTTAAATTTGATGTTCTACTTTCATTGCTATTACATTCAACAGGACTAGGTCAAAACCTAATATATGGCTGGACAGTGTATGAAATGTTTGAAGATATATGCTTAGATCTGTTTGTTTAAATTTAACATGAGATGGTAACTTCTTCAAGAATTTCATTTTATGAATGTAAAATTTGGCTAAAATGAGCAAATTAATAACATAGTGTTCATTGCTGGAGAAATTAGGATTGTTGAATATTGATAACAAATCATGTTATTTAAGTAAAAATTATTTCCGTAAATATATTTTATGATCCAACTGAAAATCAGCCTAAAACATTGTCACATGTACACACTGAATAAACACATGTTCTAGTGTTTCCACCAAACAATTACAGAAAGAGCATTTGTCTTCTATATTAGGAATATACATGATAAGCACATAATGCCAGTTGACAGTGTGTTCATTACAGTACTATGCTCACTTTGGGAAACAGGAACACTACATTTCTCTATAAAATCTTCATATGAATACAGAAGCCCTTTACAGTTAAATAGCTGCTAAGCAAGCAAGATGTTGTTAAACCAATTTTCAAAAATAAAGATTTGTTTTTATGGAACATTATTCCATAAAAAACATTTGTGAGGAGAATAGTTGTGCTTATATAGAAGAGACCAACACACAAGAAAATGCCTATGAAAGTTGCAGAGTTTGATAGGAAGTTTAAGGGCACATTCATAAAATATTAAGAACACCTACTTTTTTAAACAGAAAGTTTGGGATGATATTCCACATGCTATCTGGATCTTTTAGAAATCTTTTGATCAAGTTAATTTTGATAATATGGTTGAATGAGGAAAAGTCCAAAACATTAAGACCTCTGTTAGAGACATAACCTCCTTTTTTACCTTGTGTGGCTTATTTTTCCAAGTGAAGTTAAAAGGCCTTTAAAAAGTTAAAAAGGTTTTATGTTTGGTGACATTAAGGGAGGAAAAGACATAAGAGACTCTTGTTTTTGTATAATGGGCTGCTCAAGCGGCCCACATAGTGACCAGCCCACCGGGATTTCTCCTGTGCTCCCGATGGCCAGTTCGACTCTGTCTTGGGATGACAACGGACATTGACCGGCTGGTCATCTCAGGGTCGGACTGCTGGCTGCTAGCAGCTGAAATGACTGGCCCGCACCCGGCCAGCAGCTCCTCAGTACATATATTGGTCTCAGACATTCATTCCCTACCAGTTCATTGAATTTGCTTCAGTGGACACTTGCACTGTAGCCATCCTGATCCTGTCTGTTCCTGATCCTGTACTTTACCTGTTCCTGTGGTTTCAACCTTTTTGCCTGTTTATCACCTGCCTGTGTGCCTTGCCCCTTTGAACTGGTTAACCTGTTTTGGACTGCCTCCTGTTGCTTCCTGTAAGCCTGTGTTTTTGATTTTCTCATTTCACCTGCCTGTCTCAACAGTCTGCACTTGGGTTCACCTGCTCCATGCCACATTTAACACTAGGATACTTGGCTGTCCCAAGCTTTGGCCGACTTCGGCCGACCAGAAGTGTAACTTCATCACAGTGAGTGACTCAGTCACCGACAGACATTTGGGTTTGTAGGGCTGGCCTTGCTGTTGCGGTCCAGCCAAAAAAGAAGACTGGCTGGAGATTACACATTTGAAAAAATGTCAACAGAATAAAATGAACAGAGATAAATAGCTATGGTTTTCTTTGCGGTGAAATTTCAGCTTCACAATGTAATGTTCAAGGACATTTCTACTCCTGCTGTGAAACAGCGAAACACAGTCAGTAGATGAGCAGTGTGTGATCTTAGGCTTGATGGAAACTAGGTTAGTGACTGGCAGAGGAATTACTGCAGAAAACGTCACACTAGACTATTTATAAACACAGAACATGTTCTCAGTTAAATTCATTACATGGTAGATATTATCATAATAATTGGGTCTCACGGTTTTGTTACAAAATGGGTCAATATAAGAATAATATGTTTTTAATTGTTTTGCTAATCATTGTTTAGTGTGTTAATTACTGGAATATGATTATGATTGAACAGTTGAAGGGATTTGGAAGAACAGTTTTCTTAGATGACAGCCAATAATAACCAAGTCAAAAATGGATTACTGAAAATGCAATGAAACATTTAATTAATTTCATTTTAACAATTTATTTACAAAACTATTTTGATCATATGAATAAATGAATGTTCTCTTAAACAAGAGTAACTATATGTCTATAGCCCTACTAACAGCTCTCCGAGGCTAATGCTAGCATGGCAACTTGAAGGACTGCTCAGCAGATATAATGTTTAACAAGTTCACCATCTTAGTTTAGTGTGCTAGCATACTAACATTTGCTAACTAGGAATAAACTCAAAGTACAGCTGAGGCTGATGGGAATGTTAGTTTTGCAGACGTTTGACCACAAACCAAAGTATTGAAGAAATTATTGTTTTGACCAGATGATTGTGCTACATGAATATTAAGGGATCATCAAAGTTGTTATTATTCATTCTGGGAGCAACAGGATTCCAATAAATGTTCAGACATTTCATTTGAAACCACAAAACCTGATGATAGTGCTCGAGGAAATATCAGGGGGATTCCCAAAGTCAGTAGGATTCATCCTCTGGGGACCATGAATGAATCTGTATAAAATTTCATGACAGTCCATGTAATAGTTGTTGAGATATTTCAGTCTGGGCCAAAGTGCTGGACTGACAGAGACAGCCCTACAGCCATGCCACTAACTAACTACGCAGCTGTGATCCAATGAAAATACTCAAAAATTGATTGAAAATTGAAAATGCAACAAATCATCAAAGCATGCACTGCATCGGAATCACTTTCTTCGCAAACCCAGTTCAATCTGATTAAATTTATAATAAAATAAATGTGCTCAGTGAGGAGGTTAACAGAGTCAAACACACTCCAAATTATCAAGAGGAAAAAGGGAAGAAAAGTCTACATAAGACTGACATCTGACATTTTCTTGGCCGTGTTCAAAAAGGGTAAAATGGCTGAAAATGTCAAACACTGAATAATACAAAAGCATGACAATATTTGTTTTGTTGTTTTGTTTGGCTCAAAGCACCACTGTGTCTGACCTCACAGAGCCACTAGTCTGACTGACTTTTTTATTAGAGGATTTTAGGTTTTTGGTTTTGTTTTTTGGGTTTTTTCAGCTACAAAAATAATTTTATTACAATAAAAAGTGATTGATATATTGTACTGTCATCTCCTTTAACTTATTAAAACCCCATCACCGCCACATGCACAAGCATAAATATATTCTTAATAGCCCACAGTGGGTGACAGGAAAAAACAAAAAAGTAGCATCAATGGAAGATATTTTTAACTGTCCTTGAGCAGCTTTACTGATAACTGACCGCTGGAGGCATTTGGATTTCAGACTAAAACGAGAGGTGAGTGAAGCTCAAAACAGGCAACAATCAGACGGCTACACACACACGAGGACACACAAACAGAGATACACAAACACACGCTCACCCTGCCCAGGATGACATTGATCTCCACAGCTAGTAGGAGTCCATACAGCAGCACCAGCAGTCCGGTGATGCAGTAGCGTAGCTGCCTGGGGCCGATGCCATGCTCAGTGTACTTGGCAAACTTGATGGTCTTCATGATGAAGGCCAGCACCCAGTAGATCAGCAGGGCTGAGGAGATTTAACAGGGATCAGAGAGACAAATCACCGGACAAGCCAAAAAGATGAATAACCCAACTGTGCTCCTCAGCAGACAGATTATATCAGAGCTGGAGCTTAAATGTAACATATGTCACTAGTTTGTCTGGATTTCTGTAATATACAGGTGTATTTTGTCCCAGTCTGAGTCACATTTCATGTAAGTATATCCAAGGTTTCAATTAGTTTATTTAAGTTTTGTTTTATGTTTTCTTTTTAGATACCATTTAATTTGTTGTCTTAGTCCTTCAAGAACTTTCCAGATATAAGGTTGACTCTCTTTATCTTTTGATAGTTACATCATATATTTGAACAGGTTTATTGCAGTAAATATTGAGAGAATGATTGCTGAGTATTGTCATGATTAAATGACATTGCAGGGTAACAGAGAAACAAGTTCATCCACTCAGACTCTGCAGCAGACTACAGTGTTTACTTCTTTGTTATAACATCTATACCGTGACAACAGAGGCAGCGTGCAGGTCTACGTCAGAGCCTCGATTTAGAAGATTAATTTCTGTTCATGCAGTGATGAACCCAGCACCGCTCCGCCACTTCTCTCAAGAGACTGACTGTAATATGGAAACCTAGAAGCCAAAGGCGGCTCAGAAACGTGATGGGAGTAGCGAGTATCGAGAGCTGAACACAGATGAGTTAATGATGCGTGAGGAAGAAAGGAAAACTGTGTGAACAGAGGAAGAACAGCAACAGGGTGATCATTACAGGATCAAACAGTTATATGGACAAAGGTAAAGGTTGATACTGATGTGAAATAAAGTTCACAGATGCATTTCACAGTTAATGGGTGAGATATGGATTTATGAATACATACTGTTGACTGATATGTTTTTATTTCACAAGAAAAACTTATCTAACATCTTTGCCATGAATATATTAGTCTATTAAATCTCTCAAGCCATAAATAATTGTGATGAATAGAAGCAGATCTTTCAGCTAAAACTAATTTTTTAATAAAAAAAGATAATTAATACTACTCGAGGCAAGATGATATTGCTCTCAATCATTTTACAGTCTTATCTGAAGGTAATGAACCAGTCATCTGTGAATGCTTGCACTAACTCCATTGTTCTATAATCATAGTATCCTGAGGAGCTCACACAATTTGAAACTGTGGTTGTTCATTACAAGGTCAAAGAGGTGACAAGGGCCCGTTTTCTGTGACATGATTTGGTTAATCCAGTCTTTACAAGCCCTGATCACTATATATAAATGTTATAACAAGTCTACAGAGGACTTTGGGGTCTTGTTTGAAACCCTGACTGGCTGAGGTGATCCAGTAGAGCTTCCCACAAAGACCAAAAGTAAAAGACATGTTAATAAACAAAGGATAGTTGAATTTGAGATTACTGTACCTAATAGTAGTTTGGGGAAGTTGGAGGTCTCTATGTTATGATAGTAGACAATAGAGGTGATTCCAGCCATGAAGGCCAGACCTGCAGGCATGTACAGGTGAAGATGGAGGGACTGACTGAACCTGCAAATAAACGTCAGATAGAGGAGGAAAGTCCTTACTAACAATTATTTGTAACATTATTTGGCAACACAACAGGAACATTAGAGTTTAAAATTGATGCGGCAACCCCTTCCGTCCTCATAAAAGATACATTTTTCTGTATACAGTATGCATAACCACATGCATCACATTTTCTTTGCTTGTAGTGACTGAATAAATGTATTATTTGTAATATCTGCATTGCAAAACATAAATAAAGAACTGATAAATTGCCCATCCATGTGTATCATTAAGCATACGCAACATACACACACATATTCACACAAACACTCATACAGACATAAACAACCAGCTCTGGCTGATTTCTGTGTAAAAAGCCCGGTGAAGAGGTGAGTAGATGGAGAGCTCTTCTATTCACTTCAGTCACAATCACTTAAACACTTACCTGCCTGCAGTCTGCAAAAACAACTAACAAACAGTAATCCTGTGTGTTTACTGGACCCTGTGGCACATGGACTTACTAAGAGGGCCCAGAGAGAGCAAAAACACATATCAAGGAGCAGGAGAGAGAAAGTCATGGGCCGAGATGTATTCTCTCAGATCCAGCTGTGGCTCCAGAGTTTCTTCATGTGGATGCCAACTCTGGTATTTATGTCAGTGCCAAAGTGGGTTTGAAGGTAGAGAAGGATCAGTACTTAGAGATACAGCTTTTTTATATTTTTTGTGTGTGTGTCAGAGTTTAATTGCAGCACACATTTAATGACAATATCTTATGGGTTTTCTTATGGGTTGGGAAGACTCAGTCAGAACACCTAAATTTGGCTGTGCTAGGTATCGTAGCTAAAATTAGCATCTGAGCTAGCAAATGTTTTAAGTAACCATAGAAACAGCAAATGATGTATTTCTACATTTCTATTGGCCATTTGCAAACAATATGTTGGATTACATTAACACTTATTCAGTAGTGAACTGCTCTTTCACTCCTGTTGGTATATTTTTATTTTGGTTCATCTTTGAAGACAAGAGTAAAGCCCCCTGTTGTCTTTCACCAGTAATCTGTGCTTTGATGTGCAGTGCAGGACTAAACTAACAGCAGCACAATGACTTGTTTTCATCTGGTGGTGGCAAGAAATTGAGCACAAATACACAAACATTTGGCTCCTGGTGGCTCTGTCTTCAGTGTCCTGGCTGGCGGTGTAGCTTGGCAGACTGGCTCTGCATGGGCCAGCTTCTTTGGATTGATTTTTTTCCTCAACAGCTCCCTGAATTGTATAAATCCACTTAACTGTAAAACCATTATAGAATATAGCAGCCCTTTATTTTATCCTCATAATTAAATTCCAACTAAAGCTAGAAAACTGTAACTGTTGTTTGCAAAACAAATCATAGACTAAATCGCCCATCTCACTTCTGGTTAACTTTAGCTTATAGTTTTCAGTTTCAATGAGTTTCTCCTTTTCTCATTGCTCTCTCTTAAAGGCTGACGGATGATACTGGGGTTTTCAGTTCATACCCTGAACTAGAACAGTATTTACTACCGTGCTGGACAGTAAAATTTAAATAGTTTGTCATTTTAATCAGATAAACAATTGTTTTGTGAGCAATAGCTAGCTATAGCTCCAAGTCTTAGCCATGTCTTGGCCAGCTTTGTATCAGACCTGAATAGTAACAAAATAATTAGGTTTTTGTCCTCATTAAAATAACAAAGTGCTCAAGTTTTACAAGCTAGTGTAGATACCCATTTAGCTTAAAATGTGGTCTGAAAACCACAGTATTATAACAGTTAGTAGAGGGTTGCAAAGTATCATGTTAGCATGCTAATGTTTGTGTTTATAGTAATGCTTTTATAATATGTACACCTTTAAAAGTTAAGCTTTTACTGTAAAATATAGCGATACAGGCTAGTATTTTATTTTACTTTTTGCTCTTCTAGAGAAGCTTTGAGGATCGTTACATTGAAATAAAGTTAAGTGTTTCTTAATTACAGTTAATTGCATTCACCTGCTATCCGAGGTGTAGAACAGCTGTTGATTAAATGACTACGGTGAAAATCAGCAGCACTCTAAGGAAACACTGAGAGCAATCTAATAGACTCCCAGCAAAATTAAATCAGGGGGATCATTTGAAAAAAAAGCAGTGTGTTTTGAAAATGTTATATGCAGAACTTTTAAAGGTTGAGTACATTTATGTCATACTTCTTGCTAGAAGCTATAAGTCACATCATCAGTGTCAGGAGTTCATTCATTAAAAACATTACATGCCCCTGACATGATATGTTGTGTATCCAGGTGTGAAACATACCCATCGGAGACAATGCCCTCCGCAATCTCACAGACGAGGATAAAGAGCAGGACAAATGTGAGGAGCCAGCGCAGGTTGTGACCAGGAAAGTGAAGCCAGGTGCTGTGGTGGATGTGGACCTTCGAACTCTGGCTGCCCCACCCTCAAACAGGAAACACAAAATATATGTTTTTTTTTAAAAGGTCAGGGCTGTGTCAGTTTAAATATACTGTCAGAAACAGTCAAATGAAAGAGGGTTGTGTCCAATCTACGGTAGACAGGCAGATAATGTAAGTATAGATTGAGAGTAGAGAAGTAGATTTTTTTCTTGACTCACTTGTATGTTAATAGGTGTACTTTCATTGTGCTTGAAAATAACTTTGTTAACAGTGTTGACTTTGAGTGCCTTGTACTCCCAGTGCAACCTTGAACATTATGGGCTGCATGACAAAGTGCTCTCATGCTCGCATGACTTCCAGTTGATAGACTAAAAAGATGGGCTTCTTGGTGGTAATGGCAGCCAGCCATTACCAGCCCTGTTAACTTTTCAGAGTTCAGGAAACTTGTGTAATTATCACTTATATTGCCCACTTCTTGGCAGGCAAGCAGTGAGACTGGCTAGATGTCTGCTGGCCTGAGACACTTCAGTCAATTTTTTTAGCTCTTGTTCTGGCTAAAACTTATTTGTCTAAAGGCTAAACTTATTTAGCCTTTGTCCCCACTCTTTGCCAGGTGTTGGTCTCAACTCAATAATATAACAATGATACTGTCATCAACAGGCAGTTTATTTATTGAATGTAAGTCACTGATGCCATAAAACACATCTCTACTGATCATATTATGCTAATGATGATAAAAATGTTGGCACCTACACTGTTGGACAGTTTATCTCGCTGAGAAGTGTTGGCACAGGCTGACAGTCACAGACCTCGCACAAACACACACACACACACAGACCAGCACATGGCATCTCTTACTTTATCTGCCTCTTTCTCTCTCTCATTTTTCCACACACACACACACAAAGTCATACCATCTGCTCAAGTGCTGAGCAATATAATTAAAATCAATATGACAATATTCAATATTTCTTCAATATAAATAATGAATGCAGACAAATCACAAATAAAATCAACAAATGAATGAATATGCAATGAACTGTGTTATGCATTACATGAGACAAAATGCTTCATATGTGTAAAACAAAAACTTAATTCTCTAATTTTGTTAGTTTTTAAATTTGCATTGAATTGTTAATTTGGACAACAACAAGCCATCAGAAATGACTGACACTGACTCTGTTGGTTTGACAGTTCAGAGGACTGAGGTACAATAATGATTGTCTCTCTCTGGTTGTGAAGCAAACTGTCTGCTAAAAGTGTTGTTGTGCATGTATCCACACATCATGCTCTTACCTCGGTGGCCTTGATGTGACTAGCTGACGCCATGAGGCAACACATTAAAGAGCAGCACATTAAATAGCTGCAGGGCAGGATGCAGAGCAGAATATAGTATATACAGTATATATATAACTATATGAGGACTCTGGCTTAAGCGACTCAAGGTGAACAGAAACACTTTCACACCCCTGAGGTTTGTCTTAGTTGTTAGTAAAAGCACCACAGCTCAGTGTGACAAGAGAGAGAGGAATCACTCAGCTTTCAGCTAGCTTATCTTCTAGCAAAGGATTCACACTGTCTATTTAGTGGATGTTTTTGACTTTTTACTTACAGCCTTCATTAGCATAATTCATTTGAATTTTTGTTGCATGAGTAAAACAAAAAAGATGAAAATGACACCTTATAGAGTGAGAATAGGGATGAAATGTGGAGAATTGCCTATTAGAGAAACATCCAAACACACAAATCACAAACTGAATGATTTAAGTCTGATGTGTTACTGTGTAAGATGTGTGTATGTATGAAAGTTTACATGTTGTTACACAAACATAGTGAATAACAAGAACACAGAGTCAAACCGACTGAGACAAATTGTTGTCCTCCTTGGAAAAAAATAGACACTGTCTGCTTTGAAATGGACACGCACACATGTGCACACTGACATGAGAGGGCAGATGACGAGGCCAGAGCATGTGTGACTGTAGCTTCGGAGTGTGTGCAATGGAACAGAGCTGGTCTGTTACACACCGGTGATGACACTAATAGAGTGGCCAGCAGCCAAGAAGGAGGGCAAAGGAGGTGTAGGCTAATGCCAGCACGATGGCATCTGTTTGCCTCCGTACTTTACATTTCATTAGAAGAGTCATTTGCAAAACTGCTTGCAGTTCAAGGAATATGTAGTAATGTACTCAACAACCTCACATTTCTACTGTTGTCTATGGGACAGCCAACACCTGAAGGGATTTTAACTCAGGGAATAAAATCCACAGTCAAATAAGCTCATAAATAAAATGCAAGTTAAGTGTATTCATATGCATAGAACTTATAATGGAAATAAAACATTTACAAGATATTCTTTCAGTAGTCCTTATAAAAAATAAACCTTTGCTTAATAGAATATATCATGCAATATTTCATTTATCAGTTGTAAAAGTCAACAGGGTGATAAACTGAAAACTGAGAAGGGCAGATAGAGAACATGTTAGTGAGCCCATCCATCTTATTTCAGATCCTCATAGACTTGAGCTGGCACATCATCTGGTATGTGTTTGTGCTAGGTGTGCTGTCTGTGCAGGGAGGTGTGTTGAGGATCTCACCTCCCAGCGACACTCACCGATGAAGAGGATGGGGAATGTGATGAAGAGGAGGAAGACGTGTGGCACCACATTGAGCGCGTCCAGGAAGCAGCCGTTGTTCAGAACCCCCCCATCCACATTGTAGGCCACCGAGTTATTCTCGCTCCCACAGAACGCCAAGGACATGGTGGAACTGGGACTCTGCAGGGAACCAGCCAGAGGAAGAGGAGAAGGAGGAGGAGGAGGAGGGGAGGAGGACCGGAGACAGAGCAGAGGCAGACAGATTTAAAAGAGAGGCTCTCAGAGCATGTTCTCTTTTCAAAGGGAACACTGAAGGCGTCCTCAGCAGATCGTGGTAATTCCCAAAGTGACCTCCTTCCTGCTCCCTCTCAAATCCAGCTCCCAAATATCAGATCCAGTGAGAAAGAGGAGACAGAAGAAGGGAGGGAGGGAGGGAGGGAGAAGGGGGTCAGAGGCAGTCACAGTCCGGTACAGCAGCAGCTCCCTCTCCTCTCCGAAAGTCTAAGCAGCTTTCCCGGCCATTCTGGTGAGAAACATCTGCATCCCATCTGCCTGCAGTCTGCAGACATCCTCTAAAACTGAGGCTTCACTTGCGCACGGTGGTGCGCAGCTCCACTGGAATGCATTCAGACACGATCACATCGCTCACACACAAACATGCACATACAGCTAGAGCAGCATTCTGCAGTGCACCTGCTATTCCTGTCTCTTTGCAAACAAGAGCTCGCAGTCGACCTTGGAAGACAAGAGCAGGGGGGCAGAATGTGCAGGCGAGCTGGAGGACTGATAGCCGCTGAAGGTAGGAGGGTGAGGGTGGGAGGGAACAGTGAACGATGAGGAGAGAGGAGAGAGAGAGGAGAGATAAAGGAGAGAAGCGGGGTATAGCTGCTGAATGAGCAGTGCAAACGTCATTGAAAGGTACGTGTGAAGCATGAGCAAGTGCTCTGCTCTAAATCCCAGTACCACGTTTTCATGAATTACATAACTCATTCCCCTCATTCATTTACTACTTTATCTTTCATTTCTCGTTATATCAAAAAGACCGCGGAGAGAGAAAGATCTCAGTAATGAATAACTAGGCTGCACACATAAAAAATAGTGACATAAAATATTTATGAATTCATGGGACGGATACAGTGATACGGCTGCAGCCAATGGCAGCTGACTTGTTCAGAGGGATAAAAAAAAAACCACATGGGAGCAGATTTTGATAATCCATGTATCAACAGGGGCGGGCTCATGGTCTTTTCTTAGTGGTTGAAATTATTTGTTTAAATATAATCCATGACACTGTGACCTTCACATGACAACAGTGTAGAGATAAGCTTAAATGTAATGAGCAGTTTACATGAGTGTTTACAGGAACGGTCATCTGCTGCATGCATGGCTGTGGTATATTCAAGTATTTCAAAAATAACATAAATATCATGTAAAAGGAGAAGATAAAGAAGATTCTTAAGTTGTCAAAATATGTTCCTGTGCTTGATATACCATGTACTAAATCAAGATCTAGACTCATAAGAGCAATAAAAGACACATGGGGACACACTAGAAACACATTTTTCCCATTTAAATGCACAATATGTCATTTCTGCCACTAGAGGTCTCTCAATCAAAAAAATAACAAAAGATGGAATTTTATTGATATTGTGAGGTAGCGTGGGATCATGAGAGTTGTTGTCTTCATTGTTAAACAACCAGCTTCTCTGGGATAGGACTACAGTGTTCATCGTTCAGCAGGTTTTTAACGGGAGCCGAATTATCCACAGAGGTCTCCTCCTCTCCAGAACAAATTTATACGCGGATTAAAACCAGCAAAAAACGTTGAATAAAGCAGTTTCACCTAAAAAAAAAGCTGTGTTTCTCCAATGCTGTTCGGAGAGCACAGGAGGTCAGGGAGGGGGTGCTAGCCAAGCTGTCATTAACGTTTGCTCAGCTTGTTTGTCTGATAACTTAATATCCAGATGTCCGATGACTAAAATCCTTCATTCGGTTAAAAGATACAGTTTAGAAACGTTTATCATAAAAATGTGGCTTAAAACTGAATAAAAGTCAATTTATGGCAGTTTCTGGCAGACAACCACGACACCGACGCATGCATCTTGTGCACATTTATTCTTTGGTAGAGGGGGTATGGCGCCATTTACAGGCGACCAAATGAAACGGACCGTTACTTTGATTAAAATTAAACAGTTCTCTGGGTTTGAAAATTGTTGGAAACATTTGGGATAATGTTAGTACACAACTGACTATATAACATAGGTATGGTCATTTTTAGACATTTTAATGCGGAATAGTTACATATCATAGCTTTAAAAATAGAAAACTCATACAACACAATAGGAGACATGCTACACAATGTTGAGTAGTATGTCTACTGTGTTTTTTCCCTAACAATGACTGGAGATTCTTTTTACTTTTCCACACAGTACACTATTAATCTGATCACTGCAAAGACATCATAGAGTTGAGCTGGTCATAAATATGCACAATCTCACAATATTCAACTCAGCCAGTATGGGGGGGGGAAGTATGATTGCAGTGATGGTGGCAACATTTGTGGAATTCCCTTCGTGTTGAGAGTGTCACTTTAGGAAAAATGACGATGCATGTTAATTAAAATGTTGGGTCTGTGAATGCCACCGGATGCTTTTGCAAGCTGTTCTTAGTGCAGTTTGAAACAAGGGGAGACTCATAACTCATGGAGAGCAGTAGATCAGACAGTAGTGGCCTCTTAGTGTGTCCAGATTTCTCATCAGTATGCATACTGAGCAATATAATGGTAATAATACGAATGTATTGTCCAGTAAGAGGCTGCTGCAGAGAAAATACAGAGGTCTGATATTTACAGGTCGATAATTATTTTGGAAGCAATGACATGTATATATGATTTTGTAAAGACACACCAGGCATTGCTGAAAGTGAAGAAATTCCTGTGGGTCTTTCATTGCAACACCAGATGAAAAGTTCACAGCAACTGCAGCTCTGTCCTCTTATCAATTATCTCCTCACATGGGAGACCAACTGTTAGGAACTCTTGGTTTTGAACAAAGTTAAACCTGGCCAAATGATCATTTATATACAAAGTAGTTCTGTGTTGGCCTATATCAGAGAATAGCTCCATCCATCACTGGATTGCCTGGGGAGAGTTGAAGCTTCAATGTGTGCAGAAAAAAAAGAGGATGAGAGGAAGAGTAGCAGCCACTCATAAAGAGCCTCAGAAAGGGGAAAAAAACATTCAAGCAACACACACTTAGACTTTTTAGGTCAATATAGCGAGTGAGCACATAGCACAGAACAGGAACAATTCATTCCTAAAATCATTAAATATCAGAAAAGCCCCAAATAGAGAATGTGCCATTGTTATGTGATAAGAGTACATCTTTGTCTTATAATCACACAGATGCAGACAGATGCCAACTAAATATAACTGGCTTTACAGGGCTGTGTGTATGTATGTGTGTGTGTGTGTGTGTGTGTATTGCTGAAATACAGGCTGCTGATTCTGTGGGAGTCAAGTGAGGCTAAGAGGTGAAGGATGAATCATACATTATTTTGTGGTATCTATGTGAATCTTTCCTTTAGGTCTCTCTACCACCTATTCACACACACACACACACAGAGAGAGAGAGACAGAGAGAGAGAGAGAGAGAGAGAGAGAGAGAGAGAGAGAGAGAGAGAGAGAGAGAGAGAGAGAGAGCAGAGGCGGTTACTTCTGCTCCATCTCATCTTTTATAAAAATGTTCTCCATCTGGCTGTGAGAATTTGTTACCACTAACATGACACATCCACTATTTCACTCTCCCCGATAATTTGCCACTAGAAATGAACCTCAGTGATGTATGACCCCATTACACTAATCACAGGGATTTCTTGACTAAGTGTGACCTAAAATGACTTGCAGCGTCTTAGATAGGCCGGTGCATCCAACCGAGGTCTGTAAAATTATGCAAATGAAAACACTGGTGTCCCCAGTGGATAATTATATTTATATTTATTATTTATTATTTATATTACATGCGTAACTGAGATATACTTCATGACGTCAAAAATACAAACAGTGCAAAATGCTGTGCATGTCAATGAAATACTACTACTACTATTCAAAGCGAGAGTATCGATCAAAGTGAGTGACCTGGTGACTTGTGCTCCAGCACTTACCGGTTTATATCGTGAGATCATTGTGTTTCAGCCTCGTTTTCCGGACTCCCAAAACACTCTTCAGTATTGTCACATCCGCCGCTTGGATGTGAGATAAAGAAAAGGGGAAAATTTTCCCAAATTGTAGTCTCTCATGTGCTCAGAGTGCAGCCGACTTCTTCTTGCTCTTCCTACTTGTGTTTGACCATCCGACCGAAAGCGGTGGTTCACGGGTGGAGGCAGGGAGCTGTCCACGGTGCTGAACCCGGGTACCGAGGAGGAAGAAATAGAGGAAGAAGGGGGCAGGTCCTCCACCCAAGGCCAAGCTTTGGTCTCTCTCATGAACCGTGGACCGGTTTCAGTAGCAGGGGCCGATCAGACAAACACACTGCAGCGGTCGATGCGACGCTGAAACTTGCAGCGGACAGTAGTCACGTATGCCAACATGAACCGAGAGCATGACTGCACAGAGCTGTTATGTAACTAAGAAGTGGGATGTTGCCAACACACATGAAACACTACATGACGGATTGCTCGACTTGTTCGACTATGTTTTTGATTGTTTTTGATTATCTAGAATTTGCATTTTAGCACAAATAAGTCATGTACTCGGACTGTAGATACTATCTGGGCCTACAGTATGAAATGAAATTAAGCTTTATTAAAGGCAGAATTTGAACCGCGGGGACTCAATGATAAGGGTCGTCTATAACTTGGTATTCATGAAGGAACACTATTGCCCCCTGTGGACATTTAATTACAAAACTGTGTGCTCCCGTGTTTGAAGTAAATCGATGAAGAACTGCTATAAATAGCACACAAGGAACGTGTTCAAAAACCATATGGTGCACTTTAATGTGTATTTTATTGCTTACCCACCTTTAAAAGTAGCAATAATGGGAAATTCACTCAGCCACATGGTCATAAAGTCATTAGTTCACAAAAATGTCATAAAAAATCTATATCCTTAGTGACATTAGCAGGGGCACAGCCAGGGATTTTGGGCCCCATGAAAAGATATCATATTGGGCCCCACCACCCCACCAGCACAGGCCACACCAACCCTGTGCAGTTGGTGTAACAACACCTCCAGAACTCAATCAACCCATTCAAAGCTTTAAATAACTCTACCTTTGCAGGCTTGCTACTGTCTTGTAGTCCAATACTTGCTGTATGATATTTACTGACAGTGAGCTGTGAAAATATAACACGGCACAGACATGAATGCTACATTCTGCACACAGTGGATTCATTATTTGATGTAAGGCTGATACCCTCTATAAGAAACGTGCTAAATGACATCTTTTACAGTCTAAATGTAATACCAATGGTAAAATTATTGAATGAAAAATAATCTTAACATTAATGAATTCAAAATAAATATAACTTAAAATATAACTTAAATATACATTAACTTATTCAATTAAATAAATTATCATCTTTAGAATGATATAACAAACAAAAGAATAAAACTAGCAGCAGATTTTTTGACGAAGTATACATACCAACTAATTATACTATCAGTGCTTATCATTTAAAATATTTTTTTTCTTTTTTTTCTTTTATTCGTAATAATAAAAAGAAATTTCCACAGATCCCCTGCAGTTATACCAGCTGACATGTCATTCAACACAATGCTGCTCACCTCCTTCAGTTGGGAGTAGGGCTGGTTCAGTGGTGGGGGGATGGGGAGATAGAGCTGCTGAGCCTGAGGCTGCATCTGTCGGGCCCGGCAACAGGCAGGGACAAATGATTTAGTATGAGTAGCTTGCTAAAAGTTTGCCTACATTGATTAAATGTTGGCTAAAAGAGGAACAACATGTAAACACTCAGAATTTTCTGTGAAGATATTAAAGCTGGGGTGTGGGACTTTTGTCTCCCCCTTCTGGCAGTGAGAGTAAAGGGGGGTACTCGGCTGTGATAGTCTGACACAGGCATGCAGCACGTTCTCTTGTGCACCCCGAATGACAGGCACACAGAGAGGTAAAAACAGATATGTTTTGACAGTTCACCCAACGGGATTTGTCCCAGACATTATGCCTGATTGCCAGTACACCACTGCTGCTACAAAACAGTGGATAAATTGTTTTGAGCATCACACAACCCCAGAATCTTTCAGAATTTGATCCATTCAGTCCTACAACATAAAGTCTAGAAGAGCTGCATGATCAACGGTGAATTGGCGAGCACGGGAATGTCGTGCCCGACATGAGATTTTAAAACTCTGTTTTTTTGTGAAAAATTGGGTGACATACTGTCACCCTTTCTTTTCTCTCTCGTCTTTCTTTTTGTTTTTGGAAGCCAGATTTCTTTTAGGAAGTTGAGACATGACATGATATGGTTCACTGCTAGCAATTACTGTTTGCGCCTGGTTTGGAGGCAGGACCAAACCATTTCATCTAATAGAGGCTCTCTGGATGTTTACTTCTGCCAAAAACAAGAAAATAAAAAAAACCTGTCAATTTTATTAGCATGTTGGAAATAAAAGGCTACAATAAAACTGGACATAAATTCTTGTGCATTAAAAAAACAGTTTCTAAAGGGTTTAAATCAGACACTAATCTGGATTATATAAAACTACTGTCTCCATGTCCATCATCAGACATTGACTTCTAAATACACATAAAGTACATCTACTTATAAATTTGTACCTTTTTTATGAAAATGCTGCTTTCTGCTGACACTGGTGTGTGTTTGCCTTATGACAATCACTAACCAGATCTCTTAATTACCACTGCATCACTAACCTGGGAATGTAATGTCAGGGGAAAAAAAGCAACATATAAGGAGCAAAGAATCAGTATGCACAACAGAAACTGAGTCCTGTGAGCATTCCTTTATTAGGCTTTGAAAAGGCAGATTAGAGAGGTGTTACTGATTACACTTTGTCTCCCGTTACTCGCCCTTTTCAGTTATACTGACAGATGAGACACATGTTTAAAGGTGCGTATCTAATTGAGGTCTACAGCTTAATGTCCAGGCTCGAAAGAGGTGAAGAGGATTATTGGAGACAAGTACATATTGACAGGAGCATCCTTCACAAATCAAGACAGTGAGAATGCATATTGACACCGTGTTGCCAAGATGCTCATTTAAGCCCGATGTAATGCAAACTAAAAGCAAAAAGACCATTGTGAGTTTGTGTATTTACAGGGAAAAGATGAAGGAGACATTGTATTATTAGTCTATTGTGATTAAAGAGATGATGAATCCTCAAGTATTAAAGGCTCCTTCTTCTTAATCAGTCTGGTTTTCATGGCAGGTTGTTAATGAAACTAGAAGAATGTTCTGCAAAAGAGAGAATAATTAATCAACAACATGTTGCTTTGTCAGATCCACTTTTATCAATCATATAAATATGAAAGCAGTAAAAACCTACTGTTTTTGTTTCCCCAGAAAAACATTTTTTGCATTGTTCACTGCACATTAAAGGAGAGGTTCACAAATGTTCAAGTGTGTATTAAAACAATAGTCAGGTGCCCAAATGAACACTGAAATAGTTTTTTCTTGCCATAATCAGTCCTCCTGTTCATACTGACCATTAGAAGATCCCTTCATTATGCAAGTGATGGGGGCCAAAATCCACAGTCCTCTTTCTGTGCAAAAATGTATTTAAAAGTTTATCTGAAGCTAATATGAAGCGTCAGCATCCAAATTAGTCAAATCAAGTAGATATCTTTCAACGTTACAGTCTTTTTAGTGGCAAAGTCCTTCTTTTTGTTACTATACTTCCACCACAGCTCAACAGGGAAACACTGTCCGAGGAAACATAAAGAACCTTATGCTGAAAAGACTGTAAATGTGTCAGATATCCACTTGATAAGACTAACTGAGACAGCTGAAGCCTCATATAAGCTTCAGATGAACTTTTAAATGCATTTTTGCACAAAATGACTGAGGATTTTGGTGCCCATCACTTACATTGAAAGTGCTTTTGAAGGAGATCTTTTAATATCCAGTATGAACAGGAGGAATGATTACAGCGAGGAAAACCTCTTTCAGTGTTCATATGGACACCTTACTGATATTTTAAAACAGACTTGAAAAATTGTGAACCTGTCCTTTAAACACGACAGAGCAAAACACATGCAGGTGAGTTTTAGAAAATAATCAGGGCTTAAACATGGAGCCAAGATGTTCTTTTTTCTTTTCAGGCTGGGGCACTCAAAATGCACAAACCACAGCTTTGGTATCTTTCAAAAATCCAAATTTTACAACAAATCTATCTTATATTAAAACAGTTGATAATCATCATGCATTAAAGCAAATATAAAAACCCTGCGAACATGAAAGTTTTTACTGTAGCAGAGCAGAACTCCCTGCTACAGTACCACCCAGTGTCACTCGGTGTTAGCTATGTATGTCCGAACATGTAACAGTCCCATGGAACAACATCAATCAGAACAACTGCTGAAGGCTGGCAGGACTCCTGTGCTGCTTTTATGAGCATCCATGACCTGACGACGCTGGACAATACCACAGAGGCCACACATTTACACGTGTTTATATACGGCTCACTGGGTCAAGATTTGGCAGATATATGGTGGGATGGGTCACTGATCACATTAGCTGGAAATGTCTTCACTTAAATAGCACAGCTTGTAGAGCACATGCTACAGCAATAAAGAAACATCGCTGTGAGCCATTTCTTAAATAGAAAGAAGGGGAAAGTGGATACTGTATGAGCTGTATTTATTAACTGTCATGTGGAAACAGCTGAGCTGAACACACAACAGTTTCAGTTTGACAGTTTGACAAAGGTGAGGGGAAACAATACCAAAAATACACTGCTTGTTTGCTTTCTTCTGATTGACAGGGAGACTGTCACATGTGCTAAAAAAAAAAAAAAAGAGGGCCAACCAAAAACAAATGTCACACCAAACATCCCCTCTGACGTGCAGTGAAGAAGAGGAGGTCTGAAAACTAAGTGAATTACCAGGACGAGGGTGAGGAAGGAGGAGAGGGAGGACTAGTGCTGAAGCAGGTAGCCGTGTCTGTACAGTGACGCACTGCCTTCAAACACCTTTCTGTTCACAGTGGGACTGACTGATGCTGACTTAGGGCTGCACACACACGCACACACACAGACACACTGTCATATCCTGTAAACTACTGAACCAGACTCATTAGATTATTGCCTTGCTGTCAACACACAAATGCTCCAGATGTGTATTCAGATAAATAGCAAATGTGATACTGTGAACAACCGCTTATACACATATTCTGAATGAAAAATAAAGTATTAATATGAATGCTTACACTTCATCTTCATAATCTTTCGGAGGGGACACTGCAATCACAACATCAATCCAGTCCTAAAAAGTAGAAACAACACTTATTTTCATTTCGTGTTTGACTGAATTGATGAATATGAGGTCAAACAGCATGACTGGATCAGCAAGTCAGAGTGTGTGAGCACAATCAATCAATCAGGGTTGATGGGGTTTAACTATGATAAATAGAACAATGCTGTAGCTATTAAGATAAAAAAAATATCCTTTTGAAAAGAAAAGCATATGGTATTTCTCCGTCTCATACCCCTCCACCATTCCAGGCTCGAGCCAGAGAGTTTTGTCCTTCAGTCAATGTGGCATCGATCAGGATCTTCCCATTCACAGCCATAAGCTCATCTCCGGGTACAATGCCACCTATGAACAGACACATTGGAGCCATTTAGATGCCAAACATATCTATTTAAAACACTGACACACAAACAAATACAGAGTGAGTGCCAGCTGCAGCTGCAGAGAAATGCAGTCTGTGTAAAGAGGCACTCAGACACTTCGAATCTCAACTGTAAATATGTCTCCTACAGTGATACAGTGTTGCAGTGGGGCAGTTTGTCTTAACTGTGTACACAGGAAAGTTGCTCCCTATATTTCACCATGGAAACAGTAATGATGGTGTAATAATCAAAAACAGAGGAGGAGGCCAGGTTCTGCAGTAAAGCCAAACATGTGCTAATAAATCTCAAAATAAAACTGTCTTGAACTTACAGTTAACTTGTCATAAAATTAATTTAATACAATGAAACATGAACTGACCGTGCTTATCTGCAGCACCGCCTTCATACACAGACGATATCACCAGCTTTCCCAAGGGAGAGTCTGCGCCCCCCTCCAGAGCCAGGTCAAGCTGTCCCATCTCGAGAACGACAAACATCAACACCATCAGTCATGTTTTAGAACATCTTACCTTGAAAGTGATAAGCGAGATTCCTCTCATTAATACAGTGTTATCTGAAGTTAAGGAATCTAGTTACCTTTTTGATTTTCAGCTGTCTCACATCTCGCCCAGCAATCTGGTCCGAGGAGAACTATTGTCAAAGGCAGAATGGAAGAAAAAAAGAACGAAAAAAGCACAACATCACACATCAGTTGCATAGTAAGCAGTGAAGAGTCACAAGTACCAAACATAAAGAATGGCTCCTTAACGTGGACCCTACCATACTGCTAAAAGTGAAAATTTGGTCTCAAGAGAAAAATCCTTCACTGTAACTCCTATTGAAAAAATTCAGAATATAATTAATTTACTTATAACCAATTCAATATAACCAAGAGACTTTTGGAGCTCATTTAAATTGGTAAAGAGTAGCCTCTGATGTCCCTGGATGACTGCAATAGCCTACATAGACAGAGGCAACCTCACACTTTCTGAGACACATTTTGCTACACTGTCATTGGTCTTAATAATTAATATGTCATCCGAAGCAATGAGTATAATTTGAAATAGAGTTGTTTAGCCTATTATTTGCAGCTGCTGCTTTCTTGTAAGCTGTTATCTAGATATACACATTTAGATGTTGCGCCACAGTTGAATTCACACAAATAAACTTTTAAAACATCTATTCATGAGAGCTGTTTGTTACTCAAACACTTCACTGTGAGTGGTCGTCTGATAAGAACATCTTATCCACTTTTAGCAAAGAGCTTTTTACTGATAAGTTGGCTTATTGGAGTATTGTTAAGTGTAATTCTTAGAGGTTTGATAGGTTATTGTAGTCACTGTGAGCTAATTTTATAACTGTTAGATCTGCTTTAAATGCTGAAGTAATGCTGCACACAATATTTGCAGTTGGCAGGAGTCATAACTTCATAGTTGTTTACCAGTTTGGTTTTAAATTACAACATATTTAGTGCAATTGTTGCAGTGCTGACAAGATCACGCATACAATACCATTGAGTGGGGATCAAAATCTTCCACGAATTTCTGAAAGCCCTGAAAAAGAATCAATATGCAGTTCATTAAACGGATCAACATGTCAATAGGTAGTTAACAAACAAGATACAATACACAAATGAATCTCTAAGAAATCTCTGTGAACATTAACTGTGACAGGTCAGATTTCCTTTGACAACCATTTCTCTGTGAAAGTTTTAATATCATGCTGGATAAATGGAAACCATGGAGACGGTCATTAATTCAAAAAGCACAGTGGCTTTTAAGGCATCACACCTTAATTCAATATGACCAAGAATAATTCACAGGGACACATGCACACACACAGACACACACAGAGAAAATCATCCCTAATCATTCCTACCAAAGACGACAGCAATTTAATTTCACAGGAAGGGGAAGAAGGAAACAGAACAAAGCTCTCAGAGAGAGGACATCACATTCATCCAGCTACAATGAGCCAGAGAGCCATTTTTCTTCCTGCAGAATAAACACACATTAATCTAACAGTTCATTTCCTATGCTTGTGCATACATTTAACATCGGACATAAAAAATGAGCTCATTTGTAATATCTGTTTTTATTTGTTGTGGGCTGGAGACAGTCAGACAAGCAATATAACTGACGAGGTATTTGGAATAATAGCAAAGTGAAGGTACATTAAAAGGTAAAACAAACACTCTTCTATCTTTTTGTGATTCACGCTGCATCAGCCCATGTAGAGAGGAAAGATCACAACCACCTGGAGTCTTCAATAAAACTTTATAGACCTTTTTTTCTTTGACCTACAAACCATCTTGTTACCGGTAAAGATCAAAACCAATAACAGTAGTAAGGCCAAAACATGCATACCCACAGTACATGTTCACCACATGTTTAGTGGTATTGCCCTCTCCAAATCAATAAAAGTGCAGTCATGCATATGTTGCACAACTAGATCAAAAGGCACTGATGCAACCGACAGCAAGAGGTCATAATGAAAAAATAAAGGAGGACCCATCATGGAGGCTTCAGTCAACCATGAGGAAACCTGATGTGTGAGCATGGAGAGAAAAGGTCCGGGGAGAAAAACAGGAAAAAAAGCACTCAAGAATGGCGAGAGAGGAAGAGAGGTGGTGATAAGTATGGATTACTTGTTGTTTGTTGTTTGTTTTAAAAGAAGAGTTGTAAGGTACCATCCGTTTCAACATTTCTGGGGGCTGAAACACAAGAAATGAAAAAATACACAAACCTCACTTCAATGCTTGAACAACTTTCTATATATCTTACATTTAAAAAAACAAAACAAATTAATAGCAGACTGAAAAGCAGTGTCGTGCTGCCCTCTCTGGTTGAAAGTTTCAACAGTTTCAGCTCTGACCCCACCCCACATCATTATTTAAATGATTAAATGTTTATATACTGATTGTAAATGCTAAATAAGGGGACTTAAGGTTAAGTGTTACCCTCTATTCTGTATCAAACACAGTGGCAGACAAGAATCCTTGGCAAATGCTACATCAGTGGTAGGCAAACAGCGGCCCATGGGCCAAATCCAGCCCCCCAGGAGAAAACATTTGGCCCGTTGATGAAAGCTGAAGTTTTGACTTTCATAGTTAACTTTTACATATTTTTTTCTACTGTAGATAACAAAATAAATACAAGGCTTGTGTAAATCCCAGTGAATATCAACTCAATACATCTAATACTGCCCTCACACCAGGAGATGCTTTGAAACCATGATATCATCATGCTATTTGAACAGTGCATGGTGCTGAAATTAAGTCTAATTAACCTACCAGAAAAAACATTTTCACGTGTGAATTCTAACACTGTTTTAATACCACAACTAGCCTGTTGGACCAGAACACAACTGTTCTTCACAAACACAAATGGGGGGCAGTCTAACAGAAACTGGGTGCAGATGCCATTTTTATCTATGGCTACAGCAACAGTACTTTCAATCAAATGCAAGTGCAACACAAAACATATACTGTATTTGCATGTGAGTCATTTCTAGCTTAAAGAATATTAAAATAAGCTGTAACTCTGTTACTCCTCACTTCCTGTACTGCTAGGAAACATACAATTCTAAAATCCTAAACAGTGTTAAAAATAAATTAAGAATTACTTTAAGAATACAGGCCCGTATTCATATAGGCCCGTGTTCCCACTGCGCTGGTTAACAGCCTCCCATTGAAAAATCCTGAAAAACTGGTTGCTGAGCCCTGTGCTACAGTATATGGTAACTGCATAAGACAAAAGATATGACTCCATCCTGCAGTGATTTTCTTTGATGCCAATTCAACTTATGGAATAAAATCTCCAAAACTGTATCCAAAAACATTAAATTACTGCTGTACACAGCTATACTACTAAAGTTAGCTTGTTTGCCAGCTCACATACTCGGAAAACTGGTGTAAAACATATCAGGGGAATGTGAATGATTAATGGCATCCCTTCCTTCAACTCCTATAGTAAAGGTGCCCTTCAGCAAGGCATTTCACCTCCAGCTGCTGTGGTGCTCAGCGGCTCAGTGTGTGACTGTACTGGGCGTTCAGGTGTGATCGTGTGACTCTGTTAATGGGAGGCAGAGAGAGCTGCTGGAAAAGAGGGTTGCTTAGTTAACTTGTCTGAGGTAAATGCATTTTGGAAAATAAATAATCTGCCCACTTTCATTAGAGGTATTTGACAGGAAGGAGATATGGCTCACCTGCGTCATTTAACAACCACAGATTGCTTCTCTGTCAAACAGCTGGAGAGTCTGGAAGACTCACCGGGATTCGAAAAAGAGGTGAAGAGGGATGAATCCCTCAGCCAGTTTAGGATATACTGCGTCAGATGTCTGTCTGAATGTTTTATGACCCTGTTAAGCTGAGGTGAAATTCTATGCAAGAAGCAGCTGAATGAAGTGTGGTGTGTTTCATACCAAGCCATCAGATCGGAGTGCAGATCTGTGTGGATCTGGTCGGTGCGTCTGCGACTGGGGCAGCATGACGGGCTTAGACATGACAGGGACCATCTGACGCCTCTGGTTGGAGGGGCTAGGAGCTAGTTGCTGTTTGGGAAAGATTCTGTTGTATTTAAACAGTATGTTCATTTATTGCAGAACAAGCCTTGAAGAGAAGAGTATGAGCAGAGAGGGGTGTGTTTTGTTTTGTTTTTTTACAGAGAGAGACTCACCAAGGGGTTGCTTGAATTGGAAACACGACTGGCATGAGATGTATTTCTCATTACCTGAACCACAGTGAAATACAGTTAATCTTTCAGCCCCCCTAGCACATACGGAGCACAGCAGGAATATCAGTGCAACACACACCCAGACTCACACTTTGTCAGGTATCACAGCACGCCTGAGGTTTCGAAATTATTCCACGTATAACCCACTGGATGCATGCAAACGTTTTTTAAAAATCAGATCATCTCACATTACTGCAACATCCTGCTTTCATCAGCATGCAACACTATCAAACGAAACTCCCAGTACACACCACACACCACGCAAACACCACGCTCGGTATAACAAACCGCACAGCTACCAATAAACATCAATTTCGACTAACTGCATCTTTGAATGCATCTCCCTCAGCTGGAAGAAAATTGTAAATCAATGACTACCCAATTCAGCCATGCTAATACAATGTATCACTCTCTCCTCATGCAAAAAACAGAATAGGCAAATAAATTGTATGCATTAATGAAAATTGAGTCCTGCTGTCTTGAAATGCATTAACTCTGTGAGCCTTGATTATGTTTCTTGGAAACTGCGAATGCAATTTTTCTTCCCAGATGGAAGAAAATTATCCTTGCAATCTACCAGTTTAACACTTCTACAGGAAAAGCAAGCAGTAAGAATTCATGCCAGTCCAACACATCATCTCTCTGACATGAGTAACTCTAACCTTGGGACTAGAGGGGTAGGACATTTCACTGGGGGTGGATGAGTAAATCCCTCCTCTCGGGAGATAGCCCCCTGCCTCCCACTCACTCCTGTGCTCTGGAGGACTGGGAGGATGCTGGAGGTGATGATAGTGGTGATGCTGGCGGTACCCACTGAGGGTGCCTACTCTTTCTTCAGTGTGTTGCGGGGGCGGGGGTGGAGGGGGAGGAGGAGGTGGTGGTGGAGGCGGGGGTGGTGGCGGAGGAGGTCTCGGGGCGGGTTGGGGGGAAGAGGGGGGCCGTGAAGACTGAGACGGAGGAGGATAGTGGGAGGAAGGTGGACGAGGGGGTTGGGGTTGGGGTTGGGGATGGTGAGCGTGAGGGTGGTGTGGGTGAGGCCTGCGCCCCTTGTTGGTCATGGTAGATGAAGCAGAGGGGGGTTTCCTCGCATTGGGTGGAGACGGGGGTCGGCGCTGTGGGGATGCTCTGGTGGAAGGGGGAGAATAGTTGGGGATGGTAGGGTTCAGCTTGGGTGAAGGTGGAGGGAGAGGCAAGGGTGGGGGAGGCTGGCTAGTGCCGGGCTGGGTGGGGGCAAGTCTCTTCAGAGGGCCCCTCAGGCTCTGATCCACCTCGTCCAGGTTAATGTCGTCCAGATCGGTGGTGGCCAGGTGGAGACCGCCAGGGAAACGTTTCACCCTGGGCTCAGAAGCAGGGGAGCGCGGCGGCGAGAGCTTAAAGTCACAATGAAACAGAAAATGACTTGTTTCACCTCACGTGTTAATTCTCCTGTTGACCTATTTAACAAGTGAGGCAATCATCAGGAGGCAGACGCACATCAATTAATTCTTGGCAGGTACTTAAAGGTACAGTATGTAAATTTTTTGGTTAATCTGCTTAAAAAAACAAACAAAAATATCCGCGTACGACTGTGTTTTATTCCCAATTCTTCTTTTATTCTACATGACCATGATGATGTTTGAACAATAAATGGTACGGTTACCAGATTTGTGGTTGAAACGTTTACAGTGCACAATAAAATAAGAATTGGGAATTAGACCACAGGGTACATTTTTTGTCATCTTTTTGTGCTATTTAAAAATTCTGTCCCTCCTCTAATTTCCTACTGATCTTCACCTGGTGGAAAATAAGACATTATTGTCTCTCTTACGATATCAATCATGTAACTTAACAAGGGAAATGTGTGACAACATGGTACACACACTGTAGTTGTGCAACCCCCCCTTTTCTTCTACAACACACTCTCTCTTTTGCTGCATCCCAATGGCTGTAAGGACAACATTTCTCCACATCTTTTCACTCAGAAACATCTGGTTTTTACCATAAATATGTTGAACTACAGAGACAAGTCACCAACTAAACATGGTGGGGAGTTAACATCAATAATTAAAATCAAAATCAATGATTTAGTATGTTATTGCAGCTATAACCATGTCCTTGCAACATGGTTGGTTTATGACATGGTTATACAGAAAGACATAACATCACTATGGTGTTGTTAACACAGAGAGGTTTTGACAGAGGAGGTCTCACTCTGTACCTCTGGAGATTCGTTCTCCACACAGGAGATCTGCTCCAACCGAGTCTGACAAAGACGCTCAACCCAGTGTTGCACTTTCTCCGACTCCTCAAGGTCTTCTCTCTCTGTCTCTGAAACCTGGCACAGAGGCAGAGCCATGCAGCATCAGACCACGGGAATCATTTCCTACTTCACACAAACACACACTCACTCACATGCTCAGCTCTCAAATAACGAAGACATACATCAGGGTTGCCAAAACTAGAAACTCTATGATCCATAATATTAAAGTTGCTCTTTCAGTACCGCATGCTGTACATATCATAAGGATTAATCCACATTGACACCATCCAGTATAAAAATTCAGTGCCCCTCTTTTCATACCTCTTGAACCAGCCTATTGATCTTCAGTTGCTTCTCTCGTTCATACATCTCTTCTTTCTCCTTGGCGAGTTTCAGCTCAAACTCCATCTCCTTTTTGTTTTTTCTCTGCTCCTGCAATGTGTCTGTGTTGGACACTTTCTTCTTTTTCTTCTTCTTGTCACCTTTCTGAGGTGTCATCAGTTAGTCAATATAAAAAGCAGACAATCTGTGACTCCAAACTTCACACCATGACATGCAAAGAAAGCTTGTAACACCACACTGTGCATGACCGATAAAGCGAAAAACTATGTTTTATAAATAATTCTAAAAAAGAAAAAGCTCTGATATGAATATTTAACCACCAACATGTCATGATGACTTCACACCTGGTTAAAAAAACAAGACTTTCACTCGAACACCACACTGAACGCAGGCAGTACCTTTCGGATTGACGGCAGTTTCCCCTCGTATCGATAAAACCAGCCAAATGCTAAGAATGGAGATGAACACAGGTCACTCTCACAAATATGTTAAATTAAAGTTTTAAACAAAGTCTCAAACAAAGTATCAATATGGAAAAGCAAGATATCACACAAAAGAGCCACAACACACCACTCAAAGAAGAAAATGAAAGAAACAGATTTGTCTTATTTCATTCAGACACTCGTAATGACATTCAAATGAAAACATTTAAAAACTAAAGACGCAAATTGAATTCTAAGTGATGCAAAAAAGCATCTTTCAACGGTTGGATTTTGGTTGTTGGTTATTCATTTTCAGCAGCAAGAAATGATAATGAAACATTTTGGTTGTCAAAGGAAATCCAACACTAGTCTGTGTGTACGCTGGTTTGCGTGATTATCCTCCCACAACAGCTGCGACAATGCACAGCTGAGGCTCCGGACTCACTTGTGTGTCCTGCTCTTCCTCTTCGTCTTCCTCTGTGAAGGAACTGGCTTCATCAACTTAGAGTGTCGAGAGGGCATAAAAAGCAGCACAGCACACAGAAGTGACAAAAAGAGAGACAGAGAGCATGCAGAGAGAGTGGGGGGAAATAAGGTGAAGCAAGGGTTACTTAGACAACTCTATGGTTTCAGAAGAATCAGTACAGAAATAGAGGATCCGTGCATTTTAGGGAAAAGATTCTGTTAGGTGTACTTACGAGAACTCTTGGCCTTTGGAGTCGGGGTGGTTTTTATCTCAGGTGGGGCAGGAGATGGGCTCTTTGGAGTGCCGGGGCTCTTTGGGCTCTTGGGCCTGTCTTTGGTTCCCCAGTCCTCCTCCCACTCTCTGTGGTGTTTCTTCTCCATAGAGTCAATCCTACAGAGGATGACAAAAGAAGTAAAAGAAGTAAGATATTTTATACATGAGATACTACTTTATGAAAATCATAGGCACAAAATTTAAATGAATACTTCTCCATCTCCTTCTTAAAGCGCTCCTCTTCCTCTGCAGTTTTCTGAGAGATCTCCATCTTTCTCCTGTTTAACACATGATAAATACAAAGGTTTCAACATACAACTCTGCCCAATCAACATGCCACAATACAGGGCTATCAATACAATATATGCAACTTTAACCCAGTTTATGGCGGCCACTGAGAGTGTCAACCATGCAACACATGATATGCAGTCCTATTATACACACCTCAGATATTTGTGACATCAAAGCACTAAAAAAAAATTAATTTGAATCTGAATTTACAAACGTCTGAGAAAAATGTGCAAATGATTTAGTAAGCTGAACACAGATCTATATTGTGATGTAACTACAGAGCAATACAAGCTAATATCCTTCATTAGAAATAGAAAATCTCTGCAGGTCTTGTTCACTTTCTTTGTGTTGCAGGGCAGGTGTAAGGTGTATGCAAAGCACGCAATGTCCTTAATATATTTGAGGAATTTTGAATTCAGGATGACAGGAGAGATTTGATCCACCTAGAAAATAAAAGCAGAGAAGCAAGCTATTTGGTTGGCACTGACTGACAGATGTGCTTTGACGCTGGGTGCCGTGGAGGCTGCCCTTGAATGCACAGAGGGGTATTTGGGACCTCATCCAAATGACAACAGTCAGTCAGTCTTAGATTAACTGCATCTTTGTATTATCCACGCTGATAGATAGTTGGACTATGAGCATGTTCTCCAGGTCAAATTAAATTGAGCTGTGTCCGACAGATCTACTGGCACACACCACACAGCATTTCAGTACAGCTGTATCACAATGTCAATCATTTTCCTTGGGCAAATGCTTGCTTCTAGGCAGCAAAGCCTATTAACAAGGGCTTTTTTATTTTTTCTCAGTCAGTAATCTCATTTTTGGGGTGAAAATGCAGTAACTGAGCAGCCAGGGATGATGCTACGTGACTTGCAGGGCAGTTTTGGGATATTTACTGTATTTCTCTAAGTGAGAAGCTGAGATATTCACTGCACTCATCATTAGGTTTAAACAGAAATGATGTCACTGATGACATCTGAAAGGGGTGAACGTCAACAAATCAATGTTATTTCAAGCTAGGTTAAATCCTGTGCAGGTGCATTAAAATAACTGTTAATGATCAATGACATAAATATGTCTTTCCACTGTATCTATCTGTCCACTAAATGTCATAAGCTATGATTAGAAGCTTGTAGGGTTACATGTTTCTGAACTGTATCACATCATCAGAATATTATTGAATCTGAACTGACCACAAGCTTGACAATTCCATAAGTTCACTCACTGCCTCTCCTTCTCCTGCTGCTCCTTAATGATTTTGTTGGTCTCCAGTGCCACCTTCTTCTGATGCATCAGCTCCTGCCTTTCCAGCTCTCTGCGGGCCTCCGCTGCCAGACGCTCCTCGTCTGTCATAAACAGCTCGCTGCCCTGTGAGAGCGACAACAGCCAGAGACGGTAATCACACAGAGACATCCTGCATAAACAGGGGTCCTCAAACTTATTTGGGTCTAGTGACTGGCAGGTTAATCCAAACCAATCCCCAGGAACCGGGAGAGAAGGAGAGGGGAGATGACTGTTTTTGTCACATAACATCTTGTATATTATTTGCAACATACAGGCAGGTACAAAAACCTATATAAGTACATAATAGAAACACTGCACTGTATGTATTCATTATTATTTATTAATACAGAGTTTTGTGTTTATGTAGACAAATAACTTTCTATCTACATCGGAGGCAAAAGAAGAACAAGGTTCCAGATAAGTGATTATGACACTATACCGGTTTTTCATTTTGTAACACAGTCTTCAATTTCAATAAATCATAATAGTGGATGTACTGTAAGTGTCAAAAGGAAGACACGTACACACACACACACACACACACACACACACACAGAAATACATGCATCGAACAAGCACCAAGGAAAACAGTAAACAAGACGGGACTGCTTGTCCCAGTTATCGTTGCTGAGTCCTGAAGCAAACAACCTGGCAAGTGACTTGACTGATGATAAATGTTACTCCTGCAGACAGTCAGGCTGAGGGAAACGCTAAGTAATGAAATGTCTACAAAACAAGGCACATTAATCTGTGCTGTGCAGGAATGCAAAGGAGAGAAGGCAAATGTTTGCGCTCTCACATCCAGAACAGATTATCCCTGACCTGTTTTACTTTCTGAGACAAATTCATTTCCTCATAAATGGGTTTAAAGATGAATTAAGCAAATATCATCTGTCTCCCTGTTTTTTCCTTATCGACATAACTCAGGGATCCTTATAACAATATGTTCAATGATTTCAGCCATTTTTATATAGGGATTCCTACATTTGAACACCTTTTTCACTTTATCCAGGATTATAAACTTTTAAAGTGTTGAGAAAGTTTCGTGTCCAGATATAATCATCTGTATCTTAATGGCATTTTATGTATTAATGTGAAATCTTGTGTCTTCAGGTGAAAACAACAACACTCTGCTCAAAACATGCTCAACAAGATTTATATACTACTACAATATATGATATTGTAGTGGGCAGATCAATACACATACACAGTTGGGGAGTACTTACAGCTCCTGTCAGGACAGTGATAGTCAGACTCCTGCTGCTCTTCAGGACTTTCACAGCCTGGGAATATGATAACAGAAGACTTTTACACAATATCTAATAAATAAAGGATGTGAAGGGTGTGAAATCACTACCAGCTCCATGAAAATACTGCAAACTTTGTTTTCTCCATCAGCACATTTGGCAAACAACCAACCACACTTTATGTGTTTTTTTTCACAAAACTATTTTGGCAGGTCAAACGCTAATTTATCTGTTAAGTGAGTTAAGCATCGAACAAACACTGGCAGTGATGAGGGGTTTAACTTCTGCTGGCATCACAAGCGCAGTTAAAACAGATGCACTCATGGTTTGGAAAAACAAACATAATAGACAAAACTTTGGAATCTAAGCAGCCATTATTGCAAAATAATTATCTTCTTTCCTAATGGTAACCACGTAAACAAACTTCACCTCTTTGTGGTCCAGATTAGTGAAATCCACCCCATTCACCTCCACAATCTGGTCTCCAACCTGCATTTTGGGATGAGACATACAGTAGATGCAGTGAACGATGGGTGATAGAAGTTCATAGAGATGTTCTGGTCATTTGGAAGCCTCACCTGAAGTCCAACTTCTGCAGAAAGGGAGCCTGGTTTGACGTTACTGATGTAAATGCCGGGTTTCTGTGTTGGACCACTGGAGATGCTGATACCCATACCCTTGGTACCTACAAGGCTGAGGAAAACCTTCTTCTCCTTGATCTCCTTCCCTCCGAGGGATGCCAAGCCTGCAATGCTGCTTTTTTTCTCCTGAGCAGTACAGAAAGAAAGAAGAAAAGAAAGAAAATTGCATAAGCTGTCTGCTGATGTAATACATCTTTTGAAAATGGCAGATGCCATAAAAAACTGCGTCTCTTACCCCAGATTCAGACACAAACTGGTCGACAAACTGCCACTTGAGGGGTTCATCGGATGAGCTGGAGAAATAAGAAAAAGCAATGAGGACATTGTGATTTCTGCACAGCGATATCATCTCAGTGCACCACTCCCAAACACAGTAGAGCAATATTTCACACAACAACAATAACTAAACAAATGAAAACTATATTAACAGACTAATCATCTTACCTTTTCACTGGGATCATCCCCACATCTACACAGACAAAAAAAACAAACAAAATCATATAAATGATGCCACTGATGTTAAACAATACATAATTTCACACTTCAATCGTGTTGCAGTTTGTGTTTTACGTACGCCTGACTTTGAGTGACACGATCTTCTTCGTCTTGATGAGACTGATGACCTCCTCGTGGATACAAGAGGAGATGGAGTATCCATTGATGCGAACAATCTCATCACCAACCTATAAATCAACACAGGATGGGATATTATGGATTTCAATATATCAAGCCAGATCACAGATGAAAGTATTGCTGCTTCAACTATTTACATCCCTGTCTGATGAATATACCAGCCATGATATGATTTATTGATCTGTGTGATCTATTTACATTTTAATGCCTCAAGCTCCTCCATCTTTGCTTGTTTATAAAATATATAATACATATTTGAAATTGATAAAGTAAATATTCTTGTGAAATATTAGATTACTGCTTGAATACTTTTTAGTGAAAGCAAAAATGCTACTTGTATACAGTACAGGCACATAATGCTGCAAAGACATTACTGTTATTTTTCTAGCAATAGCAAAGCTGCCTTGTTGTAGAGTGACTGAGTTTCTGAGATATTAGACAGGACACCATCCTCACCTAAGATGTCGTTATGAAGCCTGCTGTAAATCTGTCACAATAAACAACGTCTCTTGAGACACAAGGAGCATTCGGTCTGATCTCTGTTAAAGCATCAATCTAAAGGGGTCTGAAGAGAATATTAACTTCTTCTTTCATGACAGGAGCAATTTCATTTGTTTATTGTCCATCTGTGTGAAACTGGACCAGAAGTGACAGACAGTCAAGCTCTGTGAGAGTTTAACCAACACGGTGCTCAACACCCTCTACTGGACTCTGATATTATGACAGAAATCTAAGACACCAATACTAAGACACATGGGCACAAAAATGATTTCAATTTTACTGACTGTCTGGAAACAATAATTGGCAACCTGCATCTTCATAATAATAAATACAATGATTAAGTGAATTATACACAAAATACCTTAATGAATACACTAAGATAATGTATGTATACACATGTAGTCAATGCAACTGAATGCAAATAGTAAAACTAGTGTAGAGCTGCAATGATGACTTGATTAATCGTTTAGTCAATTAATCGATTTTCCGATGAACAGAAGATTATCCAGAAACTGTATAGATATCTATATACATACAGTATATAAATGGGTCATTTTAAGCGAAAATGCCCAACGTTTGCTGGTTACAGTTTCTCCGATGTGATGATTTGAAACTTTTTTGTGTCATACATACATCATGTGCCATATTTTGGACTGTTAATCAGACACAACAAGACATTTGAAGACATCACCATGGGCTCTAAGACATTATAACAGGCAATTTTTCTGACATTTTATATACAAAGAGATTGATTGAGAAAAGTTAGTAGTAAAATTAATATCACTACAATAATGACTACAAAGTAATGATTTTATATAGCTCTTTATATTTTAAGCAGCAATTACAAACAGTTTAAAGAACAAAAGGTGGAAAACATCACATCACGGATACGTACCTGAAGGCCGACATTCCCAGCCTGACCGTCTTTGACTATTTGTGATATGTAGAGACCACAACCAAACTCCAGCCCTCCACGGACACTCAGACCCAGTCCATCACGATTTGTCCGATCCAAACGCACCTCTTTGAGCTTCCTGAACAGCAAGGAAGACATAAGACAGGATAACAGCAGGATATATGAGCCGTATAACATTTAGAAAGAGAAAAGGAAGACGATGTCAACATGAAAACAAGGAGAATACATACGGATGCTCAGGGATATTATGGTATGATTACATTTTTGCAGGCTGTTTTTGTAATGTAAGCACATATTTAATGTGACACAGACCAGGTACACATCAGAGCCAGGACATGAGCGTATGCTGTACTCACCGTGACCTCTTAGGGGTGAGCAGGTCGTACTCCACTTGGTGTTTGAGTGGGATCAGAGGTCGGATAGCGTCAAACAGGGGCAAGCGCTTTGGTTCATTGATTACCAGCTTCAGGTCCCCTACAAGCACCCGCAAATCCATCGACCTGCAAGAGGAGAGGACGATAATGAAGTTTTTAAGTTTAGTTTCTGGGAAGATACAAAATACAAAAAACTCTCCTGTTAAAGACCAAGTGACTCTCTACAGCATGAGTAACTGTGAGTTTATGTTATCTTTTTGGTGCAAGACACAGGATTTGTAGTGCAAATACAGTATGTATTTAGTGTGTACATCATGTCATCAGCTTCAATAAAACAGAATTGAGAATGAAATGTACACAGGGTGTGCAAAAAATCTGAAACACCTGAAATTAATAAGTATAAGTGCTAACGGTGGCTTTCAGAATATCTTTTCAGCCGCAGGATCGTTACCCCTAATAGTCCATTTTTGTATAAACAACAGCATATAACTGTAATATCTAAACACTTATGGAAAAGACAATCCGATCACCTTTCTTTAATAATTCATAAGAAGACAAAAGGCAACTAGAACATCAATTAAAGCAGCAAAGTAAAAGCTGCTGCATAAAATCTGTCCACCTGGCCTCCTCCTTAAATTATTAATGGGTGCCATTTCAGCCCTGTTTGCAGGATGAACATAAAAAGATCTTTTGTGAATAACTGGCCAGGCTTGTCGGAGCGGAGTGGAAACTGATCAGCGGCTTAATCGAGGGGACCGCGGGGCTCTGGCTCTGTACAAGGATGAAATTGAAACCTAAACCTGTAGCCCCCCCCCCCAATCATCTCCTCTCAGCCGTCTAAAACCAGGCTGTTATCAGAAACCCTGATGGATCACAAAGTTTAAACTGAAATGAAAATGTTAGAGAGAAGTTAGCAGAAGTTGAAAGAGCATTTCGGTACATGCAAAAGTAAAGTAAAGTAATTCAAGCAACACTTGAGGCAAATGAGAACAAATGCAGCCTAAATCTTAGGTTTTACTGTCTTTTTTGTACTTACATATGCAAAAACACTCCTAAAGGCCATATAGGCTTCACTAATAATATGTTTTTATCAGTAATGGTTTAGTAAGTAACAAATATTTCTTAACACTATCCATCAAATAACCGTCAGGATATAAGGATGTGAATATAAAAATGGCATGAGACAAAACAAGCTCTTGAAGTGCATGCAGGCGCACACACACACATACACACACACACACAGACACACAGATGCTATAACCACATCGACCAGTGACAGATGGTACTCACTGGTGATACATGCGGAGGACATCATACAGGTAATCCTTCTCTGCTTCATTCTCAATCAGCAGCTCCACCTGCAAGAAGAGACAAACATCTGCTGCCATCCTTATTCTCACTGCTGAATCAGAGGAAACGTCAGCCCTCTGACACACACACACTGTACTGTACCTCTCTCCCGTGGTCCTGTCAACGCCACAGGGGGTGAGCTGTCTGTGCCTGTATATGTATGTGTAGGTGTCATACAAACCTGATGGCAGCTCAGTTGCCGCAGGATGGTTTTGAGGAAACGCTTCGGCCACTCACTGATGTAACACATTTCCCTCTTTCCAACTAAATCTGTCACAAACTAGGCTGCAGGGTTCACACTCGACCTGAGTCAATTTTTCTTTTTTTTTTTTATAAATCTGAGTGAATAGTTAAAACTATGCTTGCTCAAGGATAACGAGGCTCCTCAGACTAAAGCAGGTGTAATGGGCTGCCCTTCCCTAACCATCAAACCACTGGGAGGGAATAATGGCAGCACAGCTGAGGAGGCTGCAGTAGGAAGGTCAGCAGTGTCATCTTACATCTCAGACACAAACGGAGGTGAACATTCACACCCAACATTCACACACACACACACACACACACACTCACTTCATCTTAAGCAGTGTGTAGTCAAAACTTTGTATCATTTTATGTATGGACTAAAACGTAGATAGATCACCTAAGACTCACTGCAGTAATAATACATTTTATGCTACACTGTGTGGACCCTGCTATGAGGACTCTGTAAGGGTGCATATGACATGGTGTTTATGACTGTCATAAACTTCTCTCTTGCTCAGAGCGGCCACTCCTGCAGCCCAAACAACATGCAGACTTTGGCACCATAAACCAACAAGGTAAGATATCACCGGTGAGTCAGATGCCAATTTTGAAAAGTGCAATATCTTCTTTATGGTTTCAGATTGTTTTCACATAATAAGATCTTATGTTACAATGTAGCTGACTAGACCCTGAGCCTCCAGAAAACAAATCAGCCTTTAATTGACACTTTTAAAAAGACGAAACAGACAATAATGCAGTTCTTCAGTGACACAACTGAAACACACACACACACACACACACACACACACACACACAGTGACCATGACAATGTCCCCAAAAGAAACAGAGCCTGATTGTGCCGTGTTGTGCCCACAGCCACTAATTAAACCCGTAAATTTGCCCATCTATTCCGCTCAGCTGCTCATATCTGACACGGTCTACATTATCTAATGCTAGGTTGCCCTTTGTGAAGAGCCAGCAATATGGGACCCTGCCTGCCTGTGTGCAGCACAGATGGCTGTGTGGTGATCCCTACATGCTCTGGGGCTGAAAACGCCCTCAACATATCATGTTCCCTTCTTCTGTTATCTTTAACTCATAGTTACCTTTTCAGGACTTTAACTATTGCTGTAATTTGCCAACACCAGCCACAAAACAGAGTATAATTTGTGTTTAATTCATGGAATTGCATACATCTAAATAATATTTATTTGATCATTGTTGTTACTGATCTAAACTATGTTTACCACAGCAAGAACAGGTGAGTAACAGAGATGACGTCCTCCAATACGATAGCTTAGAATAACCTGTAGCTCTAATATTTTTTTTAAGATTTACATTAAATTATGGATACACTATCAGCCCAATTATGATAACAACTCATATGAGTGCCTATAAGTGCCCATTTCTGGAGAGGTAGTGGGAACTGTAATACTAAACCATAAGAAATTATTTTCAGCCTAGATAATCCAAGAAAAGCAAACGAGAAAACAGGATAACTTTGATGAAAAGCCATTAATTTAATAGCAAGTGTAATAGTTCTGTCTATATTTCTCCTATGGGCTTCATAGTGATACACATGTGATAAATAATAATTTTACACCTAAATCTATTACAATACAATCACTAAAATATGTTTGACTTATATATTAATTTTGTGTTACCATTAAAGCAGCATCCCATTAAGACTAATTATTGTTTGATTATAGCTTCTGTCTCTTTTTCCTGAGGCCTTTCTGCGCAACATATCACTGACAGGGAGACACCTGCGAACGTTACCTGTTAGTTTCAGACAAGTGGGCAAGAAAAAAACAACTAATTAATCCGAAGAAGACAATGTTCAGATCTTACCTTGTGCCTAAATTCCCGAGCAACTTTCCGCTCCATCTCCGAGAGACAGCAGCCAACGATAGCCTGACTTGAGATGTCTGTGTCGGTGAAGTTTGACTAGACTGGACCGGGGTCAGTGAGTCAAGCTGGTCGTTGTACAACAACAGTTTCCGGTTGAGCTTCCGTTTAACTGCTGTCATTGCTCTGCAAACTTGACCAAACTGTTAGCAATTGATATCTGTTCAACAATTTGCTAGTTTTTATGCTTCGTTAGTTCGATTTAAAAACAGTTTTATCACAGATACACATTTTAAACGCATAAATAATCGCTGGACATCTTAAAGCAACTTTTTGTCCTTTAAAAAGTTTCAAACGGGTCCTCTAATCGTTCATCTTGGTTCACTCTTACTTTCATTGCAAACACGACTTTTGGGCGCCATTATTATCTCTAATTTTGTGGTTATTTTATTGGTAATAATTTAATGATACTTGCAAGTTAAAGGATATTTTTAATCAGTTGCACTGCCGCTAGTTGGCAGAGTAATCAACGTCGCTCCAGTTTCCCACGAAGAAGAAGAAGAGGCGTAAACTTCCGGGTTTTAAACGTTTCAAAACGACGAACAACATAACGGAAAAAGCGTGAGTTTTAAGAAAGTGTGACGGGTAAGTAAAATGTACAAGTAAGTAACCTAAAACAAGGAATGATAATTTCTTATATGTGCTGACTTTAGCTGCCGTTACATCTGAAGTTTCACCATCAGTAAGGTGAGTTCAGGCAGACTAACGTTAGTTTTCGTTTACAACGTGAATAGCTCTGCTCTTTTTCTTACCTCATGAAGTACGCTGTCAAAGTTCTCAGTTAACTCAAGATATCTGTTAACTGAATGTTTGTTCAAAACTTTAAAGTCATGAATATTTCTAAGAATATTTCAAAATCCCCGCTCCCAGTGGCGCCCAATCCATGGCAACAGAAATACACGGAGGACGAGTCAACCTTCACTACTGTCTGCAGCCAACTTATGATTACAGTCATATTTATAATATGAAGCTCTTTATGTGGCTCCGTCTCAAGTCCCAGAATCTATTTCGCATCTAAAATATATGTATATACAAAATTATAATATAATAATAATTTACTGAATCCCTGACTTATTAACATATCGCTAACGTTAATATGATTGTAAGTAGAGATAAAACAAAATGGCTCATAATCAATTTATTTATTAGTTAATCAACAGAAAATTAACATGCAACAATTTTGATTTTTTAAAAGATTCCCAGCAGACACGTTTTAAGATATATTATAATATATAATAATTATTGAATAATTATTATTCAATAATTTGTGTCTAATATGGTTTTTCCACAAAAAAAGACTAATTATCTTAAAATCCTTAAAATGTCATCTCATTCATGAAAAAAAATGTGTGTGTATATATACATATATATATTTCATTTCAGAAGTTAAACTCCTGGATACAATATGTCTACTTCACTGTAAGTTACAGCCCTAACTGTAATAAATATTTTTGAGGAGAACATTAGGACTTTTTCCTGGAGCTTTAACAGTGATATTGTTCTACATATATAACCAAGCATCACACATTTGTTCACATTTTATGAAGATGAAACAAGCTAAATCAGTAAGTAAGAAAAAAAAATCCCAGAACAAGTGCACATAACAACCATAAAGATTTCAATGGTAATTATTCACTGAAAATATGGCCAAAATAAATATGGCAACTAAACCTTTGCTGTAAACATATTAATAAATTTTCTCATAATATTTTTTCTTAATAGTCTTCCCTTTCATGCATATGCATATTCCACACATAGTTCAATTTGCAAAACTTTGTCTGTGCAGACTCCTGTAAAAAAAAAAAAAAAAAAAGTATAAGTAAAAAAAGTATATAAATGCTAGACCTCCAGCAACAAACTCGTTTCCAGTACTGATTACAAGCATTTTATTTCCAGTGTTACCATTTGAGGATAAACGCCTAAGTTTTCCACTCTTTTTTCAGTGTTTGTGCTGGGATGGGATCTCCAACAAAAGATGCAGCACCACACAGGTAAACCCATTAAGTGAACATCGACTGTCTGCAAGAGAAAAGTTGCAATAGGTCTGACAGTGTCCGATGTGAGAAAACGTAATTCTTTAACTTTAATGTCCATGACTGATGCTTGGATTTATTTTGCCAGTCTGGTCCCCCAATGTCACGGTCTTAAGTCTTATCCCACTTAGATTTGGGGTTACTTCTTAAGTGGGTTTAAATGCCTGGCTATTCACAAATTTTCAGTTTGTGTTGTTTATAGAGTTTGATGTAGACACAGTATAAAATGTTATTGCCTTTAACTGTAGGACTTTTTATGTTTTAGTTTTATGGTGATGGTGAACACAGGGTCAGCAACCCAAATATGAAATATGTGTATAGTAGTGGATTGATATGCAGAAGTATTCTCCTCCAAATGGCTCCTAAAAGTCTTTTTTTTTTTACCTACAGGAGCAACAGTCGTACACCTGGTCAGGACCCTGACTCCCCACTTCCCCCCATCCATGAGCGTCTGGCCTACCTGCGTCCATCCAGGGAACTTCTGGAGTTCTACAGACAGAAGATCGCTCAGTTTGATGGAGAACATGAGGAGCTGCTGCAGATGTTGGAGAAGTACAGAGGCATCACAGAAGACCAGGTTAGATACAGGGAGGAGTCATCATGTATGATATAGCTTTTGGGGTATGCCAGAGTATATTTTTATGTGTTAAATGATCTTCTCTCCATTCCCTGATATCCTCCCAGCATAAGCTACAGTGGGAGGTACGACAGCGTGAAGGAGAGATCGCAGAGCTGCAAAACGCACTGAGCGACATGCAGGTTTATCTTTTCCAAGAGAGAGAACAGTCTCTGCGGCTTTACGCAGAAAATGACCGACTAAAGATCAGGTGGGTGCATGGCTGATGAGGAAATCCTATTAACAGAGGGAGTAATTCTTGACTGTAGATGTTTAAACGTCATAGCACTTTTATTTAAGTGTCTCAGGAAGTTAATGTTATTATTTACACCTGTGCTTTTCTTTCTGTGACGTGTCACAGTGTCTTCTGTGAAAAAGGCCTTTTGTATTGCCATCATTCTTCCATAGTCCTTCTGCTATCATAAAACTATCTAACTATCTATTCGCTGTTGTACAGAGAGCTGGAGGACAGGAAGAAAATCCAACACCTTCTTGCCCTGGTGGGTCCTGATGCAGGAGAGATCACATATTTCCATCGGGAACCCCCTCACAAGGTACACATTTACATCATCACAGACCTTTCTCTCAGAAGATGTTTCAACCTCTCAAACACAAGTGCAATTAATAACCTTAATGAAGGCTGCGTTCTGTGTAGGTGCATCTGTTCCAGGGTCCTGGTATTACTGGCACACATTAATGGAAAAGAGGCAGTATTAATGTTGTTAGTAAGACTTGTGCTTTTCCTGCCATGACAAGTCAGAATGTCTGAAAAGTTTTACTAACCATCAGTCATTAAAATATAAATTCCTACATTTTCAAACATAATTACTTTACAGTGAATGTTACACATTTACCAGTGAATAGTTGATCATCTCTGCAATGCAATTACTAGCTTTGATTTTTGTCACATATAGTGTGATAAGTGCATGCAGTATTATTGCTAACAAGTGTCCTGGCTTTGGACTGTGCTGTAACATACGATTTTATGTTTTCTGGTTTGCTGCTTACTTGACCGTATAGCTCTAACTGCTGCTCACAGACGGTGTCATCACAAAATAGTCACAGAGGTTTAGACACATATTTAAATGAGACATTTGTGTATTTCAGTTTCACGACTGGAATACACAAACATAAACATTTAAATTTTACAAATGTTTTCCCTTTTTAACTACAACAGCAAACAAGGCAGAAAAAATTGGTTGAATGTGTTTTCACAACACATCATATCTCATAATTGTATTTCAGGTCACTGTCACACAGAAGAACCCTGAATCCCAATTTGAGGAAAATCTCAATCTCAGACCAACAAAGTTGAGACCTGCTGCAACCAGGAAAGGTTTGAAAACATTTTTTTTGCAGATGCCACATTCATGTATAACATTATCATTTCAAAGTTGTAAGAAAGATGTGAATATAAATATTTATATTTTGTTGTTATTCTTGTTATAAAAAATAATGAGAGCAAAGATCTGGTTTAAGTTTTCTGTTTATGTGAAAGTCAAGCTTATGTTGAAATAATTCCCCCAACTGTATTCCTCTCACTGTGCCACTTTCATTCAATGTCTGTCTGAGTAGAGAGTAGTAGAAGACCAAAATTAGCGGATGGGGTAAATGGAGAGAGTTTGGAACAATACAAGAACGATAACCAGACTTTGTTACTACAGGTAAGAGACCACTGTCTGGATACGTGTAATCGGATTAATGTGCCATCTTCTCTCACAAACTTTATTTTTTTACTGTTGAAATGTTTTATAAATTAAAAACTGCAGTAATATTTAAAAATATTTTTGTTTTCCTTCTCCTGGTTGTCTGTATTCGCATGGTTTTAGAGATGAGTGTGCAAAGATGTTATTGTGAATATTCTATTTTTCACATTCCCAGGTGGAGGCGCTGCAGGCTCAGATGGAGGAACAAACCCGTCTGGCCAAAGAGCAGGTCGAGTCTCTGCTGGAGGATCGACGGATTAAAACAGAGGAGGCACAGGCACAACAGCAGAAAGACCAGCAGCGCATCACATCTTTGACAGACAAGTGAGTTTTACACTATTTATGATGTCTGGTGTCTTTTTTAGTTATTTAGACATCATTTTAGTTTTTTAATACTATTGTACAACCTACTAAGTGTATTTTTGGACTGATGCTCCTCTAACTCTAACTCCCACTCATATTTGACACCTCAGGCTCCAGCGAACCCAAAACCTGTTGTATGAAAGCACCAGGGATTTCTTACAGCTGAAGTTTGACACACGGGCTCATGAGAAGAGCTGGATGGTGGAGAAGGACCAGCTGCTAAGGGAGCTGGACTCATGCCACAACCGTCTGAGGAAGTCTGGGTCTGCTGCTCCTGAGCTGGGGCGAACATGGCAGCCCAGTAACAGCACGGCTCGTCTGCTCCCTCGGCCTCCGCCAGAGTCACAGCAGGCACACAAGGAGGAGCTGAAGGTAATCTGTATATGTTAATTATACACCTTAATATTCCCTGCTAAGCTATAAAAATGCAAATACTGGTAACCTTTGCCCGTAATAAAGAAATCTCTTTTTCTTTACCTTGTTTATATTCAACTATCTCATCAGGTAATGCAGGAGGATCTGAAGCAAGCTCATCGTCTGGCTGAGATGTACAGGGAACAGTGTATTACTCTGGAGACAGAACTGTCCCAAATCAGAGAGGAGGGGGACGTGGGCAGGGAAATATTCAAGGTACGCTTGTTTGATTGATTCTTCCATCTGTAAAATCTTTTGATTTGATTGATCATATTTTATCACAGTCTTCAGGTTTCTTGTTACTAATATTTTCCAATGACTAATTCTTTATATTCTGTGCAGGAGCGTTCAGACAAAATGGCCAAGCGTCTTCAGTTAATGACTCAGCGATATGAGGCGTTGGAGAAGAGGAGGGTCATGGAGGTTGAGGGCTTCAAGACGGACCTGAAGCACCTCAGACAGAAACTCAAAGATGTAGAAAAACAGCTCCTCAAGGTAAAAGACAGAGGGATTTCCCAGTAGACTACTGGTATCTCAATACTGATTTTTTTTTTTCTTATGTGTTATGTCAACAGCTTGTGATGTAGAAGAAAATGAGAAATAATTTCGCAATTGTCCCCACAAACTTCCATACTGCTGATATTGGAGAATTAACATTTAAACAGTTTTAACAAGTATATGTATTCACTGATATACTTGTTTTGTGTTCCAGGTAACCCTGAATATTGGGCCCAACCAGGACCTGGCTATTCTGCATGAAGTACGCCAGACCAATACTAGAACAAAGAAGGCTCAGGGTGAGCTGATGGCGCTGAAGGCTAAGATATATGGACTGGAAAACGAGCTGCGATTTAGCTGAGGAATGGATCGTGATGTTTGTGTTTAACATTTGCCTTAATAGCTGTGAATCTTTGTGTTTGTACTTCTGTGTTTAATGCTGAAACTTGGACTGAATGTTATTTCTATTTTTTATTCATACCAATAAAGATTTTTTTTGTTAAAGTAGCTTTTTAAAAATGTATTAACACAATTAAGATTTCTGAAAAACTCCCACCAAAATACACTTTTTTTATCATCTTAGTAAGTAAATACTAACTTCAGCTTTGCATTAACAATATCTATATATTATTACCTAAATTGAATAATTATTTGTAAAAAAAACAAACAAACTAGTAAATACAAGGTAATTACTACACCAAGGTAATCACTACAACATAATATACAGTACTAGCTACAAGTAAAAAAAAGCTTAACCAGAATTACCTTTATAATTACTCAATGTACTGTTTAAAAAGCTAACAAGAGATTAACAAAACAAACATGCCTCCTGCGTTCATGTATGCCTTTTTTATGTTACAGAACAGTAGATTCATAGGCAACACATTATATTTAACTATAAGCCGTCATTAAGTATAAGCTGTCACAACCAACATAAGCTAAGCAAATGCTTTTCCACTTTATTGTTGAATGCTCATGATCACAACAAACTCGTAAAACTGTTGATAATATTTTGATCAAGTTTTTCAAGGAAAAACATAGTGTAGAGAAGTCCATTGTGATTTCTCTTTTATGCTACTTTCCAACTGTCAAACAAAGATAAAAATGCCAAAACAAATTATCTTCAAAACAAAAAGTTGGCTGGCAAAAAAGCCAATTTCATTATGGCACTTCTCTCATATTATTTCCTACATATTATTTCCTACTTGTATAATGAATTTTTAAATCCCATTTGATGTGTAATTGTAATATTTTAAAAAACCCAACCTAAACATGCCCTTTAAAAAACTAAATCAATCCACACAATTTCCATTTGAATAACTGAAGTGTTACCCTGTGTAATGCAAGGTACAAATATAAAATAGCAAGGAGAATAATGAGAAATGTGTGCAATTTAACACCTAATAAATGCAATAAAATTAAATAATGCTGATTAAATTATACATATTTTCAAAAATATAGCAACATTTTAATTGTGTAAATAATTGTTTAAAAAATATGTAAAATCCTACGTCACGTTAAAAATTGTGTTTATAATGTTCACAACTAAAATATGATTTCTTTTTGTGGTTAAGTTTTAGTTTTAAAAGAGATGAGTGATTCAGTTTCATTTCTATAAAAATGCCTTCTTTATTTAACTGCAATAATGTACAAACACTCAGTCATGTCAGTTCATTTAAGGAACAAGCTCAATAACAATAGCTACATCTGAGAATAATAAAAAATAATAATACAAATTGAAAGGGAAAAAAAGGAAATAAGTTTCATTTTACTGACAGTTTCTCCAAAAATCCCTGCAGCGTTTCCGGTGAGTAATATGACGTAGTATTGTACCGTGCGTTATTATTTTTGACCACCCGCATTCTGCGAAGGCCCGCCCCTACGCTGCCTGTGATTGGCTCTGACCATGATATTCTTACCGTAACCCAACCAATCACACTCCTTATGTCTAAACCTCACCAATCTGTTAGACGAAGGCAATGAGTACTAGCCAATCAGAGGCAGAGTGGGGCGGGTCTTCATGGAATGCGGGTGGGAAAAAAGATGAGGCGGGACTTGTCCAGTTCATGCGGCGCTGCACATGCGCAGCCACGGAAATAATAAATCGCAGTGCTGTTATGATGGCAGCTATATTGACAGCATGAAAAGATAGCAGCAGATTATGGGCACCGTTAGCTCAGCTGTCTGATTCATTGTCTCTTATTTACCGGCCGGCTTTCACACACACACTGAGGGAGAGAAATGCAGAGAATAAGGTCTTTAAAAACTGGTTGGCAGCTGCTGAAGTCAAGCTATGAGGGAGCAGCAAAACAAGCAAACACCTCGTCTTCGACCTCAAGAAATTATAGCCATGTAAGTGAATACTTTATTCAAACTTTATTTGAATTAAGATGAAGGTGAGTGACGAAAATGACTTTTTGTATTATAACAACCGGCTGCTGGCTGTTTCCTGTTTCCTCTTCTTTCACATGAAATGGTTAAAGAAGTGTTACAGCAGGACAGAAACACTGAACACCACATTGAAGCTAATCACAGCACACGCGCGCGCACACACACACACACACACACACATAAACACACAAAGGTAAGAAAATCTTGAGAAGAAAATGGTGAAGCTTAGGAAAAAAGATGAGTAGGATATGTATGAATAGATGCCATTGAAGAGGTGAATTAAAGGATAGGTTCACATTTTTTCAAGTCTGTCTTTATAGAATACTCGTGTCCATGTTTTACTACACCACACATTTACAACCACAGTAATTACTATCTTATTCAGTTTCTTCACTCATCAGTGAGTTGTCTAGTCCAGTGAAACTCTGTAGTGTTTCATTTATATATTCTGGGAACAATGTCTCGGCCTGCTCCATGTGTCTGAAGTGAGGAGATCATGGCGAGTGCTCAGTCGGTTAATGAACAACCTCTTGTTTTCACACTGCACATGTCACTGCTCTCTGGCCCAGCTCCCTCCTCCTCAGGGCCCCAACTCTTTTGGGCTTCTCTTCGACATTGATGGGGTGTTGGTTCGGGGCAGGACACTGATCCCTGCAGCCAAGCAGTGCTTCAGGTACCTGGTGGACCGCAATGGGAAATACAAGGTGCCTGTGGTGTTTGTGACCAACGCTGGGAACTGCATGAGGCAGACCAAAGCTGAGCATCTGTCACATCTGCTTGATGTTGAGGTAAGCTGAACACTTTTCAAATCATTGTGAGTATTCTCAGCTTGCTTTGTCTTATTTCTTCTTCTCCTCTCTGTTTCTCTCTACTCCCCCTTTACCTCAGGTGTCTCCGGACCAGGTCATGCTGTCCCACAGTCCTTTGAGAATGTTCACCCAGTTCCACAAAATGTGTGTGCTAGTCTCCGGACAGGGTCCTGTTGAGGAGGTGGCTCACAAGTATCCTGTCTTAAACCAGTGATCCGTGCACTCCCTCTGCATGTTGACCTTTTAAGTGTGCCTGTTCTGTTTATTTGGTGGATTTTTGTTCATGTTCCACTTTGTTATCAGTATTTGATCTTTGTACCCTTTGTTGCCTTTGCTGCCTGACTGTCTCAGTGAGGCCCTTTCACAGATTTCTTCTATTTTTTGTATTTGTTGGTTGGAGTTTTTCTTTTTAATCATTTGGGGTTTGTCATTAATTTATTTAGTCAAAATCTAGATATATGATTCAAGTTTGACAATAACCCTGAGGCTTGTGCATTTCTTGCTTGGTGTGACCAGTCTAGCCTGATAATCAGACAGAATTGTCATTTGAGTGAATTTATTCGAACTGCTTAACAAATCAGAAATGTGAGCAGTAATCTCTCCTGTGCTGGTCTAAACCAAAAAATATAGGTGATAAACAATTGACTGACAATTTAAAATTCTTAATACTTCAGGCCAAACAATTTAAAGATTGCCAGCAGCTGGTATTTGTGATCTTTTAGACAGAAGTATTTTCCTCACACGTTTTGTGGCTCGCAGCTCCTGTTCACCTTTGTTTGACTTGACCCACTAAACTTCAGCCTGGGCTTTCAAGATGTTGTTACCATAGACGAGCTCAGAGAGGCATATCCTGTTCTTGATGTTGTGGATCACAACAGAAGGCCCAAAGACAGTGTAAGTTTTACTTTTAATGCCAATATATGATTATATGCAGACAAAGAAACGCCATAAGACTCCTTACCAACTTTGCATAATGTGTTACAGATTCCACCCACCAAAGGTTTACGGCCAATAGACGGTATGTTTCCACACACAGTCAGCACTGTGGCCTCACATGTGACGCTTAACAATTGATATTCAATTTATGACGAACACGGGTATGGCTGTCTTCTTCACCTGTTTCTTCCTACAGCTGTCATCTTATTTGGCGAGCCAATCAGATGGGAGACCAACCTCCAGCTCATCGTTGATGTCCTGCTAACCAACGGAAACCCAGACAATGCCTGGAATATGATGCAGTACCCTCATATCCCGGTGCTGGCTTGTAACATGGACCTGCTGTGGATGGCCGAGGCAAAGAATCCCAGGTACAGTACATGTGTTAAATTTTACCTTCATCACGTCACCTTGTACACATTTATCCATATCTGACTATGTTACTGCAGTGTTCTCACACTAAATGTCCCTGTCCCACAGGTTTGGACACGGTATGTTCCTGGTGTGCTTAGAGAGCCTGTACAAGAAGGTGACCGGCCATGAGCTGAAGTACGAGGCTCTGATTGGTAAACCCAGTGTGGTGACTTATAACTATGCTGAGCTGCTGATCAGACAGCAGGCTGAGAGACTTGGCTGGAGCACGCCTGTGAAGACACTTTATGCTATAGGGTGAGTGACATCTCACATTTGACACTGTTGTTAATCTGTTTTTTCTAATAAAAAGGCATTGATATGTATTTAAATCTCCTTTAAATATGTCCCACTCATTTCTTATTTCTAGTGATAACCCCATGGCTGACATATACGGCGCCAACCTCTACAACCGCTACCTCCAGGCTTCTCGGCACACTAGGGCACAGATGCAAGCTAAGAGTGGCGGAGGAGGTGCGGATCCCCTGGCAGAAACTGTTGATGATGCCCCTAAAATGACATCAGCGGAACTAGGCGGAGCGTCAAGTGCGTACGGGGCAGAGGAGGATCTCCCTGAGGGGTGCAGATCCATCCTGGTGTGTACAGGAGTGTACAGCAAAGACCAGCAGGAGCTGCCCTCAGACACAGCACACACCGTCACCGAGCAGCGCATTTTCCACGGCCACAGGGACTTTCGCTTCGACCCCAGCCTCACACAGCCGTCCTTCATAGTGCAGGATGTAAAGGAGGCAGTGGAGATGGTGTTCCAGCAGGAGGGCTGGCCGCTGGAGTAGGATGAGCGCCTGGGCTCCATCTCATGACCGTCCAGTTCTAACAGCCCTTAATTGGCAGTAGCAGAAAAGTATTTTTCTACCTATGCCCTTGATTATGACAGGGGAGATGTAGCTGCTATAGTGGCGAGTTCTTCTAGATTTTCATTAAGTGCCATAGGGTCAGCTCCAAAAAGTAACTATATGCAGTTTTAAGACTAATTATTAGGACGGTTACTGACATTTTAAGTTGTCATGTTTGGTAGTGTGTCTCATACTGTGTTTTTTTTTATCATCCTTCATACTGTATATACTGAAGTTCATCAAGCTGGACTTCAGTCCTCTCTTGCTTCTGTGCAACACGATCTATATCAACTCTCTCTTTTTTAGAGTGCACGTTTATTTGTTGAGAACTCAAGTTTTGGGTGTTGAGTTACATGCATTTTTACTACATTCAGACTTATAGTGTATCTAAGTTCTTGGAGACATTGATCACATATAGTTACACTTTAAGCTAAATAATGTCCTCATCGATCCAGAAAGAGCACTAAAAAGTCACATCTGCTAGTCTGTGACAATATGACATGTTGTCCTGCTAACGATGTATTTTATTCTTTGCACAACAGTCTACCAAACTGGGTCATCTTGCCTTTGCAAAATGTAAACCCCCAGGTTTTATGTAGGTCAGTTCTGCTGTTCTTTTTTTTAAATTGCTATCATATTTCAGCTTGATTCATTTTAAGCTAGGGTGAAACCACTAATGCTGATGAGATTATATTGCCAGGCTTCAGTTTAGTACCTCATCAGTTTAGTTTTTAACCTTAATCAAGAGTACGGTCTTTTTTTTTGTTTGTTTGTTTGTTTTTTTTGAAAGAAATGTAGTCTCATTTTGTGAGATTGTCAGAGTTAAATGAAGTATCAGAAACGAAAAAGGTGCTATTTTACTGCGATGTGGAAACATTTTAACAAATGGTTCATGTGTATGTATTACAAGGCTTCTGTGGGAGAAAATATTTAATTTGCGGCACCAGTAAAATTTCATGAGGTACTCGTTTGTTATGTTTGCTCGTTGTATTTGTAACTGACAGGTATAACGAGGTATCGTTTGTAGGTGATTTAAATGAAAATGAAAACTGTGGAACTCTGGTAATGTAATGTAAAAGCCATACTGTATGAAAGAACAATTAAACGAATGTGAGATACAAATGTTTGTTCAGTGGAAATATTCTGTATATTGTAGAGTACAGAGGTGTGGTTTGTAATGCTTCAATGAGTCATTATCACATTCACCAGCAGTTACCCTCAGAACGATGAATATTACAAACTACATCAACCGCCATGTAAAATCTTTGTTACACTGAATCTACTGACAATATAAATATTAAAAGTCAAAACAAATACAAAAGTTATATTCACACACATACAATACAATATTTCATCCTATAACTAAGCCTATGTAAATAACCACCTTCCCTGGTCAAACACACTTTTACAGTTGTTGCTTCAGTTCACTCAGCAGCTACACTTTTTATCTGAGGACTCGATGCTGTGAACTGGGTGTGAGCTGTTGTTCAGCATGAACTGAGGTGAATCTTGGGAGGCTTCGTCTATGATGGTCATGCCGTTACGTGCTAGCAGCTCCCGGGCCATGAGGATAAAGGCTGCCTCCACGTTCTGGGCCTCCTTGGCTGACGTCTCCAGAGCTGCCAGCACACCGTTGTTTTCCGCCAGAGTGCACGCATCCTCGAACAACACCTGCCTCTGAGCATGGAGGTCTGACTTATTACCTGCCATGATGAACATGGAGTGGAATAAGAGTGGGAGTAAATGGAATATTTAGTAGAGCAATAAAACTAAGACTCACTAACAATTACCTTCATTATTGATCTGCTGATTATTATCTTGATCAACTGTTGTCAATACAATAGCAAATAGTGAAAAATGCTATTCAGAGCCCACAGTGACCTATTCAAATAGCTTGTTCCAGCCAGCTAACAGTCCAAAACCCACAAAATATTCAGTTTACTATCATATATGACAAACAAAAGCCTCAAATCCTCACATATGAGAATGTGGAACCAGAAAATTATTAGCAATTTTGCTTAAAAAATGACTGATTAATTTTCTGTTGACCAATTAATCAATGGGAAATTTTAGCTGTAAATTATAAAACACATTGTTCATCTCATCGAAATGTAGAAATCAGATGATTCCACTATGTAACACAATTTTTGTTCCTGGGTGGTAACTGTTATGCCTAAAAAGTATATAAAATGACTGTTATTCCCTTCAAACTTTGCTTTTGTGGCCTGGACAATTTTGAAATTGACCTATTTCCAATGGGAAAACAGGCAAATTTGCACATTTTTATTCACATAAAGTCAGAAAAAACAACATATGAATCAAAATTAACATGTTTTCATACTAATACATAAGTTATACAAGAGCGACTACAAAAGATTTAGTCTCCCATCACTATCTGGTGATTCATATGTTGTTTTTTCTGACTTAATGTGAATGAAAATGTGCAAATTTGCAAATGTGCAAATATCACTATCCTGGTGACAAAAGCAACATTTGAAGGGAATAATAGACATTTTATATACTTTTTAGGCATAAGCAATTAGGAAATAACACTCACTACCCAGGAACAAAAAACAAGTAAAAATTGTGTACTCTCCCCACGATAGAGCTCCACTTCATAAGGGTGCAACAACTGATAAAATCAAACCTCCACAAATCACACAAAACAACATATGTGGGTGGGTAGTTGATGGTGCATCATGTAATAATGAAAGTTTTGTTGTGCTTTTGGTGTATTATGTTCCTTACTTGTTCATAAAGCTACAACTCCAGTCTATGAATTATGTTTTTAGGGTTTAAAAACCAACATGAAATCAACCAATCACTCCTCTTACCAATAAGTATCAGTACCACACTGGCAGCTCCGAACTGCTCCACCTCCCTGACCCAGTGGGGAACAGATTCAAATGTGGTGCGGCGTGTGATGTCATAGGCCACCATCGCCCCGTGGGCACTGCGGTAGTAACTCTGAGTTATGGTGCGGAAACGCTCCTGTCCTGCTGTGTCCCACACCTGCATCTGCAATAAAGCACAAAGCACAAATCAATCCAGTATGACTGACAGAATGACAGAATGTGGGTTAAATATACTTCTTCAGTCATTTTGACATGCTGTGTTTGAAGGTGGTCAGTCCCTATTTGAACAAAGCTTGCGTAAAGACAACACAAACCCAATTAGCATAACAAGACACCCATGCAGTTAAAAACTCAACACACCCAGAAAGCTAAGACACAGATGATATCATTTCAAAGCCGCAGTCAGCCACACCTCTGATAAACTGACACAAGCAAAGGGATTATTTACTTTAAGACAAGAATAAACACACATACACATCTCACACCTTCACATTTTTGTTAATTAATAAAACAATACACATTTGAACTATCCATAATGTATGTGATCCCATATCCTCAGATGAACTGAGATGAGAAAAAAAAAAACTTGAATGAAAAAGAGCCACAGCACATGTCACCTACCTTCACCTTCTTGCCATCAATATCCAGGGTACGAACAGTAAAGTCAACCCCGATGGTGTTTTGCTGTTTCTCAATGAATATTCCAGACTTGAAGCTCTGAACAACACAGGTCTTCCCCACATCTGAGTCCCCAACCAGGATGATTTTAAAAAGAAAGTCGAAAGAGTCCTCAATCTCCGGCCCTGCAGACTGCATGGTGAAGAAAGGAATACACACACACACACAGACACACACAAAAAAAACACTAAATCCAAGACCTCTGTGCCTCTATGCAACAGAACTTGTTCCTTCAAAGTTGTGTCAATAATAACTGAGTATTTACAGAAACAGTCTTCTCATTCTTGTCAGAAAAGAGTGGCAATTCAGGTTTGTACCAGCTGTAGTATTACAGTTCATGTGGCTCCAGGTGAATATGTGTGATCCACAAGTAAAGTTCTCCCAGTCAGAGATAGAAACAAACACTCTTAGGAGCTTTGGAAGCTTGAACAAACGTGAACCAAACAAAGCTTACTGAAAATAATAAATAATCTTATAGTTAAATCCAGTTTTTATTCCAAAAATGTGTTTCTTCTGACATTTTAACCCCATCAGCAATGCACAAGCTGTCTCCACAACTCCAAAAATAACTCAATTATCCCATCGTGGAAGATTTAAATTCCTTTTTTTCCAAGACAGCACGTGAAAGTCCCAAAGCTGTGTTTCTTCATCTTGTACTTGTTTCTGTTACACTATCAGACACATTTTTGAAATCTTTAACAAGTATAATCTCTACTTCTGCCCTTTAGACCGCCCTCCACACCTCTCCCCCACTCAGTTTCATACTGAGACAAATTAAGACACACCTCCTACCTGTCTTGGTAGGTGTGATCTCCAACCACCGGCCCACCTGCACCACTGCATCTTGGGATGTGGATTTTCTATTCAGGCTTTGGGGAAACAATGGGAAGAAGCAGAAATAAAACTCAGTGACCTGAAACATCGTTCATTACCAAAAGCTCCAGCAACGTTATATCATCAGAGGAATGTAGATTGAGCTATTGTTAGTTTTATGAGTAACTGGTTAATACTTACCATATTCTCTCACATTAAAAGGTACACAGAGAGTCATCTTACAAGGGCAGGTTTTGCTTACAAGGCTCACTGTGCAAATATCTTCAGGCGAACAGCTAAAAGCACTCCTTTTGTAGTTTAACTACTCTTGACAGAATGTAAACACTTGACATCTTTGTCTTAGCAGCTGTCCTTTGGATCCCAGAATGATTTTTTTGTTTACTTATAAAAGCACTCTACGTAATAACAGTCATTATCAGCCCCCCTCACTGACTGCTGTCAACTCACACATTCCACAGCAGTCAACAGCAGAAAGGGGTCAAGTGTTGAATACATAAAGACCAAATCACAATAGAAAAAAATATGACAGATGTAGGAAAAGACATGTTAATCAAACAAAATGTAATTGAAATTGTTTTACCTCAGGCTTCATACATTGATACCACAGTGAGATGTTAAAGACAGAATGAGCGTACTGCTCTGAATCTGAATCTGAATCAGCCTCTCTCTCTCTCTCTCTCTCCACCCCCTCGCTCGTTTCTGTCGTCATCTCAGCCCACAGAAGAACAAGGCACAGCTGGACACAGAACAATGTGTGAGTGTGAGGGGCACTTGACCAAGCTGGGTCTATCTTTGGCTGTGACCACCAGCCACCTTCTTTCTGTTGTGTGGTTGTGCCTTATTTTGTGGTTTTGTCCACCACTTACTGAAGTGACAAATAAGACACAGATAAGAGCAAAAAAAGAACTGGTTATACTGTATTTATAACAATAATAATGATTCTATTTACATAATAGAAAATAAAGGACCCACCCTTTTAGATGTATAGCCTTGAAAAAAAATCTATGCTACATATTGTTATGTTATGGAAACAAAATGATCAAAACTAATTAGAAACACATCAATCATGTAAACATTTTAAAACCTAAACATTCAGACATCAAAATTGAGCTAAAACATCGTTGCTCCAGTGTACAAACCAAATGTAAAAATGAATGCTTCTGTGATTCAGCAGAGTTCAGGAGCTGAGGTGGTGTAGATGAGTCAGGATGGATTCACATTTGAGCCGTTACTAAGCTACGGTATCACAGTCTATCAAGTCTTTCCTTTTTTGTGTCATCTCCTCTGCAGCGACTGTGCAGCATTCACAGTGTTTCTCAGTCTAAAAGCAGTGCTGGAGCTTTGTTGTTTTTTTCTCTGTTTTGGATGTTTCTTGTCAGTTGTCTTATTCGGTGATGTTTCTGGAGGAGGGACGGGAATCGGTTTCCATGGAATCGGGTTGTAGAAGCTGGGTGATGGGTAGGATTTGTCATAGGGACCTAGAGGATATTAAACCAATACAAGGCAAATGAAACAACAATCACATCTGAAGCAGCTGTAAATGAAAAAAAACATTTATTTTGCCACTTTTCTTGTATAACATGAAACACCAGACATAATGTCATCAGTTCTATGGTTAATCCAAAAATTATAAAGCACAGTTAACAATTCCCAGACAAGTTAAATGACCTTACTCTTTGGGTAACAAGGTGATTTGGGATTTGCTCTGCTTTTTTCATTGGCTCTTGCCAGCCATTCCTTAAACTTCTCCTCTGCCCTCTGGTGGCGCTCTCTCTCCTGCTCTGCCTTCAGGGCTGCTTCCTCCTGTCAAAAAATAACAAGATCTCTCATAATCAATACTGATATTTAATACTAGAATCTTTCCATAAGAAGCAAAATGACTGTAACTGTAAACATTACTTTGTCCTTCTTTTCTTTTTCTATTTTTTCTTGGTTCTTCTTCTGCAGCCAGTCTTTGTACTTCTGCTGAGCTTTCTGTTCAATCTCCTTCTGTTTTTCCTGCTGCCTCTGTATCTTCGCTTCCTCTTTGCTCAGTTTTAGAAGTTGTTCCTGTTTCTCCTTGGATTATAGGAACAAAACACATCACAGGAATGACAACAGGAGATAACTGCAGCGTTACTGTATAATTGCACATAATTATGACAAATTCCAGTCAATCTACTCTGATGCTTTGTTTGTTTTTACTAAGTTTAAAAAAGCAGTTTTCTACCTGTTGTCTTTTCATCTTTAGCCACTCTTGGATCTTTATGTCCATGACAATCTTCTTCTGTTCCTTCTCTCTTTCTTCTTGTTGTTTTTTTTCCTTGAATACGCGCTCCTTATCCACCAGATATAAAACATATTAGTTAGAGATTCAATCTGGATGTATGTGTGACAAGAAAGAATGTTTAGGAGCAAGAATAAAACTATTGGCCGTACTGGTACACACAGAAACAAGGAGGAAAATAACAAATACTGTAGTTTTACAGTGATAGAAATGATAACAGCAGCTTGCCTCCTCTGATTTCTTTTCCAATTTGAAACGGTCCTCTTTGGCTTTGTTCACGAGCCACATTTCCCATGCACTGAGAGTAGGTGAGATTGCAGGCTTCACAGCTGCACTCAACATCTGCTCTGAGGGTGTTCTTGGTAGCTCACATCTAGAAAACAAAAACAGATCTAAAAATTACACATACTCTATATTTACATGTTGTCAGAACCATGCAGTCTATATATAGTCTTTATCTGAATCATGCAGTCTATAATCTTTGTCTGAATCATGCAGCCTATAGTTTTAGGACAGAAATTATCTCTGGCTTTTCAGACTGAGCAGTACCTGTCCGGTGAAACGCTGAGTCTTGAGGTTTTGCTCTGCCTGTGTGGTGAGGTCTGCTGAGCTGGACTGAGCTCCGGGTCTTCATCACTGTCAAAACTGTCATGGTAGATTGGAGAAAGCAGGGAGAAAGTGTCGTCGTCCTCGGATAGGACGCCGTCGTCCATGCCGTTGGATATGTGGAGGTCTTTTCCTCGACTAGACTTCACAGGAGTCGAGCTGAAGCCCTTGGAGGCAGAAGCAGGAGAGGTCGGCATCCTCCCTCCCGACATTACGAACCGATCTCTGCTGCGGAAAACACAGAGTTGAAACATGTTAATGTTTTCAACACGTTACTCGTGTTGGTGTTTTGTTTGTTAACTAGTGTCAAAGAACATTTTCAGTGAGGCACAACAGATTCGTTTCACTGCTAGCTAAGTTTGGCTAACGTTAGCATTGAGAGCTAACTACTAACAGCTATTCAGCTAACTTGGCGTTAAAATGCCTATTTTCTATCGTGCTACCGAGCGGTTAATGCTACCTGTTTGCTAACGCCATTGTGTAAATGTGCAGTGCTCCAGCTTGTTTTGAATAAGTGTTTTATTACCGTTTTGTCTCCATTGTTCGTCTCTTCTACAACGCTTGAACTGATTTACAAACAACTTTTTTCCCATGATACACCACGCCCCCACGTTTAACCCACCGGACGCCGCTTCCGTAACCATGGTGACGCCTGACGCTTCAGGATTTGTTGTTATTTTGCAACCAGATAGAGAGAGAGTGAACGTTTCTCCAGGTCGTCTACAACAAACTAGTTTTCTTGTCTGTGTCAGTTGCATTTTTAAAGCATACTTTAAAGTCCCCTGTTTTTGTTCTTGTTCCTACAGTTGAATGTTTGAGCTTCACTGTACAGAATGATGTATGTGCAGAGTTTGACAGAGACTGTTCTTTCATCTGCTGAAAGTGGAAAGTTTCTCTGAGCTCACTGAAAATCAGATTTTAAGGGGTGGGTTTACGAGCATGATTTGTGAAATCACAACTAATTTGGAGCCAATCCTGGTCCAATATTCAACTTACAATACAATATAAGTGTGATGTGGAAACTTGAAGCCTCCATTGGACAAATACTGAGAATGGACTTTACAGTGAAGGAGGAGACATCTTGTGAAAAGTACTTAAACTTTAGAAATTAAATATATTTGCATATTAATAGATTCTGGAATATTTAATGAGGGAGAAGGAGTAGATGCCATTTTAAGGATTTTAATGAGGTAATTATACTTTTTTTTGTTGAAAAACCAAAACAGATACACAATATTGTTCCAAGCAGAGTATTCTTATGTCTTAATACATGTCTGGAGGGGATCTTTAAAGCAGTATGGGATGTCAGAAAATGGCAAAACTAATATGACAAAAGACGACGTGCATTTTTTATATATTATCCCGCACTTCCACTTCTATTTTACTGTAATGATGTCAATATCACTCATTATATCACCTACAACAGTATTGAAATTTACATTTTATTTATGCCAAACTGTAAAAATTGCTTTTAATAATTTTATAGACCTCAATGGCTGTTTTTCTTATTATGTATTAGAGGCCCTATTTTGTTATTGTAGATTGTATGTTATTTGGCACTTCTCTACTGTGTTTTTTTGTTTGTTTTTTTGGATATTTGGTTCTTTCATAGGGTCATTTTTATATGTCAAAAATGACTAATTGTAGATGCAACTGAAATTTCCTTGTTGGAGAATTACCATAAAGCTCTCTTTAATCTTCCATTACCAGCTTGATTACAAGTTTACCTCTAAATGAGAGATACTTTCATTTACTTTCTACTCAAATATACACTTTTTAAACATCTCAAAAAATTCCAGAAAAATAGGCCTACAGAAAACAATTTTGTTACAATTCATAAGCAAGACCCCTGATATCTCTATTCCTACTTGGCTGTAAAAAAAATAAATAAATAAAGATAATAGAGGTATTGGAGGAGAACAGCGTGTTTATTTCTAATTGTAAAACTACTGAGACTACTGCAGTTAAAGAGAGGTGCCACTGATTTGGTATCAATTAAGGTGATATATAATGTTTTATAACTGTTAGGTTATGATTTATGGTGTTTTGAACAGTTATTAGAGTGTCCTGTTATTCTGTTGAGTACTGGCCTGGGCTGTGCTTTCTGATTGTGCGTCAGACAATTAGTTTACTGAATATTGTAATAAGGTCCAGTTGTTGTCTTGCAGCTCTGACCCTGTTGATGTTAACCTGCTCTGTCTCACTCACACTTAACATTATCAGTCTAATTACCACAAGCGTGCAAAAATTACCTTGTACACTGAAGGGCTGCTTTCACAAAGCACTGTGGTATTTTGTGAGTGTTTGTAATCGCCTGCAGCACTAAATTAATTTTTTGTTGTTTTATGAAGTTTAATGTTGAAGCCCACTGCTTAGACAGCACTGTGTGTTTTTGAGTTATAAACTAGATTATAATTTCATCTGTGATTATGTACATTGCAGACAATTACTGTGAGTTTAACACATTTTTTTAAAGTCAAAATTTAAAATCAAGTACCAACATTGTACAGCTAGAATACAGTAACTCTGTATAGGTCATTAATGAAAAAAAAAAGATCTTGTGGGTAATTATATAAATATTTCTGGGATGCTCTCTAAATATCTTCTATCCATCACTCCTCCTGGGATATAATTTTGCATAATGTGTCAGATCCCTGTAGGGTGTCCACAGTTCTGAGTAAGATGATGACACAGGAGTATAATCACCCACCAGCACGTGCAGAATGCACGTAGGCGTGTCTGATCCTGTCCAGCCCAGATCCAGAGTCACACCAAAGTGTGGGATTCCAGCCGTAGCCTCTGCTGGTCTGATCCTCGAAGAGCAAGGTTTACCAGTCAGAGCCCTGCGTTGACTGCATCCAGCCAACCAAGGAGCCCAACAGCCAGCTTGCTGGCCAGGTGGAATGGTGGCAGGAGACCTACAGAGAATGCCCGAGGGCAGAAAACATCTTCGCCGGCTCTCCCAGACCCCTCATTCAGACCAGGGACCAGCACAAAAGTCCCGCAAGAAGCTCCAAGTTATCATCTGTGTGCTGCTGGTGGAACTGTGTGAGAGATTCACCTTCTTTGGCATTGTATGTAACACGATTCTCTTCTGCACTGTGAAGCTGGGCTACAATAACTACCTGGCTGCGACAGTCAACCTATGCTTTATAGGAGCCAGCACCCTGACCCCTGTGCTGGTTGGGTGGTTTGCAGAAACCTGCTTAGGAAGGACCAAGGTGCTCTATGTGTGTGCTTTCCTTCATTTCTTTGGTAAGACCCAATCTTGGACAGTATGTTTATGTTTAGAACAAAGCTTAATGACCGAGAGGCCAGCTGTGATAAACTGAATGCTGTTTTGACTTTTGTCAAAGAAATATAGAGGCAATATCTTTTCTCTGTTTTCTGTAGTGATAAATTTACATTTTCTATTACTTCACATTTCCAAAAACCAAGAGATAACAGTAGTTGAATTGTTCTAGGTGTAGTTTTATTCATTTTAAAATGCTGTGGGTAAAATCTGCACGTTTAAAAAACAAGAAGATATCTGAGTGTGGTAAAAATCAACATGGAAGATGCAAAATCCTCTGACACATTAGTATTATAAATCATTGAATGCTGGCATTGTGGCTTCCAGTTTCACCTCTTATCAAATCTTGCTCACTGCTAATCAAATTTAACCTCAGTGTGAGCTCATTTCTAGAGGGTTAGTCATTTATTTAGGTGCTTAGTCATCTGCTCCTGTAAAGTCACACTCGTGTTTGAAATCTTGCTGCAACCAGATGCAATGACTTTCACCTGTTATTGTACTTTCAAGGCACAGCCATGCTGCCTGTGGTGGCTTTCCCCTTTGAAGATTTCTACATTGACACTCACCACATGACCCACCAGTTGGAACCTCGGGAGCAGCAGATCCTGTTCTACATTGGCCTCCTGGCTGCTGCGCTGGGCATCGGTGGCATCCGGGCCATCCTCTGTCCCATGGGAGCGTATAGCCTGCAGGGCTACAACCAGCACCAGCTCCTGTCCTTCTTCAACTGGTGGGTGGTGTTGCCTTTGGATACAGTCATTCAGTTAGTTAGCGAATAATCACGTTTGACGATTTAAAGTTTCATCATCATTTTGAAAAGTCTTCCATGGCAGTCCTTTACAGTTCAGCAATTCTTCATGGTGCTATTTTTTTGAAAAAGAAGACTACAACTGTGATCCCCCACTAGCAGGGCTAGAGGTTGGAGTAGAGTTAAGGCCATGAACCATTAGAATGTATCATCACGTTGGGAGCATGAATCAGCTTTTTTTGATAATAAGTTTTTTGGGAAGTCTGTGGAGTTTTCAACACTGAACAGTTCATCCTCTGAGGACAATGAACTGTTGTGTGCAGGAAATGTCAGAACGATCTGCTCAATAGTGTTTAATGTCCCTTAAGTATAACTGGAAATTCTTGGTCACTCCTATCTATGCCACATACAGACAGGTGACAAATTAAAGGAAAAACTGGTACAGGCCTGAGTGCTTGACCCCTACAGTTAGGGGATCTGGTGGCTCTGTTATGCTGTGGGGGGCATTTTGCTGGCATGGTATCTTTTTGAAGAATGGTGTTCCTCAACCTTGGCACTGATTCTACAAGTCTATGAACTCTTCTGGAGGGATGAACACCATTCTTCAAAAAGATATTCCCTCATTTGGTGTTTTGATGATGGTGGTGGAGAGTCCAAAATCTCCCATTGGTGTTCAATTGGGTTGAGATCTGGTGACTGTGAAGGCCATAGCATATGATCCACATCATTTTCATACTCATCAAACCATTCAGTGACCCCTCGTGCCCTATGGATGGGGGCATTGTCATCCTGGAAGAGACCACTCCCATCAGGATAGAAATGTTTTCATCATAGGATAAAGGTGATCACTCAGAACAACTTTGTACTGATTTGCAGTGACCCTTCCCTCTAAGGGGACAAGTGGATCCAAACCATACCAGCAAAATGCCCCCCAAAGCATAGCAGAGCCACCAGATTCCCTCACTGTAGGGGTCAAGCATTCAGACCTGTGCTGGTTTTTCCTTTGTCACTTGTCTGTATATCCATAGGTAAATCTAATGGAAATATGGCCATTAGTTTTCCAAATAACTTGTACTTGACCAGTTAAGGGTGAAATTTTGACCCAAGGCTGGCAAAACTGCTGAATAGCCATACCAAATGTGATGAAAATCAGGCCAGTGGTTGTTGGACAGACCAACATCTGAGACTGACTAATAAACTAATATTACCTTTCTTATGCCCCGCGGCTTTCTTTTTCTTTAACCTTTAAGTTAGCTAATGACATCTAAAATCAGCTGGATCATGTTACCATGAAATACCTTATATTTGATGACTTTGTTGTTTTCATTATGTTTAGGTTCTACTGGTTGGTCAACCTGAATTCCACTGTGGTGTTTCTGGGTATTGCTTACATCCAGCAGTCTGTGGCCAAAAATCTGGGTTTCCTCATCCCCTTCACCTCCGTGCTGCTGGCACTCATTGCCATACACATGATGCGCAACAAACTCACCTACAAACCAAAGAAAGGTAACAAACATAGGAAAAAAGAGACCCACAGAAACAGGTATAAATGCTTGTATAGTGCAGTACCTGTTTGTACTTGCAAATATACTGTATACACACCAAATAAAGACTTCTCTTTCTTGTTTTCATCACAGTGGGATCCTTACTGACCACGCTGGGAGTTTTCCTAAACTCCTTCAAGATGTGCTGCCTTCACTATCGCCACCTGAGTGGAGATGTGGCATCTTGGCTGGACCGGGCCAAGGAGAACAATGGCGGTCGTTACAGCGAGACACATGTAGAGAACGTCAAAGTCCTGGCCAAGCTCTTCCCTCTTTATGGGCTTCAGCTGCTGTACAGAGCTTGCATCACACAGGCATGTCACTGGGAATATAATAAATCTTGATTGCAAAAGAATGAAAGAAGATCATCCTCAATATTTTATATGTTTCCTACAGATTCCTTCAGGTTACTACATACAGACAATGAACTCAAACCTTCACCTGCACGACTTCCTGTTGCCGATTGCTGCCATGAATGTAGTCAGCATCCTGCCTCTGCTACTGTTGGCCCCGCTGATCGAGTGTGTGACGACCTGCTATCTCTCCAAGGAGAAATCTCCTCTGGCACCCGTAAAAGTCATTAGTGAGTATTTCCATTCGCACACATCACCAGTAATGCACACATCATTTCAATGTCTTCACCTAAATATCCCTATGTCTTTCTCACTCTTGCACCTCTCTTGTCCTCCCTCTTCCCTCCGGTCAATATTTTCTCACAACCCCCCATTCTGTAGCCCCCTCTCACATTACCCCACCCTGTCTATCCTCCCCTTACAGCTCTGGGCCATGCATGTGCAGCTCTGTCGGTCCTGGTGGCGGGTTTAACTGAGCTGCAAAGGAAGGCTTACCCGCTGGTGGAGCAGACTCTCTCTGGGAAGGTTCTGCAAGTGTCCTCCATGCCGTGTTTCCAGCTGGCTCCCCAGTACATCCTCTTGGGTCTCGCCGAGGCACTCGTGACCCCTGCATGTGAGTGAGAGGTAGTCCAGTAAGCACCAATTTGATGATTTGCAAAAGACATCTAGGCATCTGGGTTATTCCCAAACAACTTGAATTTGTCAAATTATATACAAACCAATTGACACATGGCTAAGATGAAAAATTACCTTGTAAGCCAGAAATAATCAACGTTTCTGCTTTTTCTTCTTCCATGGTAGGCTCCCTCATATCTTTCCAGCTGACCCCGAGCCACATCAGAGGAATCTCCCTGCACTTCCTCACTCTGTCCTACGGAGGCGGCTGCTTTCTAGGAGCCTTCATCATTCAGCTGGTGTACTTTACATCAGGAGGTAAAAACACTTTCATAAACAAATGAGTGTGACAGTGGATTGTGATTGAAAAAACACTCTTTCATTGGAACGATACCATCAACAATAATGTGACCATATTGATACTCAATTACAGGTAACTTCTACCCAAGCATATTGCATGATGGGAATCTGGAGCGATTCTTCTTCCTCCTGGCCACACTGATGGCTATAAATACCTTTGTGTTTTGGAGTATATCTTACAGGTACATTATTACCTCTTACTACTGGGGCAATAAGGGGAATGTCATTGTGTTTGAATTACAGTGAGTGACCCATGTGCAGGTCCATTACAGTCCGTTAGTTGCTTGCATATTTTCAACAATTGGTTAGGACATTCTGTGGAAGAGCAAGGCAGATTACAGTAGGCACATGTGTGGTCAAAAATATTGTGCTGAAGAAACTGCAGTAAATAGTCACACTGTGATTTTTTGACAAACATGAACTCTATTGCTTTAAGAACTTGTGTAGCATGGCTGTAAGTATGTTTTCTTGTTATCTATATCATCCAGGTACATGGACCTGAGTGTGCAGGGCAAAGCACTGACCACCAGCCCTCTAACTGAGAAGCTGCTGCGATACAAGGCATGTCTGCGGTTCTATGATACTGTGGATCGCTCCTACACAAATAACTCCATTGAATCTATTTTATGACCAACTTCATTATGATCTCTACACTCTGTGGCGCTGGCGCTGCATGTTGCTATGTCAAAGTTATATTAATGAAATACGTAGACTGTACAGTTTGTTTGTTGTTGTTTTTTTAATAATTTGTGCACATATCAAACATTTTGTTTATATAACCACAACTTTGACAGAAATGTCATTTTATTTGTGTCAACATAGGCTAAGTATATAGTGACTTGATTAATTAGAGCAAAATGTGTACATTTAACAATTGTTTTAATGTTTAGAAATGTAAATAACACCACATAAGAATAAAATACACAATAAAGACATACTAACATTGCTTGTTTGTTTTTTTAATCTGAGTCTATGTATCAAGCTAAAGAAAAGTGATTCTGCAAAGTAAATCTTGCTATATGGAAATTACACATTTATGATGAGCTGAAAAAAAGAAAAAACAACAATTGAACATTGTCTTTTGATACTGAGAAAAAAAAAACAATATAAAGCAAGAAATACCACATGGCTTCACTTTTTGATTCATTATACAATTTCTCAATCAGTAAAAATGTGACCTTCACTGATGAAATGACCCATATTTGTTGCTTGTGAATTATTAACTCTATGAGTACATGAATTTCACTTTACTCAAACATGCACGTGCAAAACTTTGTGTATGGATGCAAATCATCCATACTCTTCTTTTTCTTTATCATAAACATGTACCCAGTCCTGCAGCTCACATGTATGACAGTGCACTGGTTTAGATGCGGCATATTTTCAGCGTTGAACCTAAATCAACACAAAACCCAGGATAGAGAGGTTTAGTGAATGTGCTTTTGATCTTGTGCAGCAGTGTCAAGTCCCCAAGACCAGAAATGCTGTAGAAGCACAGGATTCCTCCTTTATAATCAAGGTGCACTCCTACTTTCCGGGAGCGAGCCGGAGGAATTTGGCCAATGTGAAGATTATTGTGCCAGAACGTACAGCCAGATGGAAAGCAGATTAATTTCCAGGAGTGATTATTGTGGCCAAAAGAGCAATCTTTCCCTGAACCCTTTCTTTGAATGTTTTTGTATGCAACAGCCACCTCAACGATGCCAACATCCCATTCCACCTCCCAGTAGTGTCTGCCAGTCAGGCCGACTTTGCCCAGAGCCTGGTGATAGTAGGTGAATCGATCAGTGTGATCAGGATGAGCCTGGTCATTGCCGCTCCATGATATCTCTCTGTTTCCATCAGACAGGCAGAGACATGCTGCAACTGTGTTGGGATCCACCTCAACTTTGGAATCTGCAGGGAAAGATGAAACACTCATTCAGCTGGTGAAGCTTTTGTTATGTTTGTGCAGTTATTTATGAAAATTGAATTTACATCATGCTTACAGGATCTCAAAAGGTATCTTCTTGATGGTGTGTCCGCACGGTGCCTGGGCTCATTTGACACTGTGATGGACACAAAAAACTCTGATCATTCTCACTCTGTCTGTACAATAACAGGAAATAAACTGACCTGTCCAAACTTATAAAATATAGAAACTGGTCAAACTTACCCAAGTTTTCCTCACAATGACTAAACAATTCATTTTTCATTTGGTCGCACATATCTTTCAGTTTATTTTTCTGTGCAGTGACAAAATTTGACAGCATGTCATGGCTTTCATGCGAGTCTGTGAACACAGGGAGGTCATCCAGGGCCTGGAAACCCTGCACACGGCAAACAAAGAACAGATTTTTACAATTCAGAGACAAAAATTAAGCATAAAATGGTGTACACTTCAAAAGACTCTAAAACTTAAGTGCCACAATGATGGTCATCACCTCAAGAAACTTTGCGGGATCCTCTGTGAGTGAGAGCTGGTTGAGTTTATCCTCTCTCCCCTTCAACTCTGACACGTGTCGCCTCAGTTGTCTGAGGCGACTGCTGGTCCAATCCACTCCAGATTTCTCTGCTTCTCCAACCCTCTCCCTCATCTCAGAGCACTTCCTCTCCACAGAGCGAATGTATAGACGGATGCGTTCCTCACACAGTCGCTCAAAGTCATTGCACACCTTGAATGCAGCATTCTTGTAGAGAACATGTATCATTTGTCTTTTTATGCCTGATAACATTTTTAAGTTACAGCACATTTTCAATAGTCCCAGGTTATTTAACAGTTCTGTCCATATAATGCAACACGGGTAACTGGATTCATAAACACATACATGATATGTCAAATACTTGAAAGTCATCTTATTCATAAATTGAGACAGTGGTTATATTTCCGACAGACAAAATAATATTTATTTTCTAAAGCTTTCAAATTGATTTGTATGTAAATTATTTACGTATTAATGCCTATAAAAACCATTCAAGTAAAACAACTAAGAAGGAAGAATCATTCTTTGGTATAACTGCTCTCAACCTGTAGACACATGCAACAAGATGTAGCAAGTACAGCTTAATTTTTAAGGCATAGTTTGACATTTGGGGAAACATGTTTATTCGCTTTCCTGCCTAGAGTTAAAGGACAAAATTGACATCACTTTAATCTCTGTACGCTACATATAAAGCTACAGTGAAGAGGCAGTTAGATTAGTAGGCCGTTCACACAAGGGGCAGCATTAGTGGCTGTGTGTTAAGTACAATTTTAAGGTACTTGTAAATATTATACTTTCTACTCCACTACATTTATTTGAGAGTTTGCAGTTCGACCAAAGAGACATTTCCCCTCACATGCATTCAAATAAGTGTTTGCAGGCGAAAGAGATTAAAATCTCCAATATCTCTCAAAAATGCATAGATTAAAGAAAAGTTTTGAACAAATTATCCAAATTTATGTAGCAGAGCTTTGTTTTTTCTTCTTTCCTACCTGATGTATTGCAGCACCCCTCAGATTTATCTGATGACCCTTATAACGTATCAAACTAGCTCCACCTCGAGCAGCTACAACAGTAACATGCTGCTTATACAATGATGTTAAATTGATTTAATACATCAGTCACAACCCTATTTTCTGCAAAATGAACACTTTTACTTAAGTACTTTTACTTAAGTGGGATTTTTCATGCCGGACTTTTACTTGTAATGGAGTATTTTTACATTACTGTCTTGGTACTTTTACTTAAGTACAGTATCTGTATACTTCTTCCACTGCTGTCAGTGAGACATATGATCAATCCAGGAAGGCTAGTTTGGGTGACAGGTTTGTAAGTATGAAGGTTTAACAGATACCAAAATGTTGCATACAGGATTTACAATTCTAGAAAGTTACCACAGATGCAATAATTTTATATTTTGCCAGGAAAATTATGATGTAAACATTTAAAATACAGTGTTTACATTACAAAGTAAGTTTCTACTAGTTGCCTGACAACCTCACAGTGATGTCAAGACTCCTGGAAGTCACTGTGCCCAGAACATAACCTGTGAAACCACAATTTATCTCTGGGTTTTATTAGAATTAAACAAATATAACAACAACGTGATATAACATTGATTAGTGAGCTTTAGAGGTGCTGGTAGGTGGATTTTTTCATTTTTTGGAAAGAGCCAGGCTAGCTGTTTCCCCCTGTTTCCACTCTTTATGCTAAGCTAAGCTATCCATCTCCTAGGTGTAGTTTCATATCTAACATACATGCATTTCCCAAAATGCCAAACTATTCCTCCAGGGGTCACTAAACCAAAAAGATTGTGAACCATATACATTCTTCCTGCTGGTATCTATAGTCTGCAAGGACCAAAACTTGTTTTCTTCCCTTCAAATAAAGACATATTCTACCATTTATGTAGTATAAAAAAATAACTTCTACAGATAACAAAATTGCCCTGGTGAGATATCACCATCATCCATCACAGGAAACATGAATCATTCATAACATTCTTAACTCCTCTGTTCAGTATGTCTGACCTGAATGTTTTCAGCATTGTTTTAGTCTGATATCAGTCAGTTTATACCCGCAGGGAGAAGTGGAATTTCCCAACAGGAAACATCCATTGCCACAGTGAAAAAAGTTTATTGCCACTTCTATGTCCTCTTTTCTAGGACATATTTGTCTACATGCGCAGCACTTAACTCAAATAACGCACTTTAATCCTCTTATATTCACATTTTGAAAAATAATATAGATGAATAAAGGACAACAAAAGATATCAATGTTTGTGGATCACACTCACTCTTGTGTCATCTGCAGCCTGCCTCAACTCTGCCATTTTCTTCTCTGAATCCACCACTCTGTCAGCAGTTTCCTGTTTAGACCTCTCCAGTTGTCTCTGTTGAAACAAAAATCCAGGATCTTTTCAGAACCTCAGTAACAGTAAAATGACGGGCAACAAATGATTTAACCATAGAACTAAACTGAATTACCTGCATTGCTTCATATGCCACAGTGTCATGGCCTTTGTGATCATTAGTTAAACACAGGAGGCATATGCACTGCTGATCAGTGCAGCAGTAGATCTCCAGAAGTTTGCCATGACGGTCACAGATGCTTTCTTTGATCCCTTTAGAGGCTTGAATCAGCCTGTGCTTTTTTAGTGGTGGCACTTCAAAGTGAGGCTGCAGATGAGTCTTGCAGTAAGATGCCAAGCACACAAGACAGTGCATGCTAGCCTTTCGTTTTCTCCCTGAACAAGCATCACACTGCACATCACCAGGTGAAGCAAAGGTGTCCCCAGCAGCAGCACTGGTTGTCTTCTTGTGCTCCTCCAACAGTACAGCCAGCAGTGTGTTCTTCTTCAGAACAGGCCTGGGGCGAAACGCCTGTCTGCACTGAGGGCAGCTGTAGGTTCCTCGTCTGTTATTTGTATCCCAAAAAGTATTGATACATTTTACACAGAAACTGTGGCCACAGGCGGTTGTCACTGGATCCTCAAGTAACTGTAAACAGATCGGGCAGTCAAACAGCTCCTGATGATCCATTTTCTCCCGCTCGAACTGACGAGGTTACTTTCATTTTCACAGTAAGAGGAGTGTCTTGTTGGCAGCCTGTTCTCAGTGGGAGGGCACTGATACTGACTGAACTAAAACTGTCTCAATGGCAGTGAAAAAGTACAAACCCCTGTTACCACAGTAAAACATTGACTGCAAGTGGAAACTTCAAGTTCTATTTGAGTCATGGAAATTCATTCTAGTTTGTTATCAGTATGTCTGACATATAAATAATAACTCTGCTATTTCTAAGCTTTCAACTGCACCTCATGGTCTTTATTAGGGAACAGGGTTGGCTCAAGTGTCATCATGTGACCTAAGTGTGGAAAGAGATTGTAACCTTTCTCCACGGTCATTCACTGAAAAAGGTGGACCTTTAGTTGTGATTATTCACTCACACACTGGAATACTTGCTTTAAAGAATACTTAAAGCTGGACTTTTCTCTCCCCCCTCTGGAAGTGAAAGTATTTACAAAAACACTGTCAACACATGCTTACATCGTAGGCTCTGCTGTAGCCTAATGTGATGTTACTGTTATGGCTGTAAAACGGTGGATAAATTGTTTTGAGCGTCACACAATCCCCATGAAATGACTCGTTTCACTATCAGAATCTGATCCATTTGGTCCGATAACATTTGGAAAGTCTCAAAGAGCCGCACAACTCAATTATTTTACCCCCTTTAAGTTAGCAGAGGGCTAACCTGGAGTTAGCCGTCTCTGGGTGCGCATTAAAAAACAGCCAGTGTGGGAATGTCCCTCCAGACATGAGATTTAAAAACTCTGTATGAAATAGAGAGAGATTTATCTGGCTGTGATGGGTTTAATCAGCATTGTTTTAACTCGTTTGGCAAGGGCTTGAATGTAACGGACATTCATTTATATGTAAAAGTTCCACAATGCAAGCTGCTGTAATCAAAATGTTTTTATTCAAAATGAGTGGCTTAACTATGTGTAATGTGAAAGTGGTCACTTGTAACGACAAACCACTTCCCCTCATACAATGCCTTGTAGAGCTCAATTAGGTGTTTAAACATCTTTCAGCTCATTTATTTTGGTTTTCCAGCCTGCAACTTTACTGTTTTGATTCACTGCCACTGTGCTCATCAGTATCATTTTCAGCCACAGAAGCTGTTTTCACTGAAAAACTTCAGATAACGGACTGTTCATTATTTAGAGAGGGAGGGAGATGGTGGAAAATGGGCGAGGCACATCAAATCATTTTTTAAGCACTGGGGAGGGACTTATGTTTTTAATTTTGACTTAGGGGAGGGACAGACAACTTAAAATGGTTGCATTTTATATTTATTTTAAAAACGTGTCTCACCAGCATTTATTTAATGTCTGCTTTTCTGCTTTGCATCTACCTCATAATGTATGTTTTATTCAAGACACCCAACAATAGTGATTTCAGTTAAAAGATTTAATCATTGAAATACATCAAGTCACTGGTTGGTAAGTATAGAAACAATAACAACACGTTAAATCACAATTTACCGTACACCAATGATCAATATTACAGCATTACAAAGTAAACAGAAAAGGAAACTATGTACAGTGGTGCATTAAAAAACCCCATCTGGATAATGTGTTTACGAAGTAAAAAATTAAAAAGTTTGACTCTTTATTTGAGAATAGCGTTAAAGCAGTCGGCTACATAAACAATAACATTTATTTTCATTTTATGCTTTTATTATTATTGGCTGTTTTGTGAAAACGGTCACTGTAACATTGCAAATATCACATTTCAAGCATTTCAATTCCCATTTTTTGCATCTCCTGCAAGCTAGCGCCTTTCTTTTTTCTCTCTTTCCCTCTCTGCTCCACTCTTCCTATTTTTTTCCACCATCCATCTTGCTGCTAAGTCATTTAGCTGCACTAAATGCACTTGCTGCCAAACGAAACATGTAACTGCCAGCTCCTCTCTAAGTACTACCCAGTAGTGTCTGCCAGTCAGGCCGACTTTGCCCAGAGCCTGGTGATAATAGGTGAATCGATCAGTGTGATCAGGATGAGCCTGGTCACTGCCGCTCCATGATATCTCTCTGTTTCCATCAGACAGGCAGAGACATGCTGCAACTGTGTTGGGATCCACCTCAACTTTGGAGTCTGCAGGGAAAGATGAAACACTCATTCAGCTGGTGAAGCTTTTGTGTATGTTTGTGCAGTTATTTATGAAAAATTAATTTACATCATGCTTACAGGAGCTCAAAAGATATCTTCTTAATGGTGTTTCCTCTTCATGAAGAAACTCTGATTGTGCTCTCTCTGTCTGTACAATAACAGGAAATAAACTGACCTGTCCAAACTTAACATAAAATATAGAAACTAGTCACACTTACCCAGGTTTTTCTCAAAATTAATGATCAATTCCTTTTCTTTCACTTTATCTTTCTGTGCAGTGACAAACTTTGACAGCGTGTCAAGTCTTTTATGCAAATCTGTGAACACAGGGAGGTCACCCAGGGCCTGGAATCCCTGCACAAGGCAAACAAAGCACAGTTTTACAATTCAGAAACAAAAAATAAGCACAGTGATGTCAAGACTCCTGGAAGTTACTGTGCCCAGAACATAACCTGTGAAACCACAACTGATCATCTTAAGACTCAGGGTTTTATTTGGATTAAACAAACATGATATAACGTTCATTAGTGAGCTTTAGACAGAAGATGTTTTCAGTTCAGGTTTTCAGATGTTATGTCATTTCAGCAAATTTGTAAACGGTTCTTGTATCATCCGTTCATTCATTTTTTGGAAAAATTGAAAAACGAGTCAGAATTCCGTTCTGCTTGTTTTTGTAGGTGTTAAAAAGGAAAATTACTGTTTTCTTGTTTTCATATTGAAATGGGTAATCTAAAAGGCTTTTTTTTTTTGAAATAGCATATCCTATAATGTACAAGGTTTACTGCATTAAACCTCACCAGTGAAATTTTTTTCAACCTCACCGATATGTTATTAAGCATTGTAGTTAAAACAGTGATTATGTGATGCTCTATGAATACCATAAGATGAGTCAACGCTCTAATTCCCTAATTGATTCTTTGATTTGACATGCTCACATGCTACAGTGACATCTAGTGGCCACACCATTTAATATATGTAAAATAATTGAATTGGTGAGAGAGTATAGTGACCAACCCAGGATGTCTTTCCAAAACAAAACATACATCAAAACTGAGGTTATCTAATTATCATTACGATGCTTGGCTAGGCTGTACCTATTTATTTATCTATCTATTTCTTGTCTAATAATACCTTTGACCTTGATGACGCTGCAGTCCAAAGTGGAGACGGTACAACAGCTTGAGTGAAAGCAGAACTGCCCTGGTGTTTAGTGTGTGATGTTTTGAGCTGCATAATTAAAATGGACATATGTTGAGCCAAACAATACCTTAAAACAACACAAAAAAACACAAAAGCAAACATGATGAAAAAAAGAAAAAGAAAAAAAAAGCCAAAATATGTCATGAAGCTATGTTTGGCTTCAACCAGCTGATGATGACAGCATGAATCCTCAGAGGTGTCAGTGTGAATTTTGTGAAATGAACCAACTGTTGCTTACCAGCAGTTCTTTGGGTCTGATGGAGTTATCTGTGTGAATGCAAAGCTTCCCTGCGGTTAATGGATAACTCTTGGATTCAAGAAACATGCACACTGCTCCCAGCAGCTGCAGGTTACACTTTTTGATGGGTACGACGGCTAAAAATCTGTCTGAGTAGTTCATGGCCAAAGGAAAAACTTCTTCCTCGCACGTCTGCGCTTCACAAACCTGAATAAAGAGACAGCAGACAATGCAGCAATGTTCAGCTTTTGGAATCGGTATAGCCCACCCTGCAGTGACCTCACCTATTTTCCAGCACTTGAAATGTATGTAAAACTTTCATGTGATAACGAAACAAAAGACTAATCACATAAAGAGCACATATAAATTCAATGACACACATAGTTGGGGCCCCACCCAAAAATTTACGCCCACCCTAATCGGTTGCGACATCATAAATTAATTCGAAATAGATTATTTTACAAAGGATGAATTAAGTCTCAGACACATACTGTCAATAGAGTCGCATTTCTGCAGTTCATTCACTGGGAAATGAATCAAGTCACAATCAGCCAGGCGAAAAAACCACCCCGCGCAGCACGCGGAAACATACTTTTTTCATTCGTCATATTTTCATAAAATAATTAAAAATATAAATAAATTGTCTAGACCGATTTTTTTTGCATCCTAGTGTTCAGGGGGGCTTTCCACATCATACCCGCCAATTCATATCCAAATCCATTCACGGTAAATATGAAAAAAATGTCAAAATAAAAGGCAAGTCGCAAGAGGTAGGTCTGGTGTGCGTCACCACCGACCCGATATATTTATTTCAAAAATTAATTAAAAATCTCCAGTAGGTCAGAACCTGACAATATTTACATGAAAATAAAGCCAAAAAGCTCAAGATTGTTTACAGATAGATGTTGATCAGAAATATTAGACTGAGTGTAAAAAATCGAACATAATTCTTGACTGAGGCAAAGCACAAGCGCTTCTGTAAAACCAACGGCGATAAAACACACAGGGCAGCATTGCATTGGGGAGTGCATACGTGTGCATGGAAATATTAACGTTATCTAAAATAATAACAGCAGCTTGTAAAGACAACATGTGAGGCATATAAAAGAAATTCTCGGGTGTCCCACATATCGAAGCTCGCAGTATCATAAACACGATCTACATGACCGGACTTTAGAAATGGTAAGAAATGACAGAAAACGACACATTTGGTTAATATAAGGAATAATCAGTCGGAAATGAGAGCTAGGGGTCTTATCGACTGTCCGAAAAATGCAAACAGCGCTCAGTAAAACAGTATAAAACAGATCAAGAGGCTTTAAAGTCGAGCACAGAAATAATAAGACTTGTCAGCACTCGGTCTTTCTGTGTACCTCCAACATCCAAGTAGCGGCCATCCTCATCATAAACGGCTGAATATCTTTCTGGACACCTTTGAAATAGGAATATTGGGGTAGAAACCTCTCTTCTATGGTCAACAAGCTCTGCAGGACTCTGTCATCGCACAGGAGTTTCGGATTGGGACGAGCTCGTATGATGATGTCCACTTCGAGGCAGAGCAGCTCCATGGTGCTGGTGCTTTTACTTAAGTACAAAAGTAGGATTTCTCTCTCGGAAACGCGATAGCAGTGTCGCAGAGCACAAATGCAAAAGGATGGATGGGGAAGTCTTTAAGGGGCATCGTTGAGAACTTCCTCTCTTCCCACAGCGCGCCTCTACTTTCATCCACCTGGCCAGATCAGGCGCATTTCAAGCCTGCCCTGCATGCGCCACCGACGTAATTCACTTCACTACCTCTATATGTCACTCTTTCCCCTATTTTGGCGTGCAACTTTCAGTTAACTTGATCAACCCTTTCACAGCTGTAACTACTTACACTTCCTCTAAAGGAGGAGAGGAGAAGAAGTATCTCTTCCTCTTCTCTGAAGGAGGAGAGGAGAGGAAGTATCTCTCCTCTGCTCCTTTAGGAGGAGAGGAGAGGAAGTATCTCTTCCTCTTCTCTAAAGGAGGAGAGGAGAGGAAGTATCTCTCCTCTGCTCCTTTAGAAGGAGAGGAGAGGAAGTATCTAGAAAAACGCCTCTCCCCTGATTAAAAGTTAGGCTAAGTTTACTCCAGAAATAAATCCAACAAACTGTATAGGAGTAGAAATATTTAAACGTTAACAACAGTCCTCCCGGCTGGGAGCGCATTCAAATGTTATCTTCCGTCATTGCTGTGTGAGAAAAACATGAAATAGTTTGTCTGTGAAATTATGTGTGTGATATTTGAACATTTTAAGGGACTAAACGTGGAGACAACCCTGAAAAAGAAGAAACGTGAAGACACGTTCATGCGAGATTTGGGCGGAACGCGAGATATTTTTTTTTTTTTTTTTTGGTCGCCAAGGAAACGAGGGCTGCGTTCAGTGTCTTTGCGGTGTGTGTTTTTGTCCCTTGTAATGTTTGTGCTAAGCAGGGAGGATTTCACACGATGGACTTGCCGGAGACGATCAGAAAACGATTAGAGGACTTTTCTCGGAATGTTTTATTTGACCAGAGTCGGACTCAGCCTCTCCCAAAAGAGCATGAGACGTTTTTGCCGCACGGTAAACTCAAAATGCAGCTGGCGTAATGGACGCATTAGCATTGTAGAAGCTAAGTTAGCGAAAGGGAGGGCAGGGTTGACTTTAGAAGCAGACCCTTATGTTTAACGATACACTGAGCTTTGTTTTGTTACTATCACGTGTTAAACATGGGCTGTTTATCGTCTCCCTCCTTGTCTGTTCTGTTGGGTTATTTTGTTTCCAGACAAACGGGTTCTGTCCAGTCTCCACCTCCAGATGTCTCTGTTCTTTAACATGTGGTTCTTCCCCCTGTGGTGGATCAGTGAAACTGTGATGCTGCACCTCAAGGTAAGGCATAAAGAGAGGGGAGAGGAGGGGGGAGATGGGAGGAATGTGTGAAAGCGGGGAATGAGGAGTCTGGGCCAATATAAACTGTAAACATTACAAATCACCCATAAAAACCTCCACCAGCAGACACAGGAACAGCTTCTTTCCAGAAGCTGTGGACTTAAAATCACTGGACTCAGCCCTATTTTAATCCCTGCACTGGTCACTTTCAGATATTTCATTAAACTCGATTTAACATTGTATATTGCATTCAACCTTCACTGTTAATAATTTAATTAGTTATTGCACAAGTCACATTTAATTTTTACACGTCACTATTTCTTTGTATTTCCTTTGTACAGTCAATATTTCAAGTTTTATATCCCATTTCAAAACTATTATTATTACATTCTGTAAATATATTTTACAGTTTTCATTTAATTTTAGTACTACTTTGTTTGTTTTGTTATTTCATTAATATTATTATTACATTACTCTTGTTATACTTTTATTCTTCTATGTTGCATTTGTGGCAGCGAACACTAGGACAAAGTCTTCACATGCATACTTGGTTAATAAACAGATTCTGATGATCATAGCTGTGATTATGATTTTAGGAAAAGTGTATGAGAATAATAAGACCCCCAAACTAAATCAGAGACAGATTTGGCACTTAACATGACCATAGTGGCTGGTCCTAAACTAAGTCAGTTCAAGTAAAAGTTAATTGTACTTGGAGAATGATGGACATGTGTTGTTCTCTTTGAAGAACATGAAGCAGCCAAACTGTCAACTTTATAATTATCCTGAAGGAGATTTGGTTTGCAGGAAGGCATAACACACAGGTGACAGAAATATTCATTTCACCAACCTCTGAAATATGTCTGACTTTGAGTTAAGTTAGTATTAACCAAGAGAAATGCATCAGTACATTGTAAAAGCAGTGACATGTATAATATTAAAGTCAGCCGCAAATACCGTGATACATGAGCTAAATTATTGTGAACAACAGTTGGTCGGGTATTTGTTTTTACCAGCATTCATTTTAATTAAGTTTAGACCTAGAAACAAGTAAGAATATTTCATGCCATAAAAGCCCATTTGAATAAATCACATCCATCTAAACTCAGTTCATTTGACTGCATTGTTGTAATTGTCATTTCTACCAGTATCCTGCCTTGCCAGAGTACTACAAGTTCATCCTTGTCACTGTCCTCATCCTGATGACTCTGATTGAGGCTATTAGATTGTATCTTGGTTATGCTGGGAACCTGCAAGAAAAGGTAGCATCACTCACACAAACATAGACGTAGTTGATGTAGAATGGATCAACACAACACACACAAATGAAGAGAACATTTACTCCAGTGAGTGAAAGGCAGACATTCAAATGATGACTGTGTTTGTGGAAGGTCCCAGAGCTGGCTGGATTTTGGCTGCTGAGCATCCTGCTGCAGTTTCCACTAATCCTGTTTCAGCTCTTCAATGAAGCCATTCTCATACAGCCGCTGGAGAGAGGAGTTCACATAGTTCTTGCCATTTTCATACTCACACAGGTATGATTACATTACTTTTATAAACTGACTGTTGTAGTTTTACCATCTCCACTCTTAGCATTGCATATAACTTAAATGCAGGTTACATTGTGAATGTTTTTCTAGCTTTTATTTGGTGATTGTCATTGATTCAATTTAAATTTCTTTAAATTTTTCATTCCTGAATGATCCAGGCCCTCTCTGGATTTGTGGCACTCCGGGACATGGTCCGACACACAGAAAGCCAATTTCATCTCAGACAGTTTGACTGAATTCTCAGTTCTCCCTCCTGCATCAGGACACCTCCTTACTTCACACCTCCCAGACTGAGAGACTGACGACAAACATCACTTTTGTATTGTGCATCGCAAAATGGGAAATTTTCTGCCCACGACTGATTATTAAAGTGAAGAACTGAACGTTTTTGTATTTTATTAACATTATATTCCATGGGATGTTGTTTTTGCAGTGTTGCAAATAAATCAAATTTATATTACATGCAGCCTGTGTATCATTCATTAGGCAGTTAATGTACTGTGTCACAGACTTTGTGATGTACTCTGAGAATCCAGGCATGAAGATTTGTCATCAAAGTCTTGTCCCTACCAATATCAACACTGTAGAAAATAGATGAACATATTAACATTATGCAAAAATCAATTTTTAAAGAGTTTATAAAATAGTATTAAAGTTTAAAGGAGACATATTAAACATCATACAAAGATTGCCATTTGAAAGTACTTTTTAAGACTTTTACTAATGGATTTCACATCTCTCCTTCTTTCCATATGACACAAGTTTGACCTGCATCATGATGTCTGTGAGAATGGATGATTATATCCCAGCATATCTGTTGAAGTTCTAATGAAAATCATATTCTTCTTCATTCATCAGAAGAGGTTCACTTCATCGGCCAGAGACTAGAGAGAATAAAAATCAATATGTAGAGCCCATATTATAAATATTGTGCCCTACAGTGGGGCAGACCGTGATGGTCTTGTGACCATGGACTCCTCAGGAACTGTACTTATTGGAATTTCTCCTCTAGAGCGATAGTGCCTCATGTCCTTGGCCTGAAGCCTACCAAGGGTGTCACTCTGTGGATGTTCCAACTTCATGAAGCCTGAGGGCTTTGACAGAGGGGGTAAAACACCTTTTTTCCTTCTGTCTCCTAAATTCCCCTTGTATAGTCTGAAGAAATTGAGAAAGGGAAACAACACATTAAAAGAGGTATAATGCATAATGCTTGTCTTACAATCATTGTGTTAAGATTGTTACATTAACATCACGGATTATTTCCCAATCTTTAAACTGCAATGGCAACATGAGCATTGAATGAAGAGCGATACACTGACAGACAGAGAGTTGGTTGAGCAGTGAGAGAGGGTGACTCAAGTGTTATAGAGAAATCACAATAAAAATGAATTTACCGATTTCCCTGTAGGTCTGTGCCCGTCAGTGCAGGCACAAACAGACTGCTGCCTGGTTCAGGTTGTCTCAGGGTGAGATCTCTCTGGTTCTGCTCTCCAAATGGTATACATCTCAACAATGACAAGCCAACTAAATAAATGACAGTCAGGTAAAGAAGAGGAAGAGATGAGGTTAGCTAACAGTGATCAATGATCCTTTTTTTTAACTGTGTCCCCACAAAAATCATAGTTTCATTATAAACTACATAAGTATAATATGGGAGCATATGAAAGGTCAACCTTGTGTGGAAACCCCTTCTTGTTCCTCTGTCTGCCGTTTGGTTTTGTTCATGTCTGCATGTGAGGTGGATGAATCCTCAGGCACAAAGTATCCTTCTGACACCCGTAAAGTATTTCTGTCTCTGTAAATACGCCGGCCGTTGAAGTTGTTGGTGGTGAGGCTTGACAGCAGGCGCTTTGTTGGAACAATGTCTGGGATCATCTTGACGAACATGGATGAGGGAGACCTGCCACAGAGGAGAAATAAAACATACTGAATCTGAACATACCTCAACAACTAGTTATGCACTGGATACAGTTTCACAGCAAGTTTTACCTGTGAGGTCCTGCAAGGGAGGGTGGCAGCCCTGAAAGAGTTACACAACAGGAGAGCTACAATTTAAGGCAGCTTGAATTGACTAAGAGATGACGAAACTTTGGACTTTTTAAAATTAATTTGATTTAGTGTTCAGTTCCATCTGGAAATACTGTATGTGCAAACCAAACCTCTGAAGACTTTATAGGAGACAAGAGACTGTTCGGGGCAGTGATGCTGCTGCTGTGAGGAATGTGTGAAATTCGGTGGAATGCGAGCACTTAGGTGCAGCAGGTGAGAAGAGTATCTCCGCTGTCCTGAGTGTGTCCCTGCGTCTGCTGTGAAAGCAAGCCAAATATACTGTTCACTGCAACATCAGACTTCTCCTAATGTCTTGATGGTTGAAAATATTTCTGCCTTTCCCTGCAGGAGATGGTCTACATATTGGACAATGTAATACTTCAGATGTTTTACAAGTCTCTACCAAACTTCCTCTGTATGTAGAAGTCAAAAAGCAACACGATTAACCATTAGCTACAAGGCTGTGAAGACAATTTTTAGGAAGGCTGAGCCTCCACAATATACATTACGTTACCTGTGTGAGGTGTCACAGCTGCACACAAGCTGTGATGTGGACATGCCCTTGCTTGGTGATGCAGGTCTCCCAGACAATCATCCTAAAACACAAAACATCTCACAGGCAAATGACTTTGATAGAAATCATAGATTTTGTTCAAGTGCTTCAGGTGTCACAGGTAGTAGTTGGCACATGCAGATTAACATTATATCAATCCAAAAAATCATTGAATGGGGTATGTGATCACATGCATATAACTAGCCAATAATGTGTCAATATGGGTGACCAAACATTTGGTGAGGATAAGGGTATTTTGTAATGGTCATCTTTACCTTGACAGGCTCACATCCCTGCCACAGAGTCACCTGACTGATCTCCCCAGAATGAGCGGTGGCAGCAGGGATTCCACTTTTTCTCATTGGACTATTTAGCTTCACAAACAAAGGAATATTATCAGTAACAGCTCAGGAAATCTTCTCACTTCTTTGTGTGGCTGGTTTACTCTCTGTCACTTTAACTCTCTACTTCATACCTGCCATTTTTTCTTTTGTCGTCCAACAGGCCCCTCTTTACCACTCTCTTTGACTATCTTCTCATGGGGAAGGTTAGACTCCTGCAAAGACCATTCACTCATCAGACTTTGTTTAAAGTCAGTAATACATTAACCAGTCAACTGTGTGCACTGATTGATGCATCACTTTGTCTCTTAAACTATGTTTGATGCTGTTTTGCACGACCTGTGGCTGTGTGTTATTCTTTCCTCTCTCTGGCCGCAACTTGTTCCTCTCTTTACGACTCCTCAGGCGTTTCTTTTTCTTCTTCGCTGCAGTTTGCTGTGGTGATACAACGTTAGACATGATTGACAACTGTTTTTTATTGTGGATCTCGGGGATTACTTGTTCCAAATGTGATATTAAATTCACAAAGAAAATAAAGCACTAAATGTGTTAAAGCATTATTCTAAAGGAGAGCAGACTGTCAGTTTACCTCTGGATGGACAGTTTGTGGCTGGTTGAGCAAATGAACTGGGAGTCCGTCAGAATCTGAACTATTTGAACCACTGGTGCTGTAAAAGCAAAAAAAAAAAACAAAGATTCCCCTCCAAGCTAAATGAGACAATACCATTTCTAATCATGGTAAAGCTGAGGATTATCTCAATATACAGTATGTTTATCGGTCAACAAAATGTACAATGCAAAGCAAGTCTTTTATCAGTTTTTCCCATATTTCGCAAATGTGATTGGCATGGGTATTTTTTGGGTATTTATATATTGTAAAAAGTAAGTACAAATAACTTTATTACCTGGTTTCCAAATCAGAGACAGAGATGTTACAGTCAGTGCCCAAATCTTTGCCCAGCCTCTCTCTGACCTCCTTTCTCAACAATGCTGCCAGCTCTGTCAGACAATAAGTGGTCTGAAAAAGACATGCGCAGGGGAAACAAAGAAACATAAAAAACACCACATTTGAATACCAGAGTTCACCCAGGTACCCAGGTATGTTTTTTTCTGGACTGAGGAAAATCAGACATGCTGCTTAATCTCTCACCTTCGTTGGATCAGGGTCACAGTAGTCCAGCAAGCTGTCACAAAAGTAAAAGCCCAGAGACTTCAGGTCTTGAGTAGTAAAATGTGTTCCTTTCCTGTCACCTAATTCAAATAGATGATAGATTCTCTTATATGAGAAAGGCAAACATACACACGGCAGCAGCAAAAAACATGCAAACTCAAAAGTCTAAACTCACCTAGCGTGGAGCCTCCAAAGGTGGCCTCCATCGTGTAGCTGTTTCTGATGCCGAGTCTCCACATGGCAATTCGCCCTGTTCCCTCTTTGCTCTTCTGCACCCGAAACTTACAGCTCTTGAAGGAGAACTAAGGAAAATGATATTTATACACAAATAAATACCAAGGAATACATAGTAGAATACATACATAAGGAGTAATATTGGTGACTGTTAAGCATTGCAGTTGTGCTTGCAAGCTAATTAAAATGACACAGAAATAATTATAATGACCGTAGAAAGCAAACTTTTACTTCTCAAAAGTCAGTAAAAATGTTCAAGACACCAAATATAGATTTAAAAGAGTCAAATCAGTGGCTTTACCTTGTTGCTGGCATTCTTGCTCATCATTAGTGGAAAGATTCTCTCATGAAGCTTCAGTGAAGCATCACCTTCGTTGTTACAACCGTACATGAAGACATTGTTTTTACGGTTGTGGCCATGAAAGTCACAGTAAAGAACTACATCTGTCTCAGCCATCAGCCTGGGGAAAATATAGAGTTTCATTCATAACAGATTCTGGTTTGTCAATATTCCTTGTGGAAAAATGTAGGATAGAAAGAGAGCATGCAAATACAATATGCACCATGTTCAGGAAGATACTTTGGAAGTTTAGTTTTTCAAGACACAATTCCCAGTGGAAAAAGTTACACACCACAAAGGAAGTGCGGTTCAACCTGGTTCAATCAGCTGTTTGGGATATTTGTTGCAGCCTTGTCACTCTTTTTTGTCTTTCCTTTTTTCTCTCTACTGACAACTATGTAATAAAGGCAGATATACCAGGAAAAGAAGTCAAGTTTCAACGTCAAGTTTGTACCACGTGATGGCATCATAATCATTAATCTGGCATCTATCCATCCAACAATTTTCTTATCCTCTTAAGAATTGTACAATCCTACTGGCATAAAACACAAAATATATAAAAGAAATATACAAAATACCATTTACAGTTATACTGTTGGTAGGAGATATGTCTTTTTGTACAGATAAGTTTCACTAAAAATGTGTGTAGCAAAGTAATTCCAAAGTTGGACTGCTTTCTGCCAGAAAGTAGAGTCTGGGGGAGTAAATGCAAACTAAATAATGCAATCTGTTCATCACAAGAAGACATGCAGTGAGTGTTCATTGTGTTAGTTAATTTTGTTCTGATATTTTCACTCAGATCCCCATCAGCCAGAGACAACAATCCTAATCTAAACCCAAACCAAATAACACCAACTGGTTCCTCAATGATAAAAAGTAGAACTGATCATTTTCTCTTCCATGTTAGATTAAAATTAATAAATAAAATAGCCTGAAAATTGACTTGCACAATCCTAATAGTTTACTGGACAAATACACACATGAATTATTAACATAAATTGAGAAAAAAGAGAGAAAGAAAGCCACACAATTGTTAAATGCAGATGTTTCCTGTCTCACCTTTCCACCAAGTTGCGGGTGTGCCAAACACAGGGAAAGGAATCCTTGAGCAAAGTCTTGTAATTTCTGTTGAGGTCCCTGCCTGCCAGAGAGCAGCGGTAATTTCCCACCACCACACCATCTGGGTTCAGCATGGGCACCACCTGCAGCACCAGAGAGGCAAAACAATAGATAAAAGCAGAAACTACCACCATAAGTATCAAAAACTGCTATAATTCTGCAGAAACGTCTCCAAATCTGTGTTTCACAGCAGTATAGAGCATTACCACACACATTAACAGACAACACAACCTCATCATTCTATTCATGCACAATCTACTTTATAAATTACTATTCAGACATATAATAAACTGGAATATATTTAAGTGTAATGAGACTATGAGCTTGAGCTTTCTCACCTTAAAAACAAAAGTGTCCCTGAGTAGCTGAGCGTCATCTGAGTCCCCGAGCAGGAAGTCCAGGAACCCCTCCATCATCCAGGACCCGTTTGTTTCTCCGGGATGCACTCGGGCCGTCACAACCACAGCTTTCTTGGTCCTGCCCTCCACCTTGCCGAACCCTGGGGACGTTACTGTCACCACGTAAACTGCATTCCCAGCAAGGGTGTGGCACAGCACCCGCAACTTACAGTACGCTGCAACTGCGGAGTCAGTGGAAATGCGCCTAAGATAGCTCTGCAGGTGTGAATAAGTGTAGGGGTAGCAGTGGGCCAGGTAGCAGGTGTCTGATTCATGGGGGAACTGGAGAGTCCAGGTGAGTGAGTACAGGGGGATGGTGTCGTTGTTGTTGTCCTTTGTATTCTAAATAGAGACAGAGATGGGTCTATTAAAGCGAGACTTGTACAATTGCAATTATAATTTTGTGAAGTTATGATGTTCTAATTATTATGATTTAATTATGATTTTGGACCGCAACAGTCTCAGCATGTTTAAATTTACTAAAACATGTGAGTTCATTAAATTAACCTGCGTTGTTCCTGTGTTGATCCTACTTTCCAGTTTGATTTTAAGTTCTTGAATCTTTTTGTCACTGTCTGTTCATTTAAAACACTGCACTGTGTTCAGGTTAGTTAAAACCAGAAAGGCATAAAGCATTTTTTTGACAGCAATAACCATTTTTATTGCTAGTGAGGGCCATTCAATTTCAATTTCCGGTAATCCCCTCCCCTTGTTCTCTTGCTTGGGGCCAGAAGGGCTCACTTCTTCATAAAAAAATGAATCACTAGAGGGCTTTCTGAAGGTAAAATATCAAGGGAGGAAATGTGCTTTTACTTGCATTATGATGCAGTGATAACACAGCTTTGTGACTGGACATAAAGATGATTAAATGTTGAGATGGATTACAGATTTGAAACAGGTTTAAATTATCTGCAAGTTCAATTTAATTCCTTTCTGACATTAACCGAAAATGTTAGCTGTTAGAAAAGTAGGACGTGGGCTAGTAAATATAAATGTATTGTTTTACTTTTAATTTTACCTAAAACATTCATCCAGATGAGACACCATTTTTGAACTTATACAGAGCCACCTACCTGATTGTAGTTGCGGTAGTATCTGATATTGGAGCCGGTACGCTGCCATCCAAGACCTTTCTCCTTGGCAGCCCTCTCTGAGTAGAGCAGTGGTCTCATCCCCTGAGAATACAGGCTGCTGCTCTTCATCAGGTTGACAATAGTGAAGCGGTAGGTCACTCCGGCCTTCATGTTCCTGACCCTGAAGTAAAACCACTGCGTGTGCTTCCTGGTGTACAGGTCTGTGCGCAGGGTGAGCTCATAATCATAGACGCCACTGGAAAGGGTAGAAATATAGGCGGAGGGAGAAAGAGAGTAACTTAACCAAAAGCTGTAGTAAAAAATTGGTGAAAAGCTGTAACACTGTAGAGACTCACACTTGCACAGCCTTCTGAAGGTTCCCACTCTCAAATCTTGACTCAAACTCAAGGATGAAGTCTGTTTGATTGGTGTCGTAAAAAGTGGCGCTCTTAATGGGCCCCCTGGATCCTCCGACACGAGAGTAGGTGAAAAAGGGATGCTTAGTGGCTTAAAAGAGTGAGGACAACAGGAAAAATGGTTAATAGTGAATGCTAAATTGGTCAAAAACACAACTTTTAATAAAAACCGACTTCTTTGTCATTGTTCAGAGCTCAGTGGTTTGGTATCTGGTATTTCTAGAAAATCACTAATTATTTACATCTAGGGTAACACTGTTGAAGAAAGACACTGAAGCTTCTATCATAATCCTGTGATATATAAAACAAGTAGAGAGACTGCAGCATTTGTCATCACCTAACAGCCAGGTGGTGATATCAACATGAACTACACATCTTGAGGCATTGAAGAGTTGTAGAAGGTTGAGTTTGCAGTCACTGGTTAGGTTCCTATCATGATCTTATTTATATTCAGAAGAATTTGACAGTGACAGTCAGTGACACAGAGACAGTAATGTGATGACATAATGTTCTACATAGCCATACCATGTAACCCGGTGGCGCAATAAAAGAAATGAAAAATGCCTTTGGTGTCAGAAGTTACCATGGTCGATGCAGAATACCACTTTCCCCCTGTCCTCTCCAGCAGGCATGGGGGTCCTCTCATGTCCTGTGGGCTGGTAGAAAGGCTCTGGCTCTGGTGGTTCCCACTCTGTAACACAATAACGCTTGAAGTGTCAGTAGGTGTTAAAACGAACATGTTCAACAGTGTTTTGATTGTATGTTTTGTTTCTTTCTTTTGACTCAACACCCTTTGCGCATATCAGTAACATTCGTGACAATGGAAAGGTCCAGATAATATTTAACATTACCTATGTGATGTACAATGTCGCTGATGACCTCACACTCTACAGGCCAACGGGGGCGGGAGATAGATGGGAAGTTAACCAGGTCCAGTGGTGCCCTGAGACTCAAAATAGGTCGGCCACCATCAAAGTCTATGAGCAGCTGCCTGGTCCGTAGTGTCTGATTTAGGTTTATGGATACTGAGTGGAGATATGAATCACATGTTCAATTAACTCCTCTTTCAGGCTCCTGTTCTTCCAGTAGTGCACTCTGAGTATAAATTTTTCATCAGGTCAGCCCCCTTACGTCAATCAGACAAAACAGGCTTGTTCATTTGATCAAGGATTATGCTGAGCCTGATTGCTGTAGTTATCTATCACAAAAGAGCTCTAGTTAAACAACTAATTGTCTAGCATTAGGGATGAAATCCTACATATACATCCAGTGTTGAACCAGTTTATACCTACACAAGCACAGGTGTGCATTACAGTAAATGAGCTAACAGAATGGGGTCAAATAATGCAGCAACATATCAATCTGAGTGAAGTTATTTTAACAATTTCACACTCACATTTCAGCAAGTTCATTCTACATACACTAAACACAGTCTTAATCCAAATGCTGCCAATGTGGAAAATAGCTTACACTGCTTCCTCCCTGCTAACTCCCCCTCATCTTCCTCTGTGTTGGAGTCATTAGAGTCAGATTTGTCCATTTGGTAGGAGTTCCACCAATTCCTGATGGCAGAGACGGCCATGGTTGATGATTTCGCTGCCTGAATGGGAAAATATAAGTCATCAATGCTGCTTCATCCTTTCCAAACTAGAACTGTATTTTCTCAGCAACTCTTGTTACATGTAATAACCATAAACCCTGGGCTAACCCCCATCTACCCAGATGCAAATAGAAGTCACGATCAGGCAACAACATGTACGTGATTATCTGCTATTATAAATGTGAGTCTCCCAAAAATACAAGAGATGGAACAAATTAATCTCTTCAAACATGTCTCTTAATATTTAAACTTTTCCAAGAGGATGAAACTCTTACTATGTTGCTCATTTGAAAGCTATTTGAGGTAACATACCACAACATAATAAACAAGCAATACTGGAGTGATACTAGTATTGATTTTTCCGAGCTGATATTGCCAACAATAACTGATATGATATCTGTACCACTTATCTTGAAAATAGGTTTGTGATCATTAATATCCGGTGTGTACAAACACAGCCTGAAAGAAAAACAAAAGAATAACCAAACTCACGTGCGCAGTAGTGAAGGTGGGATCTCACACAGGCATCTTCGACTGTCTTTCTGCTCAAATTGAAATTTCCGAGTCTTTTTTGCTATACAATGTAACTGTTAACGTTACAGCTAGTTAGCTCAAACACAGCTCATTTAGCATGTCCGTCTTCAGCACAGGACACATTGTTTACTTTGAATTTCTTCATTACTTTACCCTTTAAAGCCAAGTTTAACAATTCTGAGTAGCACTCGGAAATGCTAACAGGCTTCTTTCCGTATTGTAATCATTCTCATTAGCTTAATTTGACTACTGCTACCGCGCTGTTCTCAATCTGTTTAACGATTATGTTTTTACAATATTTATAGATATCTGGCAGCCACTTACCTCGCTTACATGTTAATTACACTACCGTAGATACATTTAATAAACTCTCTTTATAAATATAAGAGCAAAAAGCAAACTTAGCGGCTACTGCAAGTGGAACTATCTTTCACGAGGTTACAAGACGTTGCCAGGTAACTGATTGCCTCAACAACACAACACGGTTGCCATGGAGATTCCGTCATCGACTCAGTTAGAACGCTTACTTCTGTGAATGGGACTCATTTGTCATGGTGTATTATGATTGTACCCTAGTTTTTATTTATTCATATTCAACACAGACTAGAGCAGACTAAAAACAAAGACGGAAATGACTTTGAAAAAACACTTTTAATAACTTTTTACAAAATGTACACATTCAGAGACATTCCCTCCCCTTCCAAAAACATGGCTTATCCCATTATACATTTTATGTACACAATTGTAAAAATGTTAATTAAAATAGACAACCCCTCCAAACAAACTGTGGTGGTTGTCTACATGGGGTCCATACAAGATGATGACGTATTTCTGAGGAACTCAAAGACGTTTGGCACATTTACATTAGTGGCTACAAAAACAGGAAAAGGACATTCAAACCCCTCTGGTGAATGGCCTGCCATGTAAGGGCCTCTAAATGTCTCCATCATGAACAAAGGAAATGGTAACAAAAGTCCGTAGATCCTTAACCAAAACGTAAGCGGGGGAAGGAAGGATGAACTTATGGTAATGGTTGGAATAGATTTAAAAAAACGTTGATTGAGTTGCCTATGACCCAGGCCGGATGTTACGTGCTATTCATCAGCTTCCTCTTCTTCAGTCGGTCCCGCCAGTCATCAGGAAGTGCCTCAAAGTTGGCATTCTTTGACGCTTTTCCCCTGGAGAGTTAAAAACAGTTCCAACAGTTACACGAGTGAAGGATTACCAAGATAAAATATCAGAAGAAACTATTTTCTGAAATTAATCTTTTGAAGAAATACATGTTTACTCTATTCAGAGAAGAGTGAAGGGTGCAAATTGCCTAGCAACTTACGTCACAAGCTGCTGCTGCTTCCACTCCTCGATACTCTTTTTGTTAAGCTGGTCTCGGTCCTCGTCACTGGAGCTATCCTTCTCTTCCTCCTCCAACTCTTTCTGGATGCTCTGCCACTTCTTCACCAGGGAAGGCATTTTGGTCTTACTCTTCTTCAATGAGAGAAATAAGGGAGAGTGGTGTCAAGAGGGAAAATTAAATTACACTACAGGTTCTTTTGAATGTGATATTTAAGCACTGGATTACAAAGATGGCTTGATAGTGTAGACTTTACAAAATCCCACTAAGGAAAATCAGTCCAGGTAGATAATAATACTGAACATTATAGGTATTTAAATAGATTTCTCTAATGTATGTACTCCTCACTTTTGATACTTGACAAAAAATGGGAACTCCAATACTAACCTTATCCTTTTTGGTTTTCTTGGTCTTGTCTGTGGGCAGACCTTTAGCTCCAGGAGGTTCAAAGGGTGGCTGGGGTGGTGGTGGCAGTGGTGGTTGGGGGGGTAGGGCCGGGACAGGTGGGAGGGGGGGTTCAGAAGGGACTAAAGGGGCAGCGACTGGCACACCCCAGTAGGCTGTTGCTGCCATTATGGGAGCTAAAGGAACAAAAGGAAACCTTACAGTTAGTGGGTTATCGCATTTCTGTTGGAATTCATTGTTTTCCTGAATTTAAACACTGGATTATGTTAGGTGCCACATTAGTGCACCCTTATTGATCATATACAGTTTTATTAAAACATTCTCATTATATAACAATATGACAAATATATGACAAAGACTTATAACAACTTTGTATTGTTGAATTAGACAATTCCATTTTGGGCCGATGATGTAAGCTCAACACCATGAATATCTGTTTTTGAGCCCGCCCTGGAAGACCACCCAATCTCAGTGGCTGCCTCAATGCTGCATGAGCGGTCCCTCATAGATACCTGCAGCCCTTTATAAACACCGCACAAGATGGCAATCCCAGATTTCAGAGAGTTTGGGATACTAGCCAACAAATTCAAGTGTTGTGATGTTAAAAACTGGTTTTGGCCATCACAGTAGAAGGAAGACTTCTAAATTGTTCCTTAGGATTATAATCGGACGCACTAGCATCATCTCTATCAATATATGACTAATTGCACATGTTGTGTAGAAATATCTTTAAGATTTTTTTTTTTACCTGCACTGGCAACAGGCTGTGTGTAGAGAATGGGACTGCTGCCAATAGTTATGGCTTTATTCATCTGACTGGCTTTACGTTTCTGACCCTTCCCAAGAGGTCCCGAAGACTCCAGAGCCTGCTCCAATGACAAGAAATATAACAAAGATGGATTCATACACAAAACGGCATTGAGGGGTACAAATACCAGGATTGCATTCATCAAAAGAAGACAAGATACTTCCATACCTTCACACTAGCAACGCCTGGGGGTAAAGGAGGCCTCCCACTGCCATCTTCCTCAGTTCCAGGGGCTGGAGGCTCCCCGTCATTATCATCATCCATCTCCATCTCCACCTCCATGATCTCTCCATCACTGTCAGGAGGGGGAGGAGGTGGAGGTGGTGAGCCCGGGGGGAGAGGTGGAGGTGGGGGGAAGTTTGAGGGTGGAGGCGGGCTGTCAGGAAGAGGAGGCTGAGATGGGGACCAAAATGATGATGATGATGATGATGCACTGGGCTGAGGAGGTGCTGCTGGTGGGGCAGCAGAGGTAGATGATCCTATGTTTAAAAAAAAAAAAAAAAAAAAAAAAAAAAAAAAAAAAAAAAAAAGGTAAACATTAGTATACAAAGATCTTTCTGGTTCTAACCATTTAAAGTCATTAATAAAGTCATACTGACCTATGACCCCACCAGTAGATGCAGATGATGTTTTGCTGTACCCTTGGCTGGAAGCTTGGTTGCCTTTCAGGTCCTCCTCCTTGTCGTCCTCTGTTGGGAAATCCCACTGGGAGGCACTGGTCCGGTCGTTCACATAGAAATACCGCCTGTGCTCTCTACAGAGTGGGACAACAGAGATAGAAGGCAAGAGTCTCAATGGCCGGCCTCGCAACTGGCTGAGTGGCATGATACCCTGGGACAGTGGGGCAAGGGAGTGGACATAATGACCATAATAGGGGGCAAGAGTGTTGGTATGGACAGCGACTTTAGCCATCCAAAAGAAGGGTCCGATTAGAGAATGATTATGGATGTGGATAAGGAACCCACCTTGCTCTCAAAAGCAAATAAAGCAAAACCAATCATCTCTAGGTCCTGAAAGTAGCATTCAGCAGCTCACACCATGGTTGTCATACATGTTCCGTTATAGACAACCATTCTCTCCCAGACACAGGAAGACGCCAGGGAGGAAGCACCATCATCAACAACAATCATAAGTCAGAAAACAACAAGCACACAGTCAACTTGTTTTAGATCAGAAACATTTTCTCTCAATCAAGAAAATAAAAAAACAGGAAGACATGAAATAGAGTTGGTCTGACCTGCTGGATTCCCGTCATTGCTCCATCTTCACCTTTTATTTGATGCGTGACACTCGTCGCTTCCAGGGCATCACTCTGTCTGCATTGCATTCTGGGGGCTGTAGTCCTGTAAAGTACAAAGCTCTCCCACGCAACCAACCTTCCTACTATACCTCCCCCTCCCAAATTTTCCACTGACTGGACCCAAAAATCGGTCTACAAATGCCCTCACAGTCTGTGGGAGGTGTATTTAACAGGAAGCACGCTGGCCCAGAGTGGACGCTCCCTTATCAGTACGTGAAAGGCACAGTGCCAGGATTGCATCACAGAAACCGGAAGAGTCTGCTTCTGGTTTGCATTTTGATCCACTTGTACTGGTTTAAGCTTCTCCCCAAGTCATGTAACAAAGTCTGCAACCTCGGCACTGAGGGGGGTGTAGTCACACGGTAAGATTTGTGGGGGACGAGGGAGTTTAGAGATGTGAAAGGTAAGGAGCGCGTACCTGTCCCAGTGGCAGGACCAGCCTTTAGGAGTGGCGTTAAGTTCGTAATATTTTATGTGTTCGGCAGCTTCCTGCAGCCTGCGACGAAGATAGACCCCATTCAGAGCGCCCTCCCTCCAGTCAGCAATCCGTGTCTGAGGGGGAAAAAAAGCAAAAACAGAAAAGAGGAGAGACAGGAGACAAGAGTGAGATAAGAGTGTGAGGGGACAGAGGGGGAAGTGAGGGGATAGAGAAGAGACAGATAGCGAAGACAGAAGAGCCACAAGACAGATGAGTAACACACGAAGAGTAATTACAGTAAATTTCAAGGATTACGTCACATGATGGATTATAATGAGAATTTTAAATATTAAGTACTGCCACGTGGCTGTGTGCAAAATGATATGAAGAAAAATTAAGCATTAAATATTTTAAAACTGTAGCGCTGAGATAGCTACAACTGGAAACTAGGATAACATTGCTCACCTCAGTTTGTAGCAGAAGCAACTGAAAGTTTGAGATCGCCTTTTTGTTTATCCCCAGGAACTCCATTTTGCTGGTTAAGGTGTTAGCCAGTTCTCCAATCTGAAACTATATTTATTCAGAATTCAAAACCAAAAGTCTTAAAATAGGGATCATCACTTATATCAATCATAATGACTTATCATTATAGTAACATGTTGTTACCCTGAGTTCAGGCGTTTCTACCTCTTCTTTTGCCGGAGGTTTTGTAACTGATTTCTCCTCAGAGTTTTCTGTTTCCTTGTCCTCTGCTTCTGCAACACTCTCTAGCACCTTGGAAAGTGCTGCTGCGGGACACAAGAGAAGCACATTTAAGTATGTGGGAATTTTATGCACCCCTTGTCTCCACTAGCATGTTTATAATCATGTGGACTCACCTGTCTCTGTGTTCTCCTGCACGTCTGAGCTCCTACTGTTAGAGTCAGGGCTGGCAGCATTGGGGAAGGCAGTTTTCCAGCGATTTTTCTTCACTAGACGAGAACCAGAGGCTTCTTGGCTTGTCTCAGAACAAGGACTGGAGCCCCCTGCGCTCCCATCACCCTCCTCCAGTGCCCGGAGCTCAGCCTGAGAGTCAGATGTAAAGTTAGAGCCAGGTCACACTGACATTAACATCTGCAGCTGATTGCGAAATACCACTGCTATACACTAAAGGACAAGTGAAATGTAATTCCTGTCTGTTATCAAAGATGCACACTGGAAAAAATAGCTTTAAAACCCACCTTTTTCCTCTCCAGAGCCAGTTCCAGCTCCATTGTGTCTTCCTCCGTCTCCTCCTCAATATCTGAGTTGTCGCGTGACTGCTTCTTGGTGCAAAGATCTTTCTCAACAATGGGGGCTGAGTCAGAGTCCTGCAGAGGGGTGGAGGGGGATCCTGCAGGGCGAGCACCTTCTCCGTCAGAATCCACACTGTTTTCAGGCTCATCCAAACCTTTAAGCAGTCTTTTTCTCCATTTTTCCTCTGCATCTTTCACTTCAGAGGGGATCAGAGGACCAAGCAGAGATGCAGCCACTCCACGGCGCTCCTCTTCTTCGCTTGTAAGGCCTACCACACTCTCTATGACCTCCTTTTAGACAAAAACATAGAAGTGTTATATTAAAACTCAAAATAATGATCTTTTTGCACCACAAATAACATGTACTCAATTTGAATTGGACTTCGATAAACATACCTTCACTTTGGTCTCTTTCACTGATGTTGGGGCTGCAGCAGTTGCAGCCTTTTCATCTGTGTAATAACCCGTGTGGGCTGTACCATTGCCATTGACACTAAAGCAACAAAGGAATTGTATATGTTACTTCAATTGCCATCTAAATTTCTGTACTGGAGACAACACAATGAAGAGCGAAAACATGTGTGCTTCACACCACTTTGATCTCACAAAGCTGAGATAATATTCTGGACTGGGTGTGTCAGTAACTCCTACCTGTTTGCATACTGAGTCAGGCTTTGCACCTGATCAGCTAGATAGTGAGGCAGCTCCCAGGACACCTCATTGGTCAGAGTGTTCCAGTAGTAATAGCAGCCGGAGTTGTCATCCCATACTTCCTGCCAGTCCCCCATTTCCACACCCACTGGAATAAAAGCATACATACAAATGCTTCAGAACAACAGAGCATAGCTTAATTGATATATTAAGCACCATTTCTCTTTCTTCCCCTAATTTATGCTATATCCTGAATGATTTGATTAATGTGTGTCAATTTGGAAAGTGGGACCACAATTTCATCAAAATTCTGTGATATTAAAGGTCGCAGGTGAATTTCAATATCAAAGCAGTTCATTTGACAAGTAACTCAGCAGTACTGTTAAGATGTATTACAAGGTATTCATTAATTTTGATTAATGTACAAATATCAGTGGCTGATGTTTCTTCACATAAGCTAGCAACTCAAAAAATAAACCAAAATAATTACTGTGCAAGTGCTTTGTTGATGTATTATAAGCACAGAGGCTTGTAAAGTTATTCAGGAAGCCTTACGAGACATGCACACATTATATACAGCACAGTTACCTCCAGCTAATGAGTCCTGAGTATTGTACTCAAACTCTGTGCTTTGTTGAGTCTGTCCTTCACCAGTAGCTGGTTGCTGAGTATTAGCCTCAGGTTTTGGTGGAACGCTAGCTGGGGTTGAAGGATGAGTTGCCACATCATCTGAACTTGGCTGAGTGGTGATTGCATCAATTTCCTGTGGGAGGGAGAAATGACATAAGTAAGTTTTGCCAAAAACATGTTTAAGTCCTGAGAATGAACCACTCTCTTCTAAGCACTTCCATCACAAAAAATAATTTCTTATTACTGAAAAGCTAGGCTTGAGAAGAAAACCTACTCAAGATCAATTCAGAAATTGGGAAAAGCAAAACCATAACTATACTTCTTAAAAGATAACAATAGAATAACATGACTGCCATCCCCAAACCCATAGACCAAAGCAGATTATTACAATGTGCAGGAAATTGTACTCACAGCCATGAAATTGGCTAATGTACTGTCAATGTCAGCTGACTGATTGTGTTGAGAAATTGCAGTTGAACGCTGGGAGTCTTCAGCATCCTCTTCATCGCTATCCTCATAGGCTCCAAGCAGGGACAAGCCCTCTGCAGATGAACACAAAGACATTTTGATTAATCAAATTGCTTTTTTTTCTTCTTGGTTGCATTGCCTGAGAAAACACGAATAGCTTCACCACAAACACAAACAAACGTTGTTACCTGTTGCCTTCACTGTGGGGGCCTTCATGTTGGTGTGTCTTTCTCTCACAAATCTGTTTACATCAGCCTCCTGTTCGTCTGCAAAACAACGACAGCCAAGGTTAACGTCGAGATACAAAAGCAGGCTAACAGCGAGCTAAAATAACAGCATTCACACATTAGCCAACAGCTGAAATCAGAGACTAATGATGTTGAGCTCAACAACGCACTCCTTCAAGACAAAACAAGTCAAACGTAACGGTATTTGTGACTGTAGTTACATGTAATCGTTTGTCATAATCCTGTTTTGGCAGGCCAACCTACGAAGGCTAAATAACAACAGGCTAATAAAGCTAGCTTAGCGCGTTAGCTGCTAGTAGCTCCGTTAGCGTTAGCTTATACGAAAAATGTACGTTTTAGTTTCTAGCTGTGAGTTAATGTATATATATTTATCAGACTGTATCTCGATATCATATATGAACTAATACAGTGACTGCAGTCACATTAAAGCAGTTTCTTCTACTCCGCTGGGCCCGTTCTTCACACCTCCAGCATTTAGCATTTCGCTGCTGAGACAACACGTTTTTAAAAATAAAATCACCATCTGATCCCGAGAGTCCTTCTTCTCTTTCTCCGGTGTTACCGCCACGGAGCCCGGGAGGTGAAAGCTGCAGGATCGTTCTTCGACCCACTGTTCCTCCTGTGAGACGACTTTTCTTCCTCATCACCGTCCGCCCGTCTGAGTAGAGGCCCTGCTCCTCGCTCTGCCGTCGGTGCTGCAGCTCCGTCTGCTCCTCAACTGACGTTTTCTTCTTCTTGCTCTATTTTGTTTCACGGCGGTTGGCATCCATAAATGTTGCATTACCGCCACCTGCTGGAAAGTAACAACTTCACAGTACAAACTACAGAGTCCGCCCAGTGATCCCATTCACTTTTTCCATTCTATAATCCAGACCCAATTACCTGAGTTGATGCAAATCCTTCCAGTTGTGTCTAAAACATTCAAGTATCTCCTGGCAACTTTTTTCATCTCTTTATTTATGGAAAGCATCACTTACAACATGTGTGACATTAATACAACAACAGAAAACAATTGGGCATCATAATGAAATAAAGATAACATAAAGGACATTAATTGCACATTGCACCATATAATAATAATTCTACCCTTATATCATTTTTTAAGCATATTTCATTATTTACTCTGTATATAATCATTGCACAATTGATTTTTTTTTTTTTTTTTTTACAAAAAAAACTATCTCACAACTCTCAACTTTTTAATTTACAATGTATCCAAACTTGATGAAATAGATTTCTGCACACTTAGATCTATGCAGTATTCACTTTATTTTTGAGCTTTCTGTCTAAAGTGAAAACAAGTGAATACTGCATAGAGCTGAGTGTGCGGAAATCTATTTCATCAAGTTTGGAGGCATTGATTTTTCAGACACCTTACAAGGATTTAGCTGGGTGGAGCAGTGGCCATCTTGCATTATTTACTATGTATACAATTACTGCACAATGTATAATAACAACCTTTTCTGTATACTATTTAACTATTTTATTTTATTCTATTGTTGTGTGTGATGTGTGCTGGATGATGCTGTTGTGATACTTAATTCTTTCAGTTTGTTGAGGATAACACATTTATATGGAAGCAGTCAGCATTAACTTAACAACTTCCTCTTTTTCTCATTTAATTTATGTGTGTACTCATGCAAGTAACTTTTGGATTCAAATTCCCTTATTAATCTAGGAGACTCATAAGGTCTTGGTCCCTATGGTCTTATTTTTTAATGTAAAGTCTAACAACAATAAAGTTGATAACCTGATAAAATTTCTGTGTCTTTTGGGCAAACATCATGTTCACAAAGCCAGATTTCTTTAGTTTCTTCCTAACAAAATCTTACTTTATGTTGAACTTCAGATATTTTATGATTCTGTCTGTAGAGCAGTGGTTCTCAAACTTTTTCACATCAAAGACCCCTAAACTGAAACAAATTAGACCATGGACACCCACTTGATAAGATTTTGTCCCAGCGTCCCCCATCTGATAAGATTTTTGCTTTTAGATGTTTCGTTAGAGAAAGTGTATGAAACCCATGATCGAAATAGTATAATAATAATAAATAAATTCTGTCATTATGTCAGAGTGACAATAAATTATTCCCCTTTTTACTGGGGACCCCACTTTGAGAACCACTGCTGTAGGGTATATAAAAACAAAAAAGCTTAAAGACATCTCATCTCTTGAGAAACATTGTGGACAACACTGCCAGATGATTTAAGTTGGTTTGCAATGTTGCTTGTTCATTTTTGAAGTTATATTTATTTATTTTTCTCTCTTAATTTCTGTATTATGTATCTTTTTATGTTGTACAGTTTTATTTCTGCTTTGTGTTTTGGTGGTTAGTTAATTTATTTTTTCTGTACTGTTACTTCTATTGTTACTTGTTTGTATATTAGTGTTGTTAATAAAGTTTTTTTTTTAAACTTATCAACTTCCGGGTCACAGGGTCATGTTTTGTGTGAAGCAGCAGATGTAACTGAGAGATAGCTAAGTTGTTAACGAGCTTAGAGACCACCAGAGCAAGTCGCTAATACTAGAAAACATCAAAGTTCAACCTTAAAAAAGCAAAGGATGATTTTACGTCAGCGGAGTCAAAAAGCTTTTGGATCAAACTATCAGTAAAGGGCTGAACAGACGTGACATGGGAAGGTGCAGATAAGCGATTATGCAGTTTCCGCCCACTGATGCAGGAACATAAAGACCCACCACCAGCACCGGAGCAGCAGTCTGCCCAAACCAGGGCCAGAACAAGGTCTGTGTGCTCCGGACCAGACACGATGGGAGGTGCGATGGGACCGGTTCTACACTGGCTGCACGATGTCGCAGCTGTGACTCTCCTCAAAGCCCGGCGGACTCTGTTTCAGGCTGCTATCCTCCTTTGTGTGCTAGTCCTGCTGCTATGGGTGTCCATCTTTCTCTATGGCAGCTTCTACTACTCCTACATGCCCACTGTCAGCTTCTCCACCCCTGTGCACTTCTACTACACCTCTGACTGCGATGCCTCAGAGTCAGCTCTTTGCTCATTCCCAACGGCCAACATCTCCTTCATGAAGAACGAGAGAGACCAGGTGATGGCTTATGGGCAACCGTATCGCATATCTATAGAGCTGGAGATGCCAGAGTCTCCGGTGAATGAGCAGCTGGGCATGTTCATGGTCAAGATGACAAGTTATACCAAAAATGGGAAGACTGTCTCATCTGTGGGACGATCAACGATGCTGCATTACCGCTCCAGCCTTCTGCAGACACTGAGTACTTTACTGTTCTCTCCCTTCCTCCTGACTGGGATGGCTGAGCAGAAGCAGCTCATAGAAGTCGAGCTCTTCTCTGACTACAAGACGAATGCTTATCAACCCACTGTTGGTGCAATCATTGAGATCCAGTCCAAGCGTGTGCAGATCTACTCATCTCAGCTTCGTATCCATGCTTATTTCACTGGTATACGATATGTTCTGTACAACTTCCCCCTGACATCTGCAGTGATCGGTGTGGCCAGCAACTTTGCCTTCCTCAGCGCGATTGTGCTGTTCAGTTACCTGCAGTTCATTTGGGGAGGGCTCTGGCCTCCAGATCAAGTGAGAGTCAGGGTTATGATGGGGGACAACACCCGCTTCCAGCAGAGGAGAGAGGAGGCTCGGAAACGAATGGAGAAAGAAAACTCGCAGAAGGAACTCTATGCTCCCAAATCGATCGGTTCTGTGAATGAGGCGTCTGATTCCCAGGCAAATGACACGGCGGCTGAGCTGTCGTCAAAGAGGCCCTCAGTAATCCCGGACGCCTCTGGGGCGGATGTGCCAGATACCAAGGACGAAGAAGGGTCTCATGACTCTAAAATGCCAGAGGAGAAAGAGAGCTCAGACATGTTGGATGGGTGTCAGCTGCCTCACCAGGGCGAGACAGCACTCCGACAGAGACCTGGACCCTGGATGAGCCTGTGATTCGTGGGACCGCGTGTACCTACAGTACTGCATGTGCTCATATGCCACATAGTATGTAGGTGTGGATCTTGATAGACTCAAGCAAACCCACAGTTTAAGTTGGCAGGAACAGATGCATGAGAATTTATTATCTGTATTACTTTGACTAACAAACTACAGCTTATTGTCTCGTCTTGATAAGTTCACCTTGTTGCCACTTTGACCTCGGCTCACGACTTTCTGCTTATTGTCTGCTCAGTGGACAGACGGTCCTGGAGACAATAACACTTCTATGGTCTTACAGTATGTTGTGCATTCAGTTTTAATGATGCCTGTAGTAAGATAAACTACATTCCAGCTGTGGCTTGTCCTACACTTTTGTCTGTGGCATTACCATTAGCCAACAATCTATCACACCCTTTAAGTCCGTCTAACCTGTGTTTTATTGCTTTAATGTCTGTAAGGTTTCTTATATTACAGCCAGCCTATAGCTGAGGCACACAACCTGACAATCCTTCCACAAGTGACATACGTAGTTTAAACATGAGTCAAGTCGCTTGTTATTGAATGTAGCTGTCCTGTACTTGAAACAAAAATAAGTTTGATCGCTCATAAACAGGCCTTGTGATCCTTTTTCTCAGAGCAATTAGGTTTGGAAAATTTGCCCAAAGTAGCGTCTTTGTTTTAATAACTTCCTAGAAAAAAATTATGGGTTGAGGGTCCAGCCCGAGGATATAAAGAACTTATTGCATTTATTATTCATCTTCATCTTGCATATAGAGAAGTTCTGTTTCAGTATAATTGGCGATTTAACTGCCGTGGCACATTTAGTTAAAGATCCGATGCTTTAACAAAGTTTGGTTTCATTCCATCTGTTGTTGTTTTTTTGTATTCAGTATCTGTTACTGTGCAGTTTGCACTCTGCTGTTTAATGTGAAAATGGTATTTATTGTAAAAGCACCAAGATATTTTAGATGAGTCTTTTAAGTAATAAATGTTTGCTAATATGTCTGTTAATTAAGCATGTCTACTTTAACATTAAGGAACATTATACGAAGGATAAGTGAAGTTACTGTTTTGAGGTTGGTGCTGGTTTATAAAGCTAATGAAAAGGAGTTATATGCACAGCCTCTATGTATTTAACCTACACTTAAGGGGAACTTGGGGTTTAAGCAAGTTAATGAAAGGCTGTGCAAGTTGTGTTGATGTAGGATTTTGTACCAAAGATATAGTTCTCATGATCTGTCATCTTGGATTCTGTCATGCAGGTTGTTCTTGTCTAAGCCTCTGAAGTTCCATGAGTAGGTCTTATTTATGTGTTGACATTGAATTAAAGAAATAAACACATACAGCAGTGCAGTTCTCTTTCTTTATTGTCAGATTTAGTCTCACTGTCAGATAATAACACAGTTGAAACCGACAACAACATTTCTGTCTGTAATTTTAGAAAAATCTCATTGTTCAGTGCTTTAAAGAAGGGCTACCAAACAGTGAATTTGAAGTCCGACAATCACTGAGTTTGTGTCATTTTTGCATACTATATCCGAGTTTCAGACCACAATCAGAAATATAGACATAATGTAAAAACTTGGCTTCTGTCAGTATGAATAAACCTGCTGCTTTGCATGTAGGAAAAAGCAGATTAAAACATTTTTTAAACTGCTACCTCAAAATGTTCACTGTTAAAATATAAAATACTTAACAGTTTTCCCCCCAGATCTACATTCTACTTAAAGTCATTACTTTTTTTACATGCTACAATGTGGATATACACACACAAACTATGGTCTACTTCTCATATTAAAGAAAAAACATCTAATAATCCTTAGTTGGAAAGTGAGAATTTAGTGGCAAATTGTGACTTTTTGGGACAAATCAAGTCAAGAAATGAACAGATAGATGATACATTGATAACAGCGTCAATACAGTCTCACAATTACAGTACAAAACTGCATTTTACTGGAGACATTTAAACTATTAGAGTAAAATTAAACTATGACATTTGAAGAAATGGGTTAAAATATGTAAAATTGTATTCAAGTTGATGGAGAGAATATCTTAGAGGTCCTAGAGAATATCTTAAGAGGTGATTTTGCAATATAAGGTATTGAGGGCAACTCATGGAAAGATTGTTCTCTATATGTAATATCTGATTCAAGATGGAAATTTTTAAGTAGACATGTCAACAATTTGTGCTCTTTTACAAACCTCACAAAACTCAATTCTTTCAAGACAGATCAAACTGCATATAAAAGATAGTTGACTTTGCAACTTCAGAGCATACTTTCAGGAAGATTTCAGTAGTATATTTTTACACTATAAAGTCTGACTCCCTGATTTTTGTCATGGCACCAAATCCACAAATTTCCTCACTGCTCACTGTTGATGCAGTGAGTGAATTTATGGGAATGATCTGTGAGGATTTCTGGATTTGTGGGTGTTGTCCAGTATAACAAAATCAACAAGTTTATCTTTGACATACAGTATATTAAATAACATAACAGAAAGATGTACTTACACTCATTGAACCTTTAGAATTGCCTAAGCGCACACATTAAAGTAATTTTGTGTTTAATAGGGAGTTGATTGAACACTGGAAGTACAATGGCAGTGTGTTTATGCTGTTAGAAACAGTCACATTTCCAGTAAAAGGACTGGTATGCTGCCCATTTTAATCTATTCCTCCATGTTTTATTAAAAAGGACTTAAAATGCCCAGAAAGATATATTGTGGAATGACATTTAATCTTGTTTACAGAACATTTTCCTGGTACACAGAGGAATCTGAGAGCTGCATTTATAATCTGCTTCAAATCAGAACCTTGTGGCAATGATATTAAAGCCCATTAGCAGTCTTTATTCAAAGCCACTGCCCCAATCTATCAGATGAATTATGCATTGGTCTGGATAAGGAGTGCACTAATTGACTTAAGCCATCCATCACTTGTATTAAAACCTTGCTGTATTTAGCTCAGCAGGTACAGATATTATCTCAGACTGCTGTAACAAGAATTTGTGAATCATCTTCTTTGTCTCAATAGTTGCACTATAAAGTAAAAAACTCACATAACCTTAGAGTTGAGAATGGTGCTACTGTGCTTATGTTGTGGACTTAATGATTATGTTCACCTTGTTTACGTCAGTGTTATCTGCAACTGAAGTGATCCTTACAGGACCCACAGTATAGCCTCAGCAACAACTAACTGTGTGGTCAATTTAATTGACAAGTATGAAAAGCTTTCTGTATTATTGCCCTGAAAACACACCATTAATATTCATCAAGTAGAAATACATGCTTACCGGTATTGTTTTGATCCCAGACATGCTGTAAAATCCAGTAAATTCCCAAGACACACGTCTTGCAGCATAAAATAACATTCCAGAACAGAAAATCTAAACCAATTCAGACCAGTTGACATACATGAATTGTTTTTAAAAAAGCAATTTCCAAGATTTCTGTTATTGCAAATAATCATTTGAAAGCATACAGAGGTTTACAAATTAAAATCAGACACTAGCATTTCAGGATTGAAATTTATTTTAATTTTTCTCTTTTCCTGTATCCCTTCTCTGAAATTTTTGAACTAATAATTACTTTGCGTCTTATATTAAAGCTGATTCGATTGGCTTTACCATATATGGACCAAATACCATCAGCATGATGCACGCTGCTCTGCTCTAAGTGCTCCACTTGAGTGGTGTCCTTTACTGCCAGGCCTCTCCACAGCTAAAGGTCACTTTGTTCCTTGACCCTAACTGTTGTGCTCCTCCTCAGTATGTACCTCCGTGACCTCAGCTGTGGTCTCGCTCGCTGCCTTTGACGTGTCATCTTCCTGCTCATCATCTGCGCTCTCTGCCCAGCGCCCGACCCTCCTCACCCCCTCGCCCACCGCTGGGGCGTTAACACAAGGGTTATGGTCATAGATGACCAGTTTCAACCCCTGCATGTGAGACAGGCCTGGGAAGTGGTGTATTTTGTTCCGATCCACATCAATGATGGCTAGAAAGTGCATTTCCAGCAATACTGGTGGGAACTCTGCCAGCTCATTCCCAGCAAGCCAGATACTTCGTAGCTCTTCCAGCTGTCCGAGCTCTTTCGGTAAACTCCGTATCTGGTTATAGCCGAGGTGCAGGGTCTTGAGATTGGGGAGCTCACAAACCACTTTAGGGAAAACAGTAAAGCAATTAGTCTCCAGCCACAGAGTATTAAGTTCCTTGAGGTCTCCCAGTTCTCTGGGGAGGCAGTAAAGCCTGTTGTTACCCAGGTAAAGGATGCTGAGCTGGGGCAATCTGCAAACAGCTGCAGGTAGCTCTTCAAAGCAGTTAAAGTCGAGGGCAAGGAGCTGCAGCTTCCTCAGGCCCTGCAGTTCGGGCGGCAAGCTGCTGAGGTTGTTGTCACTCAGGTAGAGCTTCACCAGCTCATCAAAGACACAGGCAGCAACAGGCAGCCGACGCAACTGCCGGCTGCTCAGGTCCAGGGTCCGATCGAGTGGCATCTCCTTTAGGTCCCCAACTAGGAAGCGTTGACAGCGCTCTGAGGGAATGAAGGCAATGACACCTCTCATGGCGTTCCCCATTTTGCTCACTCTCTGTGACACACCACTGGTCATCCACATCAATTTAGTGCCAGACGAGGGTTTTCACTGAGGCAGACTGTTGGCGTCTTCAAGTAAATTTCATGGTGTTCCATTAAAGCTCCGCCACCGCCACTCTGGAGTTATTGATCTTGATAATATGCAAAAGCAAAACAAATTTGTAACAATGTAATACAGCATCAGCATGAAGCTCCATGTAGCAGCAATCGGATGGATATGATGCTAAATTACACCATAAAAACCATGTGTGTGAGTTATTAACAATGAAAATAAGCATCACCAGTTGTCAACAAGAAAACAGGAAACATAATCAGCATGAATAATAATAATGAGAATTCAAAAAACCTACTTTCTACTGTCCTCCTCCTGATGTCCATGACTCCCAGCATCTTGTACAGTAAGCCATTTGTTTATCCAACTTAATGAGCTGAAAATGTATTGTATTCCCCGGACAGATATTCCCCAGTGCAGTGCACTCAGCGGCTCTGAGCTTTGCCCTGACTTTCAAGGCAATAGCAACCACTAGCTGCTCTCTCCTCCCCATTTGTGCCTAATGACTTTCCCCCGTTCTTCTCCGAGATGACAGAGGTGGGAGAGAGTGAGATAGGGAGGGGCAGGGTGTCATGGGTAAGCATAAGAAGTGCTCTCTGATGAAAGAGCAGCAAAGGTCATTTATACTCCGTTTTAATCGAGCCGGACGCAGTCCTGGGTCTGTACCACCGGGCCACACAAGTTGGAAAGTGACAAAATAAGAATTTGTCACTGTTCTGAGAGAGAGCCAAAGATGGCAGGGTGGAGAGTATATGGCAGTATAGATCTGTGTTCTGTCAGCACCACATTGTGAATGCTTGTTTGAATTGTTTGCAGATCAACTGTGGGGTCATTGAGCAGTCAAGACTTCAGTGTCACAGCCAGTCTTAAAATCATCCAAATCCAAGTGCTCATTTATTAGTTTTCCATATATTTTTCCAGGAGGGATGCCAATTCCTATTTATCTCGTTTGGGGAAGATCTATTCTTGAACTATAAGAAGTGGCATATCACTGCTTCCTGTTTGAGGTGTGATTTGCCCGTGTTATCTTGCATAACTTTATTAGGGCTATTTTCTAACAAGATAAAACTGGGAAGGAATGTCATTTTCCTTATCAGAAGGGGCACTGGTCCACCCCACCCGTCTGTTTTTGTTCACTGACAGATTGTTTTTAGCACTTGTGCCTCTCCTTATCCACTTACTGACCAGGGGCCTCTAACAGGCAACAGTACAATGCAGACCAAGCAAACAGAATGAAACCATGTGACTGCAATAATAGACATTTTTCATGGCAGACATTTAAACATATCATAGCAGAACAGGTGAAATTAATTGTCCTATTAGGTGATTATTGGAAATCATCAATAATTTAGTTACAGCCTTGCTTTTCCCGCTATGACAAGTCAAAATATCTGCTGTGAAAAGGTCTACAAAAGATCTTTATTTCTTGATTAACTTACCTGTTGTTTCTAAAGCTTTCAAACACATCTCATGGCCTTTCTCAGCGGATGTCATTGCTCTAATTACTAAACCACCTCTATGACGACTGGGCAACTGCCGAGGAAGGCTTCGAAATGTTGTTGAGAACTTCAGACACAACAACTAAGTCAGACTTTATGTTAAAGATCCCCTCCAGACATGTTTTCAGACATGTAACAATACTCTGCATGGAATAATATTTTGTTTCTGACATGGTTTTCCATAAAAAAGTGACTCGATACTTGACACAAGATGGACAAAATTCTCAGTGTGCTGGAGGCATCAAGTTTCCATGTCACACTTGTGTAATTGGATCATGATTGGCTTCCAAGTTTTCATGTGTCTATGTCCTACTGGTTGTCTCTCTTGTTGTGGCAGGAAATTACATATTCAGCAGCCAACACTGCACATTCTTTCTTTTCCCCCAGAATGAGGAGTTACTTCTCCCTTTCTGTTGGACTTTGGATTTTAGGGCAATTTTTTTCAAATTTTGGAAAGACTTTCTCCTTAATATTTCTGTAGTTTTGACTTTCTGTTATAAAATGTGATTCTGTCCCTACAGCTCCCTCGTCACAATGACAGCACAGCGTGTCCTTTCTGGGCTGCCAGGTCCGCCTGTGTCTGCCCTTCTCTATTGCCAGACTATGGTCACTCAGTCTGTACATTGTCAATGTCTTTCTCAGGTTCTTATCAGTTCTGCCACAGTATACTGTCTGTTTAGGGCCAAGTATGTCTCTAAACTATTTCTTTTCTTTTTCTTCAGTTATAATTTGGTTGGTCTAATCTTCTGAGTGATAGTGTAACTGCCTTGAGGCTGGCTGGGAGTTTGTGATGTCAGAAGGTGAAAGGTCAGCCAGCCTCAGGACCAGTTGGCTGAAAGGACTCCTTACTATGTTCTTTCTATGTAACTCTTGGCAGGCAGGGGCTTTATAATGGTAACAGGCAGGATCGGTCTTTTTAATATTGCTCCACAATTTAATAGATCTTTATTGAATACTCAGAAATAAAGGATATTGGCCTAATTCCTTAAACTCAAGCACAAATTTCTCCCTCATCAGCAGATGAATGTAAAAACAGCCTTCAAGTATCAAACTCTGCACATTAAAATACATTTTTGAGTTGGGGCGAGGGGCTTTAAGATTTTTACTTTTTTGCAAGCTTATGAACTTTCAAGCTTGTGACATGTATAGTAACCATAGTGAGTTGAGTTGAAAAACACATTACCCTTATGCCACTATTGCAGTCCTGAGGAACTGAGTTAAACAAATAGGTGTCTTCTTACTAGAACATGGTGAACAGATTACTGAAAGAATCATCCTCAACAGTGGCTGAGCTCAATATTTCCATGTTGCAAGACACTTTATGATCACAGGAGGGAGGCAGTAGCTTCACAGTGGTGTCATTGTTTATAATTAATGCTACATTTACATAATTTCTGGAAAATTTAGTTGTTTTTTTTTTGCTGTGTTCTTGTGGACTGTTCAGCACCCAGTGGAAATGATGGAGCACACTTTTATCAGCCAGTTTTGTGTACGGAAGTGGTAAGCAGGTTGTAAGGTCAGAGGGTAAAGGCTATCCCTCTTTCGATTGAGAATACACACAGCCATCTTGGATCTAACGAAGAGAAGGGAAATTGATGCGGTGAGGGTATTTAACGTATTTCTCGTCTCATTAAAGCGGCTCGGTACACTATTAACTCTTCAGCATGAGCTATTTGCCTCGCTGTTTCCCTTCGTTTCGACACGGAGCGGGTCTGTAGCCTTTAGCTCCAGCAGATTGTCGCTCCTGACTGCTGCTGCTGCTGCTGCAAACGGAGCGTAAACTGAGCCGAGAAAACGGGACAGCTGACTGTGGATATATGGAGGCAGAGACGGCCCAATTTACTGTTTGATAGTGGCTGCTGTTTGGTAGCCACGTCGGGGTATTTTGGAGCTGAAAAGATTTGAGAATGCTGTGGTACTTTGCTCCCTGTTAGCTTAGCTGTCGTGAAGCTAGCTAAGCTAACGCAGAGTGATTACAGGCACCTAGCCTGCTAACGTTAGCCACAGCAGCCTGTTAGCACTGCTGCTGTTATTTTGCTGAACAGAGACACACAAGGTAACACATACTAGCACTCATACAAGTTTAACAAGCAAGTCAACACTCAGCTCTGCTGTCAGCTGATTTATTCTTTATCTGTAAAGATCATTAGTTTATTTGTTATGGTTGTTCAACTTTTTCATCCTGTTTGCAGAACAGTTCAAAACTTTACTTGAACACCCCAAGATGCCAAATATGTCACACTGAATAACCTCAGTGTGAATTTATGATGCACCCATCATTTTACAACTGGTTTAAAGGTGCACTCACAAATAATGCAGTCTTGTGTTTAAATATTTCCATTCAGGCTTTTTCATCTTAACTCTTAAATTTATTTATGTTGTGTGTTCTGCTTTATTCATACTGTAGAGTTTCACTATGAATGAAAAGTGCTGTATAAATTAAATGTATTACTATATTAAATATTGTTATGTTGTGTCAGTGAAGTGCTGGAACAACCTGCTGCAGATTGTATGTGATGCTGTCAGATATTAGAAATATATTCAATTTATGAAATATAATTTATTTAATTTCTATTTAACTACATAAGAGGAAATTTAATGGGAACAACAGTGTTTATATGAGAAATGTGATGGTCAGTGTAAAGTTGTATTTGTCTCCGGTTCTTCATCTCCTTGCATCATTTGTTGCCTTTGCTGTTCTATTGACATCCACATTTCTTTAACAGCATCTCTGCTCTCTCTCTGCAGGTGACGAAAGGCATGTTTGGTGCTAGAAAGAAATTTGTAGAGTTTGTCGAGGTAGTCGATAACGACTTTACTGATGAAAGCATGTACTACAACCAGCCGTCGATGTTCCCACATCGGTCGGACAAAGATGTGAGTTTTGTTCCTGTGTCTACAAACCTTTCATTCCTGAAATTAACATAAAGAGGAGACATTTTCTTGTTGTCTTATGTGTTCTAAAATGTTTCCCTTCAGATGCTGTCTTCTCCTTCACCATCATCATCAGGTCAGCTGTCGCAGCTCGGTGCAAGTTTGTACGGTCCACAAAGTGAGTGTTACATAGTCCTCCACACACAACAGTTTTCTTCACAGTATGTAGCATACTGGGAAGAAATGTTACGTTTGGATAGTGTGAGCATGAGTGTAGTCTAACTTAGTTTAACTGTTATTTAGGGCAACTCTGTCAAATAAAACCAGAGTTACTGAAAATTTGAATGTGAGACATTTTGCAGAAGAATCTTCTCTGGGTTGTCTGACAGTATTTGTTTTTCTTCTTTGTCTCTCTGCAGGTGCACTCGGCTTTTCGGTAAGGGGCATGGGTAACAATACACCTCAGTTAAACCGAAATTTAACACAAGGCACCCAGCTACCAAGTCATATCACCCCCACAACAGGGGTCCCCACCATGTCCCTCCATACCCCTCCATCACCAAGCAGGTGTGTATGAAGGTGTTTCTTGCTTTTTTGTCTGTTTGCAGACACACACTTGTCTGGTTTATAACAGTAAATTAGACCTGCAAATAAAGATGGTAGTTGACATGAAATGAGCAAAAAAAATGAATGCACTAAATCAGAACTGATCATGTTTCAACAGGGGGACCTTGCCGATGAACACAAGAAACATGCTGAACCACTCTCAGGTCGGTCAAGGCATTGGTATGAGCGGCAGGACCAACAGTATGGGCAGCTCGGGGCTGGGCAGCCCCAACCGCAGCTCGCCCAGTATCATCTGTATGCCCAAACAGCAACCAGCACGCCAGCCCTTCACCATAAACAGGTATATGGGTCTAGATAGTATAACACATACGTCGGCTCCTGCTGACACGTGTAATATATTCTTGTAGATATCTGCCCATCCTTTGTGTCTGCTATGGTTTCCTGATATAAAATATAAAACCTTTAGGTTTTTTTCATTTTAAAGAAAGTAAATGTGTGCCTTAATATTTGTTTTCTTTCTCTTTCTCTGCAGCATGTCAGGATTTGGAATGAACCGCAATCAGGCTTTTGGGATGAACAACTCAATATCAAGCAACATCTTCAATGGCACAGGTTAGTGAGTTTAACTGAAGTATCGTTATTTTGGGTTATTATTTAGGTTTTCTGTAAACAAACACATCTGGGCTGAAGTCTGATGTTAAAAAAGATAAATAAAACAAAAATCACTGTAAAAACACCACTGGCTTCACAAAACTGAATTATTAGTTTAACTATTTTGAGGGATACCATTACCATTTTTCTCTTCATTTTCTATTATCAAAAGCATATCCTGAGTTGTCCTCATGATAAAACAACCTTGTTTACAAATGCTGTAAACAGGCGTCTTGATGCAGGAAGCAAAACCACTTTTGTATGCATGGTGACATTTAGTCAGTGAGAATGAATTCAAACCAAGCTTTTGAAAAATCCCCTTTTTGGGGGGAAGTAAAATCTTCATTCCTGGAAAAAGGGTAAGGGTAACATTGTATAAAGTTTCTTTGATTGCTGAAACAGACAATAGCTATTGTTACTGAGGGGACTGTTAATTGATTAATATGCAGTGCAGAAAGGTTTCCTTATGAATTGAATATTTGCCACATTACACAGATGAATGGCGTTTTTAAGGTGACATTACATGTTAGAAGTTCTTAACCTTCCTATTACTGCAGATGGGAGTGAAAATGTAACGGGACTGGATCTGTCAGACTTCCCTGCATTAGCAGACAGGAGTCGGAGAGAAGGGACTGGAAACCCAACACCGGTGCTCAACCCACTGGCTGGAAGGGCTCCTTATGGTAGGCCATTAGGCTGCAGAAAGTGTCTTATTTTTACACACATTAAGCCATAGGCAGTAGGTTCCCACAGGAAAGGAAATCAGCTTCTTGATTAGAGTCTTGATACGAGTGAAGGATATGTTTCAATGCACATCTAAGTCCATAGAAACAAGAATTTGTGATGATACGATTTTTGTAGTGTTGTATTGCTTATTCCACCTTTTATAAAATCTAAACTTTATTGTATTCATCATCATCAAGTTGGCATGGTGACGAAGCCATCTACTGAACAGACACAGGATTTCTCAATCCACAATGAGGACTTCCCTGCACTGCCTGGCCCAAACTATAAGGACCCTACGTTGAACAACGATGACAGCAAAACTGTAAGTGTGTGAGCCACTGATGGCTCTGCACCACAATCTGGCAGGATGCTTGTTTATGTGTGTCAGGGTTACACAGTAAAGACAAATTTGTTTTTCTGTGTTTAAAACATTTTTTCTTTGTTTTCTTTAGAACTTGAACTCCACAAGCAAGAGCACATCCAATGCAGATGGGCCCAAGTTCCCCGGAGACAAGACGGCCTCAGCACAGAACAACAACCAGAAGAAAGGGATCCAGGTGTTGCCCGATGGTGAGACCTCTCAGCCAATCGTATCGCTCCACTTCCACTGAGACATCCCTTCTTAATCGCACAACATTGGGTGAGGCAGTTGGGCTCTCTACCCTGCATTTTGGGTTAGATAATTATTGGATAGGCTACAGTGAGGAAACCAAAAGAAAATGTTCAGTATGCTACAGACCATCATCATCTTTCCATTAGTCTGGCTGTGACCATCACTTGTTTAAAAAAATAATTGGCTTGGTTTGCTCTCCAATGCGTGCACAAAGTGTGGTTTAGAAATATGGAGGTAATGTATTGACAGTAAGTATTTACTGTAGATCACGGCCCAGTTTCAGCGGGTTGTTGAACTCTGTATTATGCTGCTGCTGCAGGCCGGGTGACGAACATTCCCTCAGGAATGGTGACAGACCAATTCGGCATGATTGGCCTCCTGACGTTTATCCGGGCAGCAGAGACTGATCCGGGGATGGTCCATCTGGCGCTAGGAAGTGACCTCACGACACTGGGACTCAACTTAAACTCACCAGAGTAAGACAGCTGTTCTACCAGAAATACAGTGTTTTAGGATAAATAACGGCCAAAATCGTCACCAGAGTTTTATCAAGTGGTAGGTTTAAGCTGCAGTCATTCAACAAAAATATGACAAATAAATTGATTAATCATTAGCTTTGTTAAACGCTAATAAGTAGTCATTCAAATAATGTTACATGAAATATAAAACATGTGGGCACAAATGGTCACAACTTCTCACTGAATGAATTTTAGTTAAACTAAGGACAACTTAGCCCTCCTTTTTACTGGCATGCCATTTTTAAACTGGATAGTTGCATTTTTGTCTCTCTGAAGTTACAAAGGCATATGACAAATTAACTGGAGACATCTTTAGCAGTTTAATCCAAGTGTTTTGAAGCCAAACAATCATACTGCAGGTCCAAATTTGTTAAGTAAAGTTTATAGCACATTTAAACACAGCTTAAGCTGACCAAAGTGCTGTCTAGAAGGACATTAAAATATAAAGTAAAAAGTATAAAAACACAAAGAGAAACATACCAATGACAACAATAAACAACAAAGGACAAATACAGAATTATAAACAGATTGAAAGATTAGTGGGCCAAAAAGGCCCGTGAATAAGAATGTGTCTTTAGCTTAGATTTAAAAACAGATGGAGGGAGCACATCTAATATCTAATAGCAACTGGTTCCACAGTCGTGGAGCAGCACCTGCAAAGGCTCTGTCATCTTTTATTTGTGACTGTAAGACAAACGAGAGATTTGTTGTCGGATCTAAGAGACCTAGGTCTGTGATATAAGATTGGGCCTGATAATTAAGAGCCTTGAAAGCAATCAGCAAGGTCTTAAATTTGAGCTCAGTGAGCCAGTGAAGAGAGGCTAAGACTGGGCTGATGTGCTTGCACTTTTTAGTACCAGTCAACATCCTTGCAGCTGCAATTTGGACCATCTGTAGACGAGTTAATGAAGACTGGGGAAGGCCTAAATAAAGGGAATTGCAATAGTCCAGTCATGATGTGATGAAGGCATGAATTACTTTTTCCATATCATGGAAAGACAGCACTGGCTTGTGTTTGGAAATAGAAATTATTTTAACAACAGAAAGATAACATTATTTTTTTTAGCATTGTTACTTCACATATGTGGTGAGGTGGCCTAGCTTACTGGCGAGATGACTTGTGGACTTAGAGGGACCGAAGATAATTACTTCAGTTATTGTCGTTGTTACTGATTAGCTGAAGGAAATTATTTCACTTAAGGTATCTGTTAGATTTTCCTCATTTCTTTTCTTTTTACACCACAAAAACAGGTACTGCCCACAATATTGCAACTATCAGTGACAAATAATATGGAAAATACCCAAAATGCAAAAATATTTATTTTATTTATTTAAGTTTCACACCAACACAACTTCTAGCCAATAAACTAAACTAAACAGTTACACACTTGATGACAATATTCCCCCTCCATGCTGGTGTAGCACTACAAAGCAGATCTGCCTCAACTGGTTTCTAAAATAGCTTCTTTAGTTACAGGTTCATGATTTTACTTAAATACTTAAATATGCAGTACAGCCAGTTTGATTGTCCTACTCAGAAATACCACTTCACTTGTGAGGTTTCCTTCTTGTTGACTGCATTTAATAGATCATTGCATTGGCTTGAATTGTTGTGTGTCGAGCAAATGTTGTGCTGTTGATATTAATAGTGGCGACTTCCTCTCCTGACAGAAATCTGTACCCCAAGTTCGCCTCTCCCTGGGCTTCAGCACCTTGTCGACCGCAAGACATTGGTAAGATATTAACTTGAAGTATGTGTGGGAGGAAGACTTTAATCTTTAATTACCTGAGTTTAGTAATGACTTGTAGGTTTTGATTTGGCTGACCTGATTAGCTTTTAAGATTTGGCAGAGTCAGAGCCAGTCTGAAGACAGAACGGAGGTACATGGAGTTAAAGGGCTTGTGAAGAACGTGTGGATGACTCCTTATCAAGCTGCACACTGATCAAAAACTCAAATATTGCAGAATAATTTTACATATTTTCTTTGATAACAGTTACGACCATGAGTTTTGTTTGGCTATATGACCTTCTGAAGTATAGTGTTTTCAGGCCCATGGCCTGTGTTACATGTCAAGATATTCAATCTGCTGTCACATGAGACATAAAAAAACTGCAGATCGTCACATTTGAGAGGCTGGAACCAGAGAATAGTTTGTATATTGCTTGAAAAATGTCTGTTTTTACAGTGTAAAATAGTACACGTCTTCAAATTTCGATTTGCTTGACAGCAAATTTTTAGAAAAGTCTTTTAAATTTGACATTTTCTTAGAAACAGTAATATTACATGTTATAGTTACCGTTGGAGAGCTGCTGATGGTAATTTCTCTCTTATTTTTCAGACTTCCATGTTCCATCGGAGTACTTAACCAACATCCACATAAGGGACAAGGTAATTATGAGCTTGAGAACGGTGCCAAAATAAATGGTTGCACTCCTCAAGTAGTACATGTGGGTGCCAACTTTACTCTCTCTACTACTTTAGCTGGCTGCAATTAAACTGGCGCGATACGGCGAAGACCTGTTGTTCTACCTGTACTACATGAATGGTGGAGACTTGCTACAGCTTCTGGCAGCAGTAGAGCTGTGAGTAGTTGACCTTTTGAACGGTGATTACTGCAGAAACATGATCTGTTCGATTTAAAATTCTACGTATAGCCATTGTAGCTAATAGCAAGTGTGTGTCAGGCTGTGATTGATGTTAAAAAAAATTAAGTGATGGTCACAGGCTCAGTTTTTTTTTTTTCTTATTCCTCTTTCATAACTCTCTCCAGCTTTAACCGGGACTGGCGGTACCACAAAGAGGAGCGGGTTTGGATCACAAGGGCGCCTGGCATGGAGCCTTCACTGAAGACCAACACCTATGAGAGGGGAACCTACTACTTTTTTGATTGTCTTAACTGGAGGAAAGTAGCCAAGGTAAGAGTTCTACTTTATTTATCAAACGAGATGGCATCTTAAGATATGATTTGTTGTGGATTAGTTTGTTTCCTGTCGTGTTAAAATTGTGTCTGCATCTCTTAGGAGTTTCATCTGGAGTATGATAAGCTGGAAGAGAGGCCTCACGTGCCAACAACGTTCAACTACAACCCAGCCCAGCAGGCCTTCTAAGGCCCGACCAGTCCAAAGGCCACAGCTGTTCCTGCACACGACGCTGTTGTCCAGGGAGTGTGCTGTGGTTCACACAGCTTGGTTTTTATTCCTCGAGGATTTGGCTATTTGACTGCGGGGGGTCGTCGCCACCATCAAAACTGCCCTGCCTTTCTAAAATTACATGCTGCCCAAAACACCAACACTTGTTCTGTTTTTATTCTTCATGTTCCTCCTGGTTTTTTTTTTTGTCTTGTTTCCAGCAGGGTCTGTGTTATGTTTACGTCTCTGAGTCTGAAGCCTGTTTTCTCCCTGAAAGGAGGACTGACCTTGTGGCACAGGACAGTGACAGAACAAGGTTATGCCTCATATTTACAAGTGTTAAGAACAGAAAAAAGGCGGGGAGTTAACATCCTCAGACGCAAGTGAAAGGGTGAAAGAAATGCAATGTTTATTGTTGCACTATATTTAGTAATAAAAGAACACAAAATTTGTTTGTGCTTTTTTATGTGAACACTCCCTGAATTTTTTTTTTCCTTTTCCTATTTTTCTTTCGGGTCCGGGGGTGCATGCAACTTTTCCTCATGCATCCCTTTTCGTCCCTCCTTTTTTTTCCTTTTACATTGATTCTTTCAAACTTCTGTATTTGCACCATCAAACTGTTTTCTGTCTCATTCTCTGTTTCCCCCCCTCTGTCTGTCTGTCTCTCTATATGTGAGTTTTGTGCCAGTTGAACATGGACACAAATCTGGGAGACTACTTTGGGTTCCACAAATGTGGACAAATCCTCACAGAGGTTAAACAGCAACACAACATTGCTCCAGAGCAAACAAAACACTTTCCAGTCTTTGTTACAATTTTGTAAGAAATGTGTACATTTTTTGTTTCTTTGCATCACATAAATTAGTATATGTATGTACGAATGTGTATATATGATTGCTATATATATATATATGTATGTATATATATATATATATGACATCTATTTTGGAAGAAATTTTGCCCTGCCTTGTACCTCGTTTTTATGAGGTGAGCATGGATGCAATATGTGGACGTAAGAGGACATTTCTGGATCTGCTGGACAGGGTGTCACATGGCACTGCGGGCACTTACATCAAAATAAAACAAAATTAAAATGTCATTTAAGGAAAGGCCTGATTCTCAGCCAAAAAAACAACAAAAAACCTGAAAACAAATAAACATGAGGTCATCCCCCTGAGTTTGGAGTCCAAGGCAAAAAAAAGGGATGTATTTCAGTTCAAGCTGTTTGGACAGCAGTGAACAGCAGCATTTCATAGGAAAAGGAAAACAGACAATTTGTGGAGAAAAAAAATCCAGACCAATCTTGTATTTTCTGAAGTAAAAAGCTTCTTTTCTTTGTATTAAAGCAGAAAAGGCTTTCCTGAATCACTGTGCGTGTGTCTCTTGTTTATTGCTCTTGTGAAAGTCAGGGATCCCTCATGAAGTTAAACCGTGAGGTTTATTTTTGGTGAACGAATTTGGCAAAGGAACACGTTCTCAAGTTCTATGGGGTTGCTTGATATACAGCTGGAAACATCCACAACAAACATTAGCTTGTAATATGTGCTTTGACTTCTTGCAATAATTTAACTTTCAGTTTGAAGGCTTTCAGTATATTCAAGATTAAGAGACACTAAATTCTAAGTTAAAAGTGCAAGTTTTATTAGTCTTCAAAGACTTTACAGAACTTCTTCAAGCAAGTTAATTCATGGAATGTAATTTTGACCAAATTATGGCCTTATTATCACATGTACCACATGTTGATAGATATAAAATCAAGAGGCATGTTAAAACTGTAATGATATACTTTCAGTGCTGCAGAGAAATAATGACTCTTCAGTATTGTGCAACACTCACCGGATTGTGTGTTTAGATGTACTATTAATTCATTATGTTACTGAAACACACATCCACGGTTTAGAAAGGCACATACACCTTCACCTATACAATGTATAAAATGAAACAAATTAGCAGTACACAAATATGGCACACAAGATGATGATTTTACATTGAAAACATTCTCAAGAGTCCTCAATAGTCTGCTACTCTACACAGGCATTAAGAACAGAGCTGCCATTTAAGGCTGTGAACAATCATGTTATCACAATTAGTACACTGAACACCAACAAAGAAATAATGCAGCACTGAAATCAAAACACAAATGCAAATTAGTCAAAGATTGAACCCTGATGAGCAGAGAACACATGCAGCTGAGAAACTGTAGAAAAATAATCCAGTCTGTCCAGACTGAGTGTAAAAGTATCAAAAGGCTGCGTGGCAAAGGAAAGGATTCATTTTTACCTTACGCTCGTTATGCCAACTGACCTTTTCAAATTGCAGTCACTTGCGTAAATGCTACAAATTGAAAGCCATGGGGATGTTAAATCGATGTTTCTATTGAATGGAAACAAAACAAAAAGACACTTCCTGCAGTAGCACTTTGAATACAAATTCTTTCTCTGATGAAGATGATCGCTGACATAAAAATCCTACATTCTCCCTCCCTTGTCTGCTGTTTTATCCAGTTTCCAGTCTTTTTTTATCATCGAAACGCACGTCTTCGTGCAGCTGCTGCTTGAGATCTTCTCTTCATCTTCTATCCAGGTGTCTACTTCACTCATTTTAAAGTATTCTCAAGAGTGACAATCCAACACGTGAGCATCACTTTGAGGCAGGATCAGTGGGGGTGGAGCCATCTGGGGTACCTCCTTTAGCAGCTTCTTCTGGTGGAGAAAATGGCATTTAAGTGAGTTGCACACAGACTTCCTCATTCATTTATCAGAAGGATATTTTTATCTATGAAAAATCCTGTACAAAAAAGCCTTGGATTTGCATAATTAAAGACTAATTCATCATCACAACACTGCCTTACCTTTATCCTTCTTCTCCTGAGTCTCCTCGGCTGCAGTCTTGTCCGCTCTGAAGAAGATCCGGGCGCTGCTTAAGGAGAAGTGGAGCAGCTCAAACTCCTGGGGTGAAAGGAGGACAAAAACGTTCATCGTTAATATTCTACATCCTCCACGGCACTTACGACACTCATCTGCTTCCGTATAGAATCCATTATTTAAAAAAAAGGCAACAGCCCACAATAATTAAGAATCACATGAAAATGGATAGATGGATGGGCTAAAAAGTCTCAAGATCCTCTTGAAAACAGAGACTGCACCTGAAGGTAGACATCCAGCCTCTTCTGAGTGAGGTTCATAGTTTGCAGTAACTTTTCATCCTGGCTGGCGGACTGCACATTTTGCTCCTTCACCACGGCGTTCATCTCTTTCTTGTACTTATCTCTGACAGCCTGGAACCAGTGCAGCGAGTCAAACTCCAGATACTGGTCCAGCAGCTTCAGAATGTATGCAACACCTGAGAGGAAAGAGAGAGTAAGTCAACAGCCAAGCAGTGGTGCAGAAGTGTAGATTTAGTTAATGCTGCGCGGTACACGCTGCATCCAGTTATGTGCAATTTATTACTTAAGCCCACTTGCCCATAGCAAAACCATCATCTGTAAAAGCAGCTCCAGTTTTGTTCTTCTTGTTGAGTTTCTCTTTACAGCTGATGGAATGCTCCACAAAATTCACAGTCTAAGAGAAAGAAAAAAAAACATTGCAGAAAAGGTAGGTAAACACAAACAAATATTAAGAGAAAAGAGTGTGACAGGTAATAACACAGAAACATATCAGAATTCGTGTTGGCACTGACCAGAGGGGGTACAATCATGTAGAAGTTTCTCAGGTGCATGTTCTTTGCACTGCGAAACTCGGGTGCAAACACTGCCACCAGCATCTTGAAGTACTCCGTCCCCTCGGCAGAGTTGCTGGTCAGATCTCCCAACACTGAATCCAGCACACTGGAAATGACAGACAATGTTAAAGCAGTACTGTGCAAACAATAAGAGATGTTTCATTTACTTTTATCAAGCTGTGGTGCCCCCTGTGGGTGTAAAAAAGAGAAATACATTGAAAATATCTTAACATTATTTGACACAACTGAAGCATGGTAGTTTGTGTCTACTCGACAGAAATATTTGACTAAAACTGACTTTCATACCAACTGGAGCTGACATCGGATTTAAAATAACCCTAAATCTATATACACTAAAGAAATATGCAGTGATCTACAGAAAACTGAGAAATAAGGGCATGCTAGACAAAGACTGACATGCAAGTGATATTTTAGAGTTATAAAGTGCAGCGTTTTCAGATGCCCTACAGTACCTAGCAGCTCTCTGGGTCTCTTCTGACAGTCCCTCCTCTTTCACCAGCTCCTCAAAGTTGACTATATCCTCCAGGTCTGGGACAAACCTGAAGAAGACAAAAAAAAAAAAAAAACACTAATGAGATGCGACATTAAGGACTTCAGTGACCACATATTCAACAGTGAGGTGGACATTCCTACATTTTTATTTATTTAGTTTATTCTAACTTTACACTTGGGGTGAAAATCTCAATGATGCATCCAGTTATGTTTTCTCAGCCAGACTCAGCGTAAGAAGATAAGAGCTTAAATTTACAACGTAGGGAGTAAAATCTATAACACGCCGCTCTACAACAACTCTCTCTTTTACCTGATAGCACTGCTGCAACAGTGGAGGCCTCCAGAGCGGATCATACGCACGTAACCCATGGCATTACCTGAAAGAAAACGGGGTAAAAATGGTGTTGGCTTACATTTACCTGCACCTGGATTGTACAAAAAGCACAGAGAAACATGATTTATGTGTTTTTCTCACCAATCTGGCTGATGAGCTGTCTGAACTGGTCCAGGTAGCTCTGTCCATCAGGAGTGATGCCCAGTTTCCTGATGCCACGGTTAAACTTCTCGGCTCGCTCAAATGGATACTACAAAAAAAACATGGACAAGTTAAGCTGAATGATAGCTGACAGAAAGCTAAGTAGTTTTAGTAATAACACCGTTTCTAAAACAGGAACTTCAGGGGGTTATTACAGACAGACTGGTCAACTGACGGAATCTGTTAAATCTTAAATCAGGAAAATCTGCTCCATGAACAGAAAGTCTAGAGAAGCCCTCGTTTGTCTGTGTCTGTTAACTAAACTAAAACATTTTCTGCAAAATTCACCATCTGTCCATTTCACTTTGTTTGTGTAACTGGTTTGATGAAATTAAATAATGTACAAAGAGTATTTTCTAACCTTCTGATCAGACTGGTCCTTTGTTTCTCTGAAGAAGCGGATGTCCTTGATGAGTCTGGATTTGATGTGTTCGTCGTACATAAACTGACTGAAGATGTAAAACTTCTTACGCAGGAACTGGTAGGTGAAATTCACCTGATGAAAGCAGGAAGGAGAAAGAAGAACTCAAGTGAACAATGGAGACGCACAAAAAAAAAACAAAAAAAAAAACCACACCGTTGCCATTCCTGTAAACTCACCGTGGTGTTCATGATGCCTGTGCCATGGGTGCGGATGGAGTTGGCGATGTGACGGATGTTGATGGTGTTCAAGTGCTTGTTGTTACTTGCCTTCTCTATGAAGATCTGTTACAAAACAATTATTTCAGTAAAATCTGCACACATACACGAGCAACAGTGCTGCTCGGTTTAATGGAGAGAAGATAAACATTAAGGCTACCTGGTTGTTGAGGTTATAAAGGTAGCGAGAGACAAAAACGTGGATGTTCCTCATGATCTCCAAAACATCCAAACCCTGATGAAAACACACAGGAGATACAGTTAATCAACTGTTTATCACCTATCATTAAAACCTCTAATCATGATGTGTCAGGTGCAACCACACAGACCTGCTCCAGGGTCTGGCTGGGCAGGTGCGCCTCTGTCATCGTAAGTCCGTAGCGCTGCGTGGCGAGGTTTCTCATCTCGCTGTAGGTGGCCCAGTCGTGCAGAGCTACTGTGGTCAGGTTGTAGAAGGTTTTATCCAGGTAGTGGGTCACATAGGCTATAAGGACATTTGAAATCATATTAGAAATGTTAGTGACACCATCTGAACACCAGATTACACATTTTCAGCAGGTGGCAGCATTATACTTTACACCTCTTTCGATTGTAACTTATTCATTCAAGTTAGGGCAGTAGTTCCAAATCTATTTTTGATGAGAGAAAAACTTAAAAAAGCTCCTGTATCCAAAACAAAAACTGCCGAGTTGTTCCTTGGCCCAGGGAAACAGTACTGAAAATAACATGTGTGTGTGTGTATTTTGAGCACCTTTGATATGAATGAAACGGTTGAAGAATCGGATGGGTCTGAGGGAGAAGAAGTGGGCCAGGTCCTTCATGCCAACTTTGAAGGGGTTCCTGTCATCCAGCTTCAGGTGAGTATGGACAGAGAGACGCAGGTCCTTCTCAATCTCCTTACACAGCTTGTCCAGCAGGTGCTACAAGAGATAAATGCCAGAAATACAGAAAATAAAACAGGTTAAGCACATGTGCACTGGAAACAAGGAGACTGAAGATGTGATTGTGACTCTAGTCATTTGTTAAATGTGTGCAAAAAACCCCAAAAAACAAACTTCTCACCTCGTTGAAAACATCCATAATCTCCTTGTCGTAGCTCTCCAGTAGCTGGTCACATGACTCCATGTGTTTGGCGTACAACATGGATGGCACACTGTCCCTCAGCGCACTAAACATATACTGCTCCGACCAATCACAGGTGTCATCCAGGATTGCAGAACATCGGAACAGCCGATCAACACAAGCAGAAGAATGAAGTAACAATGAAAACAAAGAGACAACAGCTTATATAAATGATCTTCCATGTGTTTGAAAATTCAGCAATCACTCACTGCTTGTGTTAAATTGCCTACTACTGTAACCACTATGTGATACTTGAGGACAAAAGTTTGAGCTTTCTCCTTGTGTCGTCTCAAGAAGAGAGTGAATGTAATATGTACATCGGGGGCCATTCTGCTTACGTGTAGTCGTGCTGCGTCCACCGCGTTGTCGTATACATCATCTAGGTAGATGGGAAACACAGCTCGATGCCAGTAAAGGAAACTGCAGTCACACTGAAGCTTGACCCTGAGGAGCAAAGGAAAATAATCCTTAATCTTAAAGTATCTTTAAGTAGGTCAAAGAAATCGCCGGAGAGCTGTATAAATTTAATCTTTGACGATCACCTGCCAAAGTAAGGAGTGGGTGTTTGAGATGCCAGCCTTTTAATGATCTGGTTGTATAAAGTGTTTGAACCTTATCTCAAACCCTGCCTCTGCCAACTACAGTGTATGTTTTGAGACAGTAAATCACTGACTTTCTATTTCACCAGATGTTGACAGCTGCCTGTTACACTGGCTCAGCATCAAGGAGTAGCATCTTAACTTTTGGAAGTTTTCTCCACTGCCTGTGTAACATCTGCCTCTTGCATGTTACATTAAATACATTAATTGTGCTTTAAATGGTCACTATGTCTAATAGCAAAATCTTTCAATATAGAATACAATTTTTTTTTCAGTAATTTTACCTTTATTTAATAGTTGTAAGGTGTACATATTTGTGTTATTTTCATTATTTTATGCTGCTATCTTATATTTAATATTTAATACTTGGCTACATAGTATCCAAGGTAACGATGCAGCTATAAAGCCCATCACCGGGGGAACAAGTCAGACCGGGCTTGTATCCCCCAGATGAGTGTGTGACTATTAAATGGAAACCTGTAAATAATAATGTATAGCTGACCTGAGATAGACTTTATTACTAATTATAATTATATTGACATTCAGAGTGATTATCTATGTGAACTGATTCATCTGTATCAATAGTGTGTTTCTGTAATCTGTAATATAGTGAGTTTTTGATCCTGGTCAGGGTTAGACCGTTGGCCCTGTAATTTGTTATTTAACGGTTATTAAGCTTCGTCACAGAAATCATTTATTAGTATTGTAAGTTTCCTTTGATTATGATTTTATTTATGTTAAATAGTTTTACTCAGACTGGGCTTGTATCCCCCAGATCCCGAAGTGTTTGTAAGCAATAAACAGACATCATTGAATCGACATCGGAGCATCTGTGTGTCTTCGTTGGAGTCAACTGACGTTAGTAACTGTCAGCCGTTAGTCCACCATCAACATCACAACATAACGCAGAGACTGTAGGCTGTCACTATTATCAGCCATTTAAAACAAACTTAACGGGGGCATTATAAACTGTGAGGCTAATCTAGTGCTAATATAGTTACACCTGGATGGTTAATTACTTTCTCAGCTCTTTGGCAGATGAAGCAAAAAAAAAAAAAGTATTGTATAATGCAATGACAAGAAATTTTGTTCAACATGATCACAAGGTCCCCCACCTCTCACTCAGCTCACTAATCAGATCCAGCTTCTTCAGCACAAGCTGCAGTGGAAGCAGCTCCTCATCTTTGAAAGTTTTCTAGAAGAAAGCAACAGATTGTCAATGTCAAATGAAAAAGGGAAACAAAAAAAAAAAGTCAGGATCACATTAACCAGTGACTCCTGCCAACGTACCAGCTGAGTGCCGACACAGAGAGCCAGAGACACCACAAGGCGTCGCTCCTTTGTGCTGGGTCCATTCAGAGCGTTTTCTGCCAGCACCAGAGATGACAGCACATCCAGCCGCTGCTCGCTGTACTTCTTGTCAGAAATCACCCTTTTCTATGGAAAGAGAAACATCAAATCATGCAAGATGAAGACAGTGATGACCCTTCAAACAATGTGATTTATTATTTGTGTATTTGTGCGTACCTTGGCCATGCCGATGGCGTTGAGGGCCTGTGACTGCAGCTGCTGAGTGATGTGAGAAACGGAGTCTGCCACGACCATGGACCGCCTGTGAAATGTGTGCTCCACAGCCTGAGGGGAGAGTCACATCACATGTTGTACTTCATTAGCTTTACAGACTCAAATGGATACTGGTAATATGCACGGAGACACACCTTTAGCAATTCAACCAGTCGACACAGAGCTTTGACGGAGGTCTTGGTCATGGGCCGCTGCATCGACATGTACATGTTCATGGTGGTCTTGATGATGGTGCTGATGCTGTATGCATACAGGATACCCTTTGAGGGACAGAAAACACAAGAGTGGGCTGTAAGTCAGTGAAAGCTCTCACCTCTTTGCACAGACTGATCTGCTCATCACTTCCTTTCCTTACAAGTTTTAACTGTTAGTATTTAAAGACAATACTAACAATACTAATACTATACTAACAGTTAAAACATGTTTTCAAACCAAAGATATCCTGACAATCCACTTTCTGCAAGTATATTGCTGTTTAACATGATACACGCTTCCCAGTGCGCACATATCTGGCAGATATTGATCACTTTCTGAGGTTGACTGGGTAAACCTAATGTATCTTTGGTGCTTTTACGCCTGGATTTAAGGAAGTACTGGAAAAATGTTATGGCTATGTGATGAGCTGGTCTGCTCTGTAGTCCTGCCTGCTGAGCCTCACTAGGGGACAACACTGTCAGTTCTTACCTGTACAAACACATTACACCTGCTGTTAAGGTCTTCTGCCAACTTGTCACTTTTATGCTCCTTAGACAAGATGGACTCCATCTTCATCATCCAGGAAGTCACAAACACATAGTAGGACTGAACATCCCTGAAGAGAAACAATCAGATTCTCAAATCTAAAAATCTGCTTCACTCAAAGTATCTGTGACTGATTTGGTACCCCACTGACTTTGTTAGCGTCTGAGCTCTCTGCTGCAGGTAGGTGTCTCTCTGCGTTCTGATGCCCTGAAGACTCTTCTTATCTATCAGTTTGGCTGCAGCTGGGACTTTAGCGATGAGGAAAGTGTCAGGAAACCAGATAATGTTAGCGGTCAGAGTGACAGCTGGGACCTGGAGGAAAGGCCAGACATGAACATACATGAGAAAGATGTTTACGCCCCTTGAGATCAATTAGAAATAAATAAGGAAGGAGAGAGGCAAACCAAGAACATTACACTACCTTTTTACAGACATCTAGCAGTGCTTTGTAGAACTTTTTGTCAACGCTCCTGAAGATGTGAAAGTGAAGAACAAAGAGACCGCAGACGCCAGCATATTTATCTCTCTGGTCAATCTCTGAAGGTTCACCTGAAAACCACAAAGGCATAAATCACTTTGAAGTTGAAGCAGAGGGTTCAGTTGTGAAGTCAGTCTATCCTCAGAAGAGAAACTGACCAATCTTGGACTCAATATTGGTGAATATGGTGCGTATGTTGAAAGCAAACTCCTCAGCGAAGGCACTGTTTTTGGCAACAGCTACTCCTTCCCCAGGATCATCGAATCTCTGCTCCACACAGGCCTGTCACACAGTCACAGATATGATCAGTTGTTGGTGCTCAGAGGATGTGAACAGAATCAAGTACTCAGTCTTAAAAAGCCACATTTACAATTGTAGAACTTTATCTCTGTTTGCAAAAAGACTCACGGCAAATGCCTCATTACATCAACCTGAGAAGAAACTGCAACATAATAAAGGCCTGAATAAAGTTACCTGCAGTATCATGCCGTCCAGCAGCTGTCCCTCAAGCTTGAGCAGGAGCTTCTCAAATGGTTTCAGTTTCTCTTCAGGGATGGAAAATTTTCCAGGGTTATGGTGCACAGACTTCAATAACCTACGACAGAAGTACGCAGTTACAGAAGACAATAGACTATATTGATTATCTATTAAAGCATGTTGTATGTTAAAACAGATCATAAACTTCACATATTATATTGCTTAAAGCGAGGAAATTAAGTATAAATGCAGGTAGAAAATAATACAAAATATCTTTCTCGATCCAATTTATATACATATGTTTAAGTTAAGTAGATGTAATACCTAAATATAATAATTGGGATGCATATTATTAATGTTTTGCTTTGTTTGCTATTCCAATAAAAAAGACATTTTTTAGTTATTAATCACAAATTTGACAGTTTTTCCAGGCTGTGTCACTTTTGTCACTTACTAGTCATCCAGATAAGACAAATGTAACAAAAATGTGCTTTTCTTAAGCATTTCCTTCATCTGACTGGTTGTAACATTTGTATGTGAGCATGTGCTCACCTTTTATACATCTTCCAGTGATCTTTTAGTGTGCCGTGATTTTCCATAATCTCATCAAGTGTGAGCAGCACCACTAACAACTCCCCGAGGTGCTCATACACTATCTGCAGAGGGAGAGAAAAACAAACATGGTGAGAAATGTTTAGAAATATAGAGGATAGAGACCGAGGCCATAAATAAAACTCATCAAAAGGTTAAAACTCACCTGGAAATGGACACCTGATGACTCAATGATTTTTGCTGCACCCCTAAGATATGAGATGACAAATGCTTTAGTAGAGTGTTTTTACATTGACACCAACTGCCTGAGTAACCAGATCTGCAGTCTGTAAATTGTAGTTTTCTCTTCACATTAATTGCAAACAGGATCGTTGCACAATGTGGGCATTTAAACCAATTCAACAAGAACAGTGCATTCACTGTGTAACATTACTGGCTTCTGTTCATGGATCTTACTTGTTGCTGTTGTAGAGGGCAGCCAGCTGATGAATAATGTTGACGACCACTTCATAACATCTTGATACAAAACAGGACAGTTCCTATTAAAAGACAATGAGAGAAGACATCAGTGTTTTTGAACTTAAAATAAAATTACGTTGTGACTGTTATGATTATTTGTTGCCTACCTGTAGGAAGGAGATGAATCTGCCCATCTGAATCTGGGACTCTCCTTCAACAACACTGGTGTCAGACACTGTAACATAAATGCACACACAGGTCTTATTTTTAGCATTTTATCAGGAAACAAACTCAGGATAAAAGCAAATAGTAATTGCTGACTGATTACCTCCCTCTCCATAGTACAATAAGCCATTATAGAACTTGGTTTCTGCCTGCAAGGGAACATGAATATTAAACAGAGTCAGGATACGTATATTATGGTAAATAACTAACAAAGGATACAAACATCCATGTGGGGAGATGCTGTTTGATAAAACACTACAACAAAAACCAACCAGAGTGCAGTGTTGACCATTCTTACCTCATACTTGAGCTTCTTCACTTCACTACAGAGGGCAGCATACACTGTAATGACTTTGTTCAGGACCTGCACAGCCGACATATTAACAGTGATCATCCAAAAAAACAAAACAAAACAAAACTTTGTGGATATAAGACTTAAAAACTTTACCTTGTTGTCTGTTTTAATTAACTCCAATAAGGAAGACTGCTCATATGGGAGAAGCTGAAAGAGGGTAGAACAGATTGGGAAGGAAATTACACAAGTTTGAATTGTGTAAAGCTGATGTCAGTCTTTTCAGGTTGATGTACAGTGGCTGGTTTTCAGTGTGATACCTTCAGGGCGATGGGGTCCAGAGTGAAGTCCCACACATCTCCAATAGAGTCATCCAGAGCCTCCTCAATGCCCTTCAGCTGAGATGTGTACTCCTCCAGAAATTTGCTGTAGTTCTTCAGTTGAACCTCTGTGTGTATTTCTGTAGGGTGGAAGGTTTGATTGAGGACAATTGTTGAAACTAACATTTACTCAAGTATTGTACTTAAAAATTTTATCCGTGTTCATGCCGCAAGTTAGATGAAAAGATTGAAACCAAGAATCTTCTGGTAGGTGGATTATGTTAACCTTTGGACCTTTGTTTTCTGTCTCTGTGCTATGCTAATGCAGCTGCTGGGTGAAGCTTCATATTTAAGGAACAGAAATGAGACATGTGGCGTCAATCTCATTGTCTAACTCTCAGCAAGAAAGGAAAATAAAACCTTTTTCCATAATGTTGAAACTATTCCTTTAAGTACAATGTACTTCACTAGAAGTGAAGTACATTTTGATGACTTCATTTTCTCCTATTGTCTATTTGTATTCTACAAGTCCGAAGCAAACATTGTTCTACTTGACAGCTATGAGTACTAGTTACTTTTCAGATCATTTTTTTTTCTCCAAAACATGTGATTATCTTACAAAATATGATGTACTGTTCTCACACATCAAACACAACACCCAGTAGTATATAAAATAAATGAACCCCGCTTTTCCCTCCTGAAACAGCTACAAAATGCTGCTTACATATTAATGCATGTGTAATAATCCAAAAAAATTATATATATAATAATTTAACTCTCTTTTGATAGACTTATATGAAATTTTGAATGAAGCAGTTTTACTTGAAATTAAGTATTTTGATGTTATTTGTTTTGAATGTGGTTATCATGTAGAATTACCACACAAAATGACAAATACTTCATGCAAGTAAAGGTCCTGCATTCTGATTATACTAAAAGTACAGAAGTATTATCAGCAGAATATACTTGAAGTATCAGTGGTGGAAAAAGTATTCAGATGACTACTTCCACCCTCCACTGGCTGATGCTGGCTTGAGAGTTAAAGGACAGGTTCATTATTTCTCAGGTCTGTCTTAAAACAACAGTCAGGTGTTCATATGAACACTAAAAGAGGTTTTCCTCGCTGTAATCATTCATCCTGTTTATACTGGATATTAACAGATCCCCTTCAAATGTGCTTTCAATGTAAGCGATGGGGGCCAAAATTCACAGTGTGTCCACACAGTCATTTTGTGCAAAAATGCATTTAAAAGTGTATCTGAAGCTTATATGAGGTTGCAGAAGTCTGTTAGTCATATCAAGTGGATGATCTGCCACATTTACAGTCTTTTTAGCATCAAGTTCCCTCTTTGTGTTTCCGCAGACAGTGAACAGGGTGTTAATACTGTACATAACCACTGTAAGTATATAAAGTCTTTTTTGACCATTTAATATTTATCTCAGCACTCTTCACTTCTTTGCACTATTTGTATCCTGCTTATAGTTCACAGATACGGTTTCACCTGTTTATAGTCATTACTTGTGTATATTTCTGAAGATTGTTGTGTTGTTGCTTTGTGAAAGTACATGAGAGCCATTAAACCAGAGTCAAATTCCTTTAAATAACTACTCAAGGCCCTTAACTAAATATTTATATTCTATAAGCCAATTCAAACGTTACTGTTGTTGGCAGGTTAATCTTAATGTAACGTTATTTGTGCTGTTGTAGCCTGTACAACTACTGGAGTGTCGTTAGCCTGTCAAACCGATCAGCTGTATGTGATGGATGATGATAAACAGCGTTGGCTAAAATGTCTCTGTCACTTAATTTTATGAATTTACCTTTTACATTAACTTGCCTGAGTAAGCTGGTTGTTCAATTTAAGTACACAGTACGTGAGTTAACTCTACAGGTGAATGTTTATTTGCAATAAACAGCTAGGAGTTGCTTCATTCCAGCAAATACACGGAGCCCCGTGGCTACACATCTTGCTAGCAGCGCCTGCTAGCACTGTAAGCTAATGTAGTTATCAACTTTAACACGTCTGTGTTAAAGTCTCTGCAGGTCAGAACTTACTTTGTGAACCGTCGTCAAAACGGTCAAACTCCCAGTCTGGTGCGATGGTTTCTACCGCCATAGTGCCAGCATAGGTGACCCAAAACACTGCTGTTACAAAGTGGGGCTACATAGTCCCATGATGGGTCTTATGATTTTGTGAATGGTCGCTAGTGCTCATGGGAAACGGAGTCCAGAAGAGCTGTCACTGGGAGATAGCTAGATTGCTAGATAGATAGATAGATAGATAGATAGATAGATAGATAGATAGATAGATAGATAGATAGATAGATAGATAGAGGTTGTGTAATCGTGTAGGCTATAAGTTAGGCAGTTATCCATGCACTCCATACATTATAAACATTAAATAAATGAATAAAAGAAAGACAATAAACTCCATGTGAAGAAAGAATAACTGTACAACATTCAACTGCTATAACACAGTCACAGGCAAACATTAGACTACTCTTAACAAATGACTGTCAAAGATGTGTGTGTGTGTGTGTGTGTGTGTGTGTGTGTGTGTGTGTGTGTTATGCAGGCTATAGAATATGCAATGCATGCTTTACACGTAATGGGGGGGTGAGACAGTGACAGTTACGTGGTGTGTGTGAGAGCGAATGAGTGTGTGTGTTTGTAGGGGGACTGTGAAGACTCAGCACATCATTCAGAGGATGACAGAGGCCACGAGGAAGAGTCACGGTCAGCAGTGCAGGGTGAGAATAGACGCTTCTTCTTCTCCCATAGTTTCATATTAACGGTAAGGCACTTATTTATTCCACTTTTCGACTCCAAACTATAGAGCAAACATTGTTCAAATTATAGAATTAAAAAATACTGGCATGTTGTTTCATTATTAAGAGTCTGTGTTAGCAGAGACGCTGGAGATACGGAGACATACCAAAAGTAAATTGGCATTGCAAATTAGTTTGAAATGTGAATTAAAACTTTCGCTCTGGTTCTTGTTTTAGCTTGAACCCTGTGATCTTGATCTTAGAGACCATTAGTGTCTAACTGAAGAAAGCTTTTCATTATACTGTGTTTGTTTGATGTATCCTGCTTCCATTAGATACTCTGGAGCATCATACAGTGGTGACTTTCTCACAGATCTGTGGGTCCAGCAGTTCAGGTCCCCTTTTAGAAAACACTAAATACTCTTGAAGGATTTGAGAAGTTTTTACTCACAACAGTTAGTTGTGGCTTTGCTGACCGTTTTCAGGGTTTGATGATTGATCAATTGATGATTTTGCCTATTAATTAAACTATTTACATTTTAAAATTATGTGTATTTTCATCAAAGTTTTAGTTTCTTAACAGACAAACTTAACTAGTTTAAATATACGGTAAAGCTGCTATTCTTTCAAAGTTTTTCAACAGCCTGAAGCAGATTCCTTAACTCGATTTTTTTTTAAGTCTGTTTATTGGATTTTTAAAGGACAGGTATAAATTTCAATGGCAGCACTCTGTGTTAAACAGAGGCAGGATAAAGTAATGTCCAGTTAAAAATATATATGGTTATATACAATAGAACAAGCAGCAAACAAAAGGCAAACAAAACATTTATTACTTTTAAATAATGAATGTTATTCAGGAATAGAAAAACAAACAAAAGACAAAACAGAAAGTAGCATTGGCAACAACAGTGATCCCAATGATATGTGAATGTAATACAGCATGAACAGGACGTTATCACGTCATGTCAAGCACATGAAGTGTATGAGTCAGCTCACTTCTGCCGGGATGTTGATCATTTGTTGAGCAGCAGTTTCCAGATTTTCAGGAAGACATTTTCCTTATTGGCAAGTTTGTATTAAAGGCTAGACTCAGATTTCCATTGTTGTAGAATGGGGCGTTTCACTAGCAGAGTGCAGAGTGAGATGGCCTGAACAATGTGATTATCCATGACAGAGTTCACAGGTAACCCAAATATGACGAGAAGGGATCTGGTGTTATTGTTTTACCATAATCCTTTGATATATAGTCAAATATAAGAGACCAGAAGGAGTGGCGCTCGGGGCATACCCTGTATCCTGTTTGCACTTGTCACACAGGGGGAGATGTTAGGATATATAGTTTGGAGCCTTGATTTTGTGTAATAGAGTCTATTTACAACCTTAAATTGTATAAGTTGATTTTTAACATTTATGTTGTATACAAACTGTTATAAATCTATAGAAGTGTTGTATATCTTAATTATAGTTACCTCCATGTATTGTCAGTGATTTCAGTTCAGCTCTTCTGCCCAAGCTTGCCTTAATTTAGCATCAAATAATACAACATCGGCTTGCAAGGATGAATATAAGTTCCTAAACTAGTTTTGATCAATTTTAATACACAATGTTGACAAGTATGTTTTTTTGATGTGCCCAGTTTAGCAGATTGTGTAAAATTTTGTAGGTACTCTCTCTTACCTCTTATAACTGTAGCCTCAGCTGTTTTGTACCAGGTCATCTCTTAGGAATTTCAAATGAAGTCCATTGTCTCTGTCAGACAACATGACCTCAGTGCTGCTGATGGGAAACAGGCATGAAGAATGATAATGCAGGCGATCTGTGCCATCAGATGACTCTGAAACAGCCTGATGCAACAGCAAAGTTTTCTACACTCCAGAGAGTCAGTTTTTGTTTGTCTGATAGAGTTTTTATAACTATTTAATGCTGAGATGTTTTACTGTGGCATTCTCCAGCTAATACTACTGTTATACATCCACCAATTCTTTATTACTGTTTTATTTCTGCTTCTGTGCAGTTGATGTTGTCTTTTCTGACAGAAAAACAGCCTGTATTTGGGGACATTTCTGGTGTATGTTGGTACATGATACTGGCTCTGGGTTATTCTGTTGGTGAGCTCATTGTTGGTATTAATTTTCCTTTAGGCCAACTGTTTGTGACCAGTGTAGGCGCTGCTGTTTCTCAGGAGCCGGAGCAGCAGGAATAATATCCTGCCAAGACCCAACTTAACACCATGGTTGTCAAAGGGTCAAAGGATGAGCAGACGTCCCCAAGTGGCTCTGTGGGAAGAAGCCCCAGCCAACAAAACAGATCGAACCAGCCCTTACCACAGCATTTGGGAACTCCGCAACATTTTACTTCTAATGAGACTATTTCACCAGATTACGAGCCACGGGAGTACACTGAGACAGACTCTCTGCTCCTAAATGAACACTATAGTGGGTCAAGGTTCAGTGGATCCAATAAGGCAAAGAGTCCAAATGGCGCTGGTGTGCCTGCTGAGTCAGTCTGCTCCATGGTGCTGCAGATACTGGTGCCATTTCTGCTGGCTGGACTGGGAACAGTCTCTGCTGGGATGCTGCTTGAAGTGGTTCAGGTGAGGAAACGAGGGAAAGGCAAAGAAGACACAGAAGTGGTTTAGAGATTTAATCATCTCCTTGGTGAGGTCATCATTTCTAGTCCTTCCAAGTGCCTGGTAGCTAAATTAAGTTGAATTAAATTTATGCATTGAAAACATTTTTTTGTGAAGAAGTAAAGATGAAGAGAGAGGAAACAGGTATAGAGGGAAGAAAGATGAGATTCTGCTGCACATAGATGAGTTAGAGGAGAAATAAGTGGATCATGAAATGAATAAAAACTAATCTAAATTTCAAAATGGACGAGTTTAGTTAAAGTAAACATCACCTTAACTTTAAGAAAGGTAATTTACTGTGTGTTGATGTCGACTATATTTATCACTGTGTGTGTATTTTTATGGCAGAGCTGGGACGTGTTTCAGGAAATCACAGAGATCTTCATTCTGATTCCTGCTGTATTAGGCATGAAGGGGAACCTGGAAATGACTCTGGCCTCCAGACTCTCCACTGCTGTGAGTGTGGGCACGAGAACATGCGCACACACACACACACACACACACAGAGAGAGGGAGAGAGAGAAGGCCAGCAATTTAATCAAATCACACACTTACCATTATATGCACAAAAAGTGACTTCTCGTCAGTAATCTATTTATAATATAAATACCATAAGGAATAAGTCATGTGCTAAGAAGATTACACGCAGCATAAAGCAACATAATGAAGTGAACGCAATGAAATAAGTTGGAGTGAAAGTGAATAATACAAAAAATGATCGAAAGGTTTAACTACAGTCTCTTTCTCAGAATTATATTTCTGCCCTCTTGCATCATGGGTTTTCTGTCCTTGTGTGAAACTCCTCACTGATCTGTGAAGACTGTGGCAGCAGATCACCTTGCAGCACAATATCCTCCTGCAGGACACGTTAATGCTAACAATAGTCCAATAATTGTGAAATCATGTTTTCCTGTTAAAGGAGATACTATAATACTAAAATGTTGTCATGGTAATCATTCATTAACATGTTAATCATTCATCTATATCTTGTATCTATTGTGTTCTGTGTTAAGGTTACACTGTTCCTAGGCGACAGCTTAGTCTTGAGATTGAACTGTACAGTAAACAAGTAATTAAGCTTTCCATTAGTATTATTAGTTAATTACTTTATGGTTTAATTTCCCCTTAAAATGTTTTTTTTGACTAACACAAAATTCATGGCTCATTTTTGAGACATTTTTGTCAGCCTATTATCATCTTTGTGCTTTGTTTGGATATTTGACATATACTGATGTTTTATATAGATTAGAATTACAAACGACACCTAACAAGTCATCAGATATTACCGTCTTATTTTCATTGCCCAAAAGCAGTCTAGCAAGTTACATATTTAGGAGGCTGTAGATGTACAATTTAGTTTAATATTTAACTGTTAAATTGGATTTTTTTAATATCAAAAGTGTCGGTGTCACTACAAAGATGAAAAAAATGTTAAATGTTAAAATACCAAGGAAAAATCTCAGTTGAATTTTTTTGCTTTGCTGTGTACCAATAACAACATGAACAACATTTATCTAATGTCGTCAGGTGAATGCAGGAAAAATGGAACTTGTCAGAGAAAAGTGGATGTTGATCATTGGGAACCTGGCACTCAAGCAGGTACATTAATGTCATCTATTAAAAGCATGTGACTAATATGTATCACCCACCAGTGAATCATATCCGTATCATTAACAGTTTATTTACATCATTATACTCTAAAATACTGGTCCAAACTGTTTCTACAGCTACAAGCCACAGTGCTCGGCCTTTTAGCTTCCCTATTGGCAATCTTGTTGGGCTGGATGGCAGAAGGAAAGATGCCCTTTAATCACGCAGCGCTCCTGTGTTCAACCAGTGTCTCTACTGCCTTTGTGGCTTCAATGTTGCAAGGTAACAACACAACCTGCCATCACCTTTCTCCTCTTTCCTTCACCTCTTCTTGAGTGTAAAAAGTTGAGACAGGTGCAACAACACACCTACACAGATCACCATTAGACCTATTCAACCCTTTTTCCATCCCACTTGTCACCCTCCTTTCTTCACCTGCGACCTCAGGAATCCTCATTAAGTTTAATTAGCTGTGACACATACATTACACATTTACAGGCACTGGGTAGCCCTGTGTTTCTATGAAATCCGTTCTGCTTCTTCTTTCTCCTTTTTTCTGTTCAGAGACAGCCTTCTACATTGCATCATTCTTCACTACTGACTCTGTGTTAGCCTATAGTACCAATTAATTCTTTCATTTAGGACCCCTAAAGCTTCAATGTGTTTTCATAGCAAAGATACCTAAATACTTGGAAAAAATGCACATTCTTATTTTAGAAATGTAAACACGAACATTTGGACTGTGGCATCAGGCATCCAAATCAGTTCTGCTTGAGGTTTATCATTTTTTGCTGCAGAATGCCTTTTGATCAATCTACACTTTGAATTTTGTTATCACAACAGTTACAGAGGCAGAGGTGTTGCTAGTGATTAAGGGCTGGATGCCCCCCTTTACTTTCCTTTTTACCCCACACCACCTTTATTCTATTTATAAGTACAACTGAGAGGAAGACATGTAAATGAGGAACTGAAGGTTATTTTGTTCCATTTAGGTTGAAATGGAAATAAGATAAAGACTATCAGTTCTCTATTTAATCAGTTATTTCTGACAAAATTATCACCATCAGGACTTATTCCATGTCACCTCAGATTAAGAACTCGCCTTGACTTTTATTTTTCCCAGGTATTATCATGGTGGGAGTGATTATTGGCTCCAAGCGGATGGGAATCAACCCTGACAATGTGGCCACACCCATGGCAGCCAGCTTTGGGGATCTCATCACTCTTGCCTTGCTGGCCGGCTTCAGTCAGTGGTTTTACTCCTTCAGAGGTAAACAAGGATGTGAACAAGATGTATTGGTGGGACTATCTGATTCTGTAACACACACAGTAACAGAAACAGTAATACACAAGTCGTTCCAAGAGCCAGAAGTCATGTCATTCTCACTTTTGGCCAACAGATGGCAGTTGTGACCCTTGATCTAACACTTCCATAAAGCTCAGAGATCCAACAAGGTTTTAGATTGAACCCTGGTTTAAAATGAAGCAATAAATAATGACCTTTCCTCTTGACAGAACTGTATCCCTATGTGTTGTACCTGGTGGATCTGTTATTGTTGTGCCTGATCCCTCTCTGGGTGGTCATCTCCTCCAAACATCCGGCCAGTCACATCCTGCTCTACACAGGCTGGGAACCAATCATAACAGCGATGGTCATCAGCAGGTATTCACCTCTGCCTTAAAACCCAGTCATTTCTTCCTCTTTATACACGCATTCAGAGTACTTGCCTTTTTTATACATTTAGCTGTTTTGTAAATGTTGAAGTTCATGATTACTGTAATTGTTTTGTAGTCTTATCACAGGTTTTTACAAGGTTGAGTATATTTTTGTATATTTTTGTTTAAAGAATTAATGTTATGTGTATATTTTTATTCTATAGCCACATCAAAGACAAATATCCACTGCAGTGTGATGGAAACTCTGATATACTGAGCTATACATTTGATAGATATAAACTGAATTTGGCTCCATCCCTCTGCATCATGCAGGAAACAGAGAACACCTTGAAGTTTAACATTTATTGAAGACAGGCCTTCAGAATCAAAGATACATCAATGAAGTTCTAATAACACAGATGTACAAGAGCTTTTATAGAATGTTTACTGCCCTGGGAGCGTTTTCCCCTCTCCCATAACAGTTCAGTATACTGATTCTTGTCTCTATATGGTTAATGACATGGTCAGCAAGTAACTGTGAAAACAGGATACCTGTGTGGCAATCTCCCTCCTATGAAGAAGGACCACAGTTTAACCAAAGAAGGGAGGACAGTTCACTGAATGTATCAAAATCATGAATATACAGTGTGTGCCCTGTCAAGGTCAAAGTGCTGTTGTTTTCCTCACACTTTCTTTAGCATTTAGAATTTTATCCCATCACTATTGGTATATACTGTATTTAGCCTACCCTAAATGCTAACATGCATCAAATGCCACTAAGATCTAAGCACAGGAGCATTTTTTATTAATGAACCAGCAAGACAAACAAATTGTTTCAAAGAAAAATGGTACTCACAACTGATTAATACAATTTAAATGTGGTGTGACAGGGAATACAAAATGTTGAATCTAGCAGTTATGTCCAAACAAAGCAAATGGCTGCATACTTATCCAAGCAAATTCATTTGAATGAATTTCTCTGCTTGTTCACTCACACAGTGCAATATCACTTTTTTTTGTTTGTGTTTTGATGAGTGTGTTAATATCTGAAAGTGCCAGCAGTGTGTAGAATATGTAGAACTTATAAAAAACACATTTTTGGTTGTCTTTCTTTTAGTATTGGGGGACTTATTCTGGACAAGACTGTGTCAGATCCAAACCTGGCAGGAATTATAGTTTATGCTCCAGTCATAAATGGTGAGTTGTCCTCTTGGTATGGTATGGTATGGTATGGTGAGTTTTAAAAGTGCATTTATGGACACAATAATGTCAGCATGTTGATGTTTTGAAGGGATAATGTACCACATTCACCATCTTAGTTTTGCATGTTAGCATCCTAAACTAAGATGGTGAACATGGCACATTTGAGCAGTTCTTACAACTCTGGAAAGTTATTATGGCTGCAACTATTTTATATTTTGTCTCAACAATCGCAAGGTAAAAAGCAGAAACAGAGCCTTCATGTTACAAATTGAAGTTGTGTTCACATTATTTTCTGCTCTCTGAAAGTTCTCTGCACTTAGCTCCGAAAAACTGTGATGTCACATTTGTGATGTGAGTAATAAATAGATATTGATCAAAGCGATCACAAACTTTTAACAGTGTATGAGAGTGACACTTCAGTTTGTAGTTTGGTAGTGTGATAATTTACTAAAAATGGTGATGAAACTGTAGAGGAGCCTGTTCATTTTCTTTAATTTCCAAGAGAAAGAAAGACAGACTTGTTTTTCTACCTTTCTTGAATTCCACAGAAACATGGGGACTGTCTCCCCCAAGACCTACACAAACTGACCTCTCCGCCCCAGTGGGGGTCTGACAACATGACACTGGCCAGAATTAAACACTGTGTCAGAACTCTTGGAAAATAAATTATTGCCCGAACTAAAAGCTTAAATGATCTTTGGGGTCATTTGAACTGGAGAAAGGACCAGATAACTCCACACAAGCAGGACTGCTAAACTGTTAAGACTCCCTTTTTGGGTCTCACTTATCTATGAAATGAGTGCAAGCTCACATTCCCGGTAGTTTACTTATGACCATTGTGACAGTTTCTCCAGGTAGGCTTTAGGCCCTACACCCCCCGCCCCCACCAACAATCTGACATTAAAGGTGTGGGATGGGGGGTTTTTGGAAACTATTCGGCCCTCCAACGTGCATTTGGCCCCTTTAACCCCCTTTGTCTGGATTAGGTTCAGTCACACTTATGGCCTTGCTGTTGACCCTTCTCACACCTCTTCTTCTCTAATCAGGTATTGGAGGAAACCTTGTCTCCATTCAGTCTAGTCGTATTTCTACTAATTTGCATTTGAACTACTCACCTGGAGAGGTTCCTGAAGACCGTAAGAGCTGCTTCAACCCTTGTCGCACTTTCTTTGGTTCAGGTAAAGATCAAAAGTTTAAACCATTTAAATAAGGGTCAGACACACATGATCTGATGTTCAGCTTTGTCATGGCAGGAGCAAACCATCGATCTGCCCAGGTTCTGCTTCTACTGGTCATCCCTGGTCAGCTTATCTTCATATACAGCATTCACTTGTTAAAAGGAGGCCACACTTTGCCCAGTCCTCTCTTCATTGTCGCCTTCTTGTCTGCTTCCCTGATTCAGGTGAGTCAGACATCATAGTCATTTTTCCTTCTGCAGGCTTCATCGCTGCTCTATAATTTCTCTCATGTCTCTGTCTCTCAGGTCCTCTCCCTGCTGTGTATAGCTGACTGTATGGTCCACTGTCTGTGGCGGAGGGGTAAAGACCCCGACAGTTACTCAATACCCTACCTCACAGCCCTTGGGGACCTACTGGGGACCGCTCTCCTCTCTCTTGCCTTTCTCCTGCTGTGGTGCATTGGTGACTCAGGCAGTGTATAGGTTCATAACAAGAGCATGTTTGAGGAAGAACAAACACAATTGAAGATCAGTAATCTCAAAATAAAAAATAGAAGGCCAAAAAAACTGAACATTTATCAGAGTCATCCATTTCTTGTCCACAATTCTTTTTGCCCTTTTCATCTTCATCCAAGTAGTGGCAGTCATTAGCTGCTCCGTCTCCACAGTTTATTCTTCTGTCTTCCTGACAACATTGTGTCAGAGGTTTCTGACACATGTTCTCCTCAGGTGAGCGCACATCTTTACTACCAGGCAGCACAGTTTTCTGTATTACAGGATGTTTAAGACATACTCAACACTCATTGCAGTTTCTGTTTCATAGCAACTTGTCAGACACACAGACAAACACGGCTAAAGAATTAACTCATGCACTTAATATAGCAAACCTCTTGTTGTAGGTCCAAGGTTTTGTCACTTTTTATCTGTTACATCTGTTTGTTTTTTTAAAAATTTTTGAACACTGAACGGAGGGAAATGAAAGCAGAATTATATGTCCCCAATGTGGAATATAATATTGGTTGATATTGATATTTTAATGTTTATTTTTTAGTGGGCATATGGGAAATCCCAGTGGGCATATGGCGTACATGCGTATCATGCAGGATAGATACATCATGGGGTATACCAATTGCTGATTCTACTTGTTCACTTTAAACAGCATTTGAACCAAAAGTCTGTATTAATTTTGATGAGATCAGATCAATTTGGTCTTCTGAATTACACCTGAATTTTATTTTTGTAGTCTGGATACAATTGTGCATTTGCTGCATTTTTTTTAGAAGTCAGACTGTGTGATGTGATTTGTTACACCACACAATAATGTTTGTGGAGCTTGTAATCCCCTACTGTACATCACAACTGTGGTTTGTTTTCCTAATTCGCAAGCAAGTCTGATTATGATATGCAAAATGTGCCCTCCTCTACTTGCAGAAAGTATTTAAAGAAATAAAGGTCTTTTCTTGTGTGTGTAGCAAGCCCCTTCTTCACTTTTGATAATCTTATTTCTTAAGAGATAAGATTTGTGTCTGGTTTTGTAGGGTTGTTGTTTTAAGGGTGTAAAAGATTTCTGCAGTGTGCAGGGACTTAATGTCACTGACAATCTTAAGAAACTGATCAAAAACTTTATGTTTTCTTGCTCTACTGTAACTTTATTGTAGACTTTTATTAAATCAACAGTTATCTTTACTCAGTTGTGTTGAGGGAGTGAATATCAGATTCAGGTTGAGTGTCAAAGTATTTCTTTATTCATGCATGGACTGTACTGGACTGGACATGGACTATACTCAAATAAGCATCTCATCAAGAGAACTGTGCACTGTGTAGCTGAAAGAAGATAAATTGTCTGGCTGTCTAATGAGGAATGTGTAATGAGTTTAGGATCTTCATGACCTCTGCTAACAAGAATGCAGTTTTATAAGAATGGCAGAGCCTGAGGACGCTGATGTCACTTTTGCGTATGTGCCAGGAGAGATGAAGTAACTCAAATCACATGGTGTATAGATAGACTATAGGGTTATCCACAGATACACACACACATATATATATATAACAATTGAGCACAGAAAGGGTCTTATGTTACTGGACCAAGATTATTATTTAAAATAGGATATTCACGTCAATGTAATGTGCTTATAACTGCTAATAATAAAGTTTTATACATACAAATATCATGAACTTCTATATACTTCTATTGTACAGTAGATTGACAAATTAATAATCAATTTTCATTTAGTGATTTATTAATAGATTTATTGCATTGTATTGAGTTAATGCTAAAAAGCATCAAATCATATTAAAAGGTTTAACTCTTGCACATAGTGAAAAGTATGTAAAAGTAAAAGTATAAGTGTTTCAGCTAAAAGCCATCAAGCCACCAATTTGATGGCTTTTAGCTGAAATGTGTTCATTTTTGCCCACAAAAAATCAAAGATTATTGGTCTGTGAGTGCCAGTATTCTGTCTTTTTTACACTCTTTATTTTGATAGATCTGTGATCCGGCTGCTTAATGATAAAGAGACATGATACAAGTGATCAATCATTCCTTGAGAACTTTATGAGAAGCACAGAGTCTACCAGAGTGAGGTTATTTAGAGATCTGTCCTCACTTGACACCACTGAGAGAGCTCCATTTAAATGTGTTCATTTGGTAAACGCTCTTTCATATGCGCCCTCAACAATAAGCCAGTGGTAATCCAGTGCATTCACAAGCACTTAAGTAATCAGGTTGCAGGAGCATGAAGTCAGATATAACCGCAAAGGAAATTACCATTTTTGGCTAGACCTCAACAGTGGGACCAGCTCTACAAACGTGAATGTCTGTGACTGACTGACTGACTGAGTGATGAAGTTCTTTATTTAGGTTTGTACCAAACATCAATAGACCATCTTTCTTTGTACATCAGGAAGAGGTATTTTCACTGGGGATCATGAATATTACACTGTAATCTGTTTTGGATAATAAAAGAAGAGTCAATCACACAAAATAAGGATTTCACCTCACTAATCCAGGGGTATTCATGCAAAATGTCCCAATCAAAAATCTCTCTAGTCTGTTTCACAGTCAGATCATCTCAGATTTCTGACATTTGGTGGTTTCCATCCCACATCACCACTAATGACCAAAACTATTGTAAGTTTATGAACTCCCAAAAACAAAGGAATAGCTGTGTGATGTTTGGTGTTACAATTCACATGTTCATGGAATCACCAAATGCCAGATGCAGAATCTAAAACATGACACACACAAGACTTACACAACTGTGTATAAGTACAAAATCCCAGATCTTTACAGAGTTTGCCTTTGGTCAGCACTGATCCCAGTTCTCTACCTTCTTAATTAACTAAAACACTAATAGCCTAATTACAAATGAGATGCTTATCCAAAATGAAACCTAAATATTTATACTGGTCAGCATATGACAGCACTGTTGAACCAAGTTTAAAAGTAACTGCACTTCTTAAAACTGATTGCTGCCTGAAATGCACTTTTTGTTTTATCCTGGTTTACCATTAGTCTCCATTTCCAGCCCCATTCAGCCTGGACATTTAGATCTTTTTCATGTTCCGCTAGTAAAATTATATCATCAGCATAAAGTAATATATGAGCAGTCAAATCATCCCCCAGCTTACAAGATTTCATTTGAAAAGCTAAATCATGAACATAAAGAGAGAACAGTGCTGGTAATAACACGGCTCCTTGTTTACACCAAACTGTTGGAAACCTGTTTTATATCATTAAATTGAACGCAGGCAGCAGGTGCTCAATAAAGGGACTTAATGGCATTATAAAATCATCCATCAACTCTTGAAGTTAGCAATCTATAATGAAAAAGGTCTCCAATTATCCAATCAAACACCTTCTGAAAGTCAATAAAACATACAGATGTAGACATATTTTCTTTCACTTTTGTTCTGGCGACTTATGTAACAATAAATACATATATCAATACAATCAATACATGCTTTAGCTTTTCTGAAGCCATTTTGCTCATTTACCAGCAAACCTGTCCTTTCAAGATGATCTCCAAGTCTGTGAGTAAAGAGCAGTGAATACATTTCTACACAGTGCTAATAAGGCTAATGCTGCTATGACTAAGTGATCATTTGTGATCATTTTCGGATGCTTAATGATAGGTTTAATGTTGGTCTTATACCACTGAGAAGGAATAATGTCACTACAAAACAAACCTCAAATTACTAAAACAGAACTTTAAGTAATGTAGGAGACTTCAACACTTCATTAGAAATGTCATTGTTACCAGTAGCTTTCCTAAATTTATTCTTTTCCATCAACATTTGTATACATATGTATGTATAGTCTGAAGATTTATCCCTTTCTGTATGTCTGTGTGCGTCTTCCCGAACATTGTTCTTGGAACTGTGTGTAAATGAGACACGAGAAACTGGACTCATATTCCTTGTAGGCTTAAACACACGTGGTGACTGGTTCCTACAGGTGAGTTGTGATATTCAATGGTGAAGTGATGTTTACCCACGTTGTGCTTGCAGCTCACACCAGGGTGTGAATTGGTCTGTCCAAGTTGAGGGGTTCCTTATTTTGATATTTGACATTGTGTTGATGGACTAGTGAGTGAGAAGTTCGTTAATCTCACTCATGTGTTGTTAGCCAGCATTCCTGGAGGGTTGAAGAAACAGCTGTCCTGTTGCTGGAGGGTTTGTACTGACTGCATTCAAAGCATGAGGAGACTTTCCCCTATAATATGTTACTGTCTGTGTAATCACCTGTTGCTTTCTTCTTCTCCAATATAATTTTTAAATCAGTTAATACTGTATACATACATTAAGACACACGGTATTAAATACTGTGTGTCTTAAAAAAATTGGAAAGATTGGTAATTCATTTTAATGAATTCAAATACAGAGGAAGATTTATATTTAGGAAGTGCAATTATATTGTTTACACAATGTTCCTCAGTGTTGTTACACTGTCCGACACTTCCTGACCAGGTCAGGTGACACTGGGGGAAAAGCAGTTTTCTGTGAGAAGTTTGAAAGCTTTTACTGACAATATCAGACACTATTAAGCAGTAATTATTTAAGAAATGTATTTAGAAATATGGGAAACATCCGTCACATTTGCAGCATTTCCAATTAAACCTTTTACTCCATAATTCCAAATTCTGTCTGTATAAATTAAATAGATGCTGCATGCAGTGTAACACCAATGTATTAAATTCTCTTAAGTCTAAAAAGGTGACACTTACACAGATGTGAATGTGTAATCTTTAAATGCAATTTTAAGTACCAGACAATCATATTTCCTCACAGGCATTTGTCTATCAGATATAGAAAGAAGAGTTTGCCCTGACAAATCTAGAAAAAAAACAGTTAACTAGATGTTTATAAGTAAAGAGGCATTGTTCTTGATGAGAAATTATGTGATTGGAAAATATAAACTCCAAACTTATATATATCGAGTTATTTCCTGAAACCAAATTCTGATGTATGCCCAGTAATTAATTGGTTAAGGAGGATTATTTAGTAAAAAGACAAACACTTGACTGTATTTAAACCGTATAAACATCTGCAAATACAAAAACAGTTTTCAAAAGGTTTGTTTGATGTGTTTAATATTTTTAGTGTTATTTTCCATACTGTGAAACATTGAACTGTGTTGAAAAATATAAACAAAAACATTCATACTTTTCATTCATTTAATGAGTGAAATGTGTAAAAGGTAAAAGGGTCAGAGTAAGAGGTGTTTGTGTGTGTGTATGTATGTATGTGTATGTGTGGGGATACACACACAAACACACACACACACACACACACACACACACACACACACACAGACATAACAGGAATAAGGAAATGCATAAATATATGAAATGCATGCAATTCATATATTTATGCATCTAAGGTTAATGGAGTAGGGTTAGTGGTTGAGGTTTGATGTTGAAGGTGTTGTTTGGATGAGCTGTGTGGAGGAGGATTTCAGTGCATGATGGAGTTTGGTGGTATGGTGGTGGGAGACAGGTGCGGGGAGGAGAGAGCCAGTTCACTTGAATAACTGGAGGAATCTTTTCCTCAAAGACTTCTTTTTGGTCTTCTTGGGCTCTTGGGCTTCGATCTCATCATTCTGTCTCTCAGGATCAGACATGGTTTCCATCGAGCCACCCACGGCTCCCTCCTTCTCCTCGAGGGTCTTCTTGTTTTTATCGAGAGACTCCAGCAGAAGGGACTTTTCCTCCTTCCACTGGCGCCTCTCCTTCTCGAGGTCCTCCTTGGCCTGCTTTAGGGCTGCCATCAAAATGGAGGTTTCGTCCCGCTGCTCAGCCAGGAGACGGGACCTGTCCTCCTCCCACTGGTTTCTTTTGCAATTCAGGTCCACATTCGCCTCGGCCAGGTTAACCTCAATTCTGAACATTTTGTCCATCTGTTGGGCCAAGACCACCTCCATCTCTTTGTTGTGTTTCCTCTCAGCCTCCAGAGCCTTCTCTAACTGTCCAATTTTATGGGAAGCTTCTGTTTTGGTCTTTCCCTGTTTGGACAGTTCAGCCTTAAGAAATCCATGCTGGAGGTTGGCCTCTTTTGTTTCATTCTCCAGCAATAGTTTCAGTCCCTTTACCTCTTTGAGCAGGGCTTTTTTCTCTGTGGCCAGTTTGGAGATCTGCTCCTCCTTCTCTCCTGTGATCCGCTGAAGCTCAAGCTCAGGGATCATGAGCAGAGCCTGGTTGGTCTGCTCACAATAAGCCTCCACACTGAGCCCTTGGACCAGACTTCCAGGCTGTTGCTCTGCTGTTACAGTGAGCTCTGGTTCAGCCATTAATTCAGGTGCAGGCTCTGCCTCCTGAGATGTTGTTGTTGGCTCTGGCTCCACAGGTGACATAGAAGGCTGTGGCTCTGGAGCTGTGGTTGCTGGCTCTGGCTTCACAGGTCTTTTCAGAATGGTGATTGGCCTACTCTCAGGCTGGGTGACTCTGGGCCCTTTTGAGTTTACAACCCTCTTTTCTTCTGGGTTGAGGGGTGCACCTTCCTGATTGTGGGAGGCAGGCAGGATAAGTTTGTTGATCCACTTGTTCCTGCCTTTCTTGCTTTTTTTGTTTCCACTTGTCTCCATCTTGAGATCGTTTCTGGACGCACTGATTCACAGTAAGTCAAATGTCTGTGTCTCACTGCTGGAGGTCAGATACATAAAGCTGAGATTCTGAATCCATTCTGACATCATCGTTTTTTATGATGCATTAAAGGCCTAATTTGCATAAAGCGTTCTAGAATCTATAGTAGAATAAATATATGTCATAATGATTCTAGAATGCTTTATGCAAATTAGGCCTTTAATGCATCATAAAAACCGATGATGTCAGAATGGATTCAGAATCTCAGCTTTATGTATCTGACCTCCAGCAGTGAGACACAGACATTTGACTTACTGTGAATCAGTGCGTCCAGAAACGATCTCAAGATGGAGACAAGTGGAAACAAAAAAAGCAAGAAAGGCAGGAACAAGTGGATCAACAAACTTATCCTGCATGCCTCCCACAATCAGGAAGGTGCACCCCTCAACCCAGAAGAAAAGAGGGTTGTAAACTCAAAAGGGCCCAGAGTCACCCAGCCTGAGAGTAGGCCAATCACCATTCTGAAAAGACCTGTGAAGCCAGAGCCAGCAACCACAGCTCCAGAGCCACAGCCTTCTATGTCACCTGTGGAGCCAGAGCCAACAACAACATCTCAGGAGGCAGAGCCTGCACCTGAATTAATGGCTGAACCAGAGCTCACTGTAACAGCAGAGCAACAGCCTGGAAGTCTGGTCCAAGGGCTCAGTGTGGAGGCTTATTGTGAGCAGACCAACCAGGCTCTGCTCATGATCCCTGAGCTTGAGCTTCAGCGGATCACAGGAGAGAAGGAGGAGCAGATCTCCAAACTGGCCACAGAGAAAAAAGCCCTGCTCAAAGAGGTAAAGGGACTGAAACTATTGCTGGAGAATGAAACAAAAGAGGCCAACCTCCAGCATGGATTTCTTAAGGCTGAACTGTCCAAACAGGGAAAGACCAAAACAGAAGCTTCCCATAAAATTGGACAGTTAGAGAAGGCTCTGGAGGCTGAGAGGAAACACAACAAAGAGATGGAGGTGGTCTTGGCCCAACAGATGGACAAAATGTTCAGAATTGAGGTTAACCTGGCCGAGGCGAATGTGGACCTGAATTGCAAAAGAAACCAGTGGGAGGAGGACAGGTCCCGTCTCCTGGCTGAGCAGCGGGACGAAACCTCCATTTTGATGGCAGCCCTAAAGCAGGCCAAGGAGGACCTCGAGAAGGAGAGGCGCCAGTGGAAGGAGGAAAAGTCCCTTCTGCTGGAGTCTCTCGATAAAAACAAGAAGACCCTCGAGGAGAAGGAGGGAGCCGTGGGTGGCTCGATGGAAACCATGTCTGATCCTGAGAGACAGAATGATGAGATCGAAGCCCAAGAGCCCAAGAAGACCAAAAAGAAGTCTTTGAGGAAAAGATTCCTCCAGTTATTCAAGTGAACTGGCTCTCTCCTCCCCGCACCTGTCTCCCACCACCATACCACCAAACTCCATCATGCACTGAAATCCTCCTCCACACAGCTCATCCAAACAACACCTTCAACATCAAACCTCAACCACTAACCCTACTCCATTAACCTTAGATGCATAAATATATGAATTGCATGCATTTCATATATTTATGCATTTCCTTATTCCTGTTATGTCTGTGTGTGTGTGTGTGTGTGTGTGTGTGTGTGTGTGTGTGTGTGTGTATCCCCACACATACACATACATACACACACACAAACACCTCTTACTCTGACCCTTTTACCTTTTACACATTTCACTCATTAAATGAATGAAAAGTATGAATGTTTTTGTTTATATTTTTCAACACAGTTCAATGTTTCACAGTATGGAAAATAACACTAAAAATATTAAACACATCAAACAAACCTTTTGAAAACTGTTTTTGTATTTGCAGATGTTTATACGGTTTAAATACAGTCAAGTGTTTGTCTTTTTACTAAATAATCCTCCTTAACCAATTAATTACTGGGCATACATCAGAATTTGGTTTCAGGAAATAACTCTAGAATTATAAGTTTGGAGTTTATATTTTCCAATCACATAATTTCTCATCAAGAACAATGCCTCTTTACTTATAAACATCTAGTTAACTGTTTTTTTTTCTAGATTTGTCAGGGCAAACTCTTCTTTCTATATCTGATAGACAAATGCCTGTGAGGAAATATGATTGTCTGGTACTTAAAATTGCATTTAAAGATTACACATTCACATCTGTGTAAGTGTCATCTTTTTAGACTTCAGAGAATTTAATACATTGGTGTTACACTGCATGCAGCATCTATTTAATTTATACAGACAGAATTTGGAATTATGGAGTAAAAGGTTTAATTGGAAATGCTGCAAATGTGACGGATGTTTCCCATATTTCTAAATACATTTCTTAAATAATTACTGCTTAATAGTGTCTGAAATTGTCAGTAAAAGCTTTCAAACTTCTCACAGAAAACTGCTTTTCCCCCAGTGTCACCTGACCTGGTCAGGAAGTGTCGGACAGTGTAACAACACTGAGGAACATTGTCTAAACATTATAATTGCACTTCCTAAATATAAATCTTCCCCTTTATTTGAAGTCTTTAAAAATTCATTAGCAATGTTTCTTAAGTTTTTTTAAGACATACGGTATTTCATTTTTTAAAACTTATGTTAGAGAAGAAGAAAATGACAGGTGAATAAACAGACAGTAACATATTGTAGGGGAAAGTCTCCTCATGTTTTGAATGCAGACAGTACTTCAGTGAGGACTCTTTGCTTATTATCCGGCACGCTGTGACTCAGGGATTGTCTTAAAGATCCTCCTATACCAGGAGGCTAGAGGAAGCAGCAGCATCAGAAGGCAACAGTGCACACTAAGACATGCAATCTGTTACAAAGATCTCTGTTATGCTCATGTGATGGCTTCAACCTTTAACCTTTCTCCCAAACGAGAACAGAAAAAGATTTAACATCTGAGTGCCTCATGTTATTTCGCCATCAGAGGATTCACTCAGCACCACCTTAATGACTGAATGTCAGTTTTTGATGCTGATCCTGAACTCTGAATAATTTCTTTTCTGAATGTGTCAGTACCTCATCTGTTGGTTTATTTGCTGATCAGACATTACAAAGTCATTTATAAGTAATATAATCTATGAATATAATTTATATAACTACACCAAATCTGTCAATATATAGTTATTGCTTGACTACACAGACCTTATACAATGTGAAGACTATAATTTTTATTTGGGATTTCTCAGTCTGCATTGATCTTTATGACTTTTGCATCTCCTGTTCAGCCAAAACTTGACTTTGGTGCTCTCTCCTTTTCCCAGCATGTTCGAAGCACTTTTTTGGTTGGGTGATTATCTCCATGACCTCTCAAATTTATCCGGTAGTGGACTAGAATTTGTCTGTGTAAATGCACAGTGGCATTTCTCTTGTCTCAACTTGAAGGACACAGACAGGGGATGGGCAAAATTTCCTCCTCAGTATTTACCTATAATTGTTACTGTCTTGTGTAGCCGTCTGCATGTACTCAACCAATATTTTTTTTAAAAAGAAAAGAAAAAAAAACTAGCATAACTAATACTGGTTAGAGACGTGTCGGCAGCGATGGGATGCTCATTACGGTGAAGAGACATGTCGCCAGTGATTTGATTTAAGGACAATAAGCAACAACTGGCCAATGCTGCTGTCGTGTGTGTGTGTGTGTGTGTGTGTGTGTCCAAGATGTTTTACGACATCCACACCTGGACATCCCCTGTCTCACTACAGTCAGGGTTACCTTCTAAAGTTACTTACTAAGGTTACTTCAAAACTCGAGGGAATTCTCCAACACTTTTCTCACTGGCTCAAAAGCATGACGTCACATCTCCTCAAACCTATAACCCATCACAAAAAAAAAAGGAGGAGGACTGTTGCACAAGAGGATATGAAGTCACTGAGCTTATAGATGCAGCGACACCAAGACATTGCTGCTCTTTCTGTGTCCTGTGTTTTTCATCTGTTTGGTACTGTGATTAAACCAAGAGATTCTGGAAACAAGTTATGGATTATTTATACAGCCTAATATTTATTTCCCGCATATTATTCGAGTACTCTGTATCATACAGTCAGTGTCTTACATCAAGAAACCATCACCAATGCATTCAGGACTCCTCCCTACATCCCTATACAGACATGTTTCACTATTCCAAATTTATCCCTTCCTTATGTTTCTTATGTTCATGACAAGAGGCACACAGGTTATTCTAAGGGGGTCATGTAGGGGTGAGGCTGTTTCTTCACTTCTGTCTGTGGATTGCTGCAATCGGGGGAAAATGGAATTAGGGCCACAAACCACGAAATGCAAACAGGCTAGGTGTAACTATGTATTTCTGATGATCCCAAATAGAGAGAGACACACAAAGAAGCGTAAGTTATAATACGGCTTTATTTAGGTCCTGTCACATGCAAATACAATGAACAACAAGCCAACCTGAGCTGGGATCTTTTATACCTTGCCATTTCTTCAACATATGTTTCCTGTTACCAGTGGATTTCTCCTTTGTATAATGAGTTATGACATGTACATGCCAACCTGTCAGACATCTTGGCGCCGTTCCTATCAAACTAATGAATTTAGACATAAGGGCCCCACACTAGATGTTATTCCACATTTGTCTTTATGACACATGAACATGTTGCCTCAACTAAAGGTTTCTTACATTCCTTAAGATTCATCCAATACAAAGAAAATACCTAATATCACTAAGAAACCGAAGTAAGTGACGTGTTCTGTCTGTCTATCGATCTCCTCTGCTCCGTTTTAGTATTATGGACAGTGCGGCCCAAGCATACATCTATGCAAATAGCCTAAAATTATTCTGGCTATTTTTCTATACATACATAAAGCTTAAACAGAGGAAGCAAGTATTTTGATTGCATACTTTGGTTTGATCTGACTGGTGTTTCAAAGAGAATGAATTTTGATTTCATATCTATATTTAGATTTTGAGAAGTAAATTTTGAGCTCACCAATACATTTTCCCCTTTGAAATGTTGAAATGGTATCAACACCTCTCACGGGAGGAGAAAACTAAGATCAAAGCCTATTCTGTTGTTCAGGAGCCATACCAACAAGTTTACAAAGTAATGAGGCCAATGGGTCTCAAGGTTGGACTAAGCCACCTGGGGTTAGAAGCCTCAACAAAACTAAAAGATTGACATGGGTTTCCCACAGATAGTGGCAACAAAATAATACAGAATATGCAGAGCAAAAATCAATGTATTTTTGCTCTGCATGGGCAATTTATTGAACAGTAGTTATAAAAAAGATCAGATTTAGGGCAGTTTTATTCATACAACATGATAAAAGTACAAACAGTCCTAAAAAGAAAAACAAAATGTTAATGTCAATGGATGCTAGAAGAAAAAGATAAAATCAATGAGTCATAAAAACACCTCAGAATCCATGGGAACCAGACATGTAGGGGGTTACCTAAGTGCTACCAGGATGCCTGGACACCGCCATACACATGATTTTTGGATTTTTTTAATATCAAAAGTATTGGTGTCACTACAAAGATGAAAAAATGTTAAATGCTAAAATACCAAAGAATAATCTCAGTTGGATTCTTTTTTTTTTTTGTATTGTTGTGTACCAATAAGAACATGAACAATATGTATCTAATGTCGTCAAGTGAATGCAGGAAAAACCGAACAGAGAAAAGTGGATGTTGATCATTGGGAACCTGGCACTCAAGCAGGTGCATTATTTCACCTATGAAAAGCATTTGACTAATAATATGTATCACCCATCCGTGAATCATATCTGTATCATTAACAGTTTATTTACATCATTATACTCTAAAATACTGGTCCAAACTGTTGATGTTTTTTTTTTACTACCACCCTCATTTTACAGTTAAAATCCATCCCACTTCTCACCCTCTGTTCTTCACCTGTGACCTCATTAAGTTTAATTAGCCGTGACAGACACAAACATGTAAACATGAACATTTGGACTGTGGCAGTAGGCATTCAAATCATGAAATCATGCTTGAGGTTTATCATTTTTTGCTGCAGAATGTCTTTTGATCAATCTGCACTTTGAATTCTGTGATCACAACACTTACAGAGGTAGAGGTGTTGCTAGCGATTGTGGGCTGGATGCCCTCCTTTACTTTCCTTTTTACCCCACACCACCTTTATTCTATTTATAAGTACAACTGAGAAGAAGACACGTAAATGAGGAACAGTAATACACAAGTCGTTCCAAGAGCCAGAAGTCATGTAATTTTCACTTTTGGTCAACAGATGGCAGTTGTGACCCTTGATCTAACACTTCCATAAAGCTCAGAGATCCAACAAGGTTTTAGATTGAACCCTGGTTTAAAATGAAGCAATAAATAATGACCTTTCCTCTTGACAGAAGTGTATCCCTATGTGTTGTACCTGGTGGATCTGTTATTGTTGTGCCTGATCCCTCTCTGGGTGGTCATGTCTTCCAAACACCTGGCCAGTCACATCCTGCTCTACACAGGCTGGGAACCAATCATAACAGCGATGGTCATCAGCAGGTATTCACCTCTGCCTTAAAACTGGCCTTTTCTTCTTCTTCTTCTTTATACACATTAAGAGTACTCGGCTTTTTTTATACATTTAGTTGATTTGTAAATGTTGAAGTTCATAATTACTGTAACTGTTTTGTAGTCTTTTTTTTTTACAAGGTTGAGTATATTTTTGTATATTTTAGTTTGAAGAACAATGTAATGAAAAAATACAAAATGTATGCTTTAATACAATATGTTATACTTGATCTGATACTTTGCTACTCATACTTTGGTGATATTCTATGATCTTGTGTAGTGGTGTAACTACTTTGTAGAGATAACAGAGGTCAGCTGCACCTGTCTGTTGAAAGTACAAAGACAGACTGTGTGTGTGTGTGTGTGTGTAGTGTTGTAGAAAAATCCTTCAGATGGGCCAATGAATCTTCAGGTGTCCCACAACATATTTGTTCCAAAAATCAAGATGATCCCAAACTCAGAGAAATACACTGAAACTGTGTATCAAGTGCAATACATGTAAACCGAGGCTGGTTTATGAAGCAAGAACCTGAATGTTAGACCAAGAGCACTGTCTTATATACAATGTTCAACTCCTCCTGCTGTGGAGCCTATCTTAGCTGATTTTCAAGGGCTCCTTCTCACTTTAAAAAATCCCAGAATTTCCCACTATTACTTACAAGACTTCCCATAATGACATTATTCCTGACTTTCAAAATGTTGGCATTGATTCAAACATGATTCTTTTAGAGATATAACGGTGCCTGAAACCCCCCTAAAAATAAAAATAAAATAGACAGCTGTGGCCTTTTATAGTCAGATGTCATGAGCATAAACTTTAAGTAATTCTTAATGATTAACTATCCTGTATACTGTCCCTGTGATGACCCACTCTCATGACTATTTACACAAGAAAATTATTCAACATTAGAGATAACAGAAGAGGGGGCTGGCCGTATCTATCTGCTGAGGGTATAATAACTGTTCAGAGCATTATTTCATACTTTACCTAAGTACAAAATCTCTGTATCTGTTGTTGGTATTGTAGCCGCTTACAAGTGTGATATTAAACTCAGAAAGACATTCTCTGGTTTGTGAGTCTTTTTTTTTTTTTTTTTTTTTTTTTACAGAAAATGCCATCATAAAACAACGTCATGTAGATGCTATGATGGAATTACACTTGCACACATTTGCACTTCACAGACAAAGAATTTGTAACTGTACGTATATATACATAAACAATATATATGTATTTTTAATGCTATGTGTATATTTTGTTTGTATATTATTATTCTATAGCCACATGAAAGCCACTGCAGTGTGATGGAAACTCTGATATACTGAGCTATACTATTTGATAGATATAAACTGAATTTAGGCTCCATCCCTCTACATCATGCGGGAAACAGAGAAGACCTTGAAGTTTAACAGTCTTTTCATGTCCTAAGACATTTGTTTCATTAAGTTCCTCTGTTTGTTCACTCACACAGTTCAGAGACAAAGATACATACCACCCAGCTATCTTTTCTTTGTCTTAAAAGTTGGCACTCAGCCAGTCCTTTAAATACTATTGTACAGAATTTGAAACATCTGTTTACTAACCTTACAGGTTAGTAAACCTAACAGGTTAGTAAACAACCCCCAGATACAAAAGAAACAAAAGAGTTCAACTAACCTAGGAACAGTCTTTCTTCACGACCATATATATGACAGCACACAAACATTCACCAAGTAGCATCACAAAATAACATTGCTACCATATTAAATTAAGAACAGACAACACTATCTTCTAAAGGCTTATCAGATTGTCAAAAAGAAATCTGCATAACTATGATTTGTCTTTCCACTGGCTCAGACAAAAGTTTAGAATAGACACAGCATAAAGACTAAACACTAAACTGAACTTAATAACACTACTTGTAACATGTATGATAAATACAAGAAATACATCAAATTTTAATTTTAAATTTTCACTTACTCTCAGAGGTCACATGATGTTTTTGTTCTCTTACAATTCTCTGCACTCATCTCTGGAAAAGTATGTGGCACCACATTTGTGGGTAATAATCAGCAGAGTGATCACAAACTTTAAACAGTGTATGAGAGTGACGCTTCAGTTTGTAGTCTGGTAGTGTGATAATTTACTAGAAATGGTGATGAAACTGTAGAGGAGCCTGTTCATTTTCTTAAATTTCCTGGAGAAAGGAGGACAGACATGTTTTTCTACCTTTCTTGAATTCCACAGAGACATGGGATGACAGTCTCCCCCAAGACCTACACAAACTAACCTTTTTGCCCGAATGGGGGTCTGCTAACATGACACTGGCCAGAATCAAACGCTGTGTCAAAGCTCTGGGAAAGGCCGGATGGCTAACTAAATTATTGCCTGAACTAAAAGCATAAATGACCTTTGGGGTCATTTGAATGAAAGAGAGGACCAGATAACCCCACACAAGCAGGACCGGTGGACTGTTAAGACTCTGTTTTTGGGTCTCGCTTATCTACACATGAACTGTCGTAAATTTGAGAGTACATTCTTGAGGGACTCGACACCGGTAGATTCCCTTTTAGCCCTTTCTTTAAGCCAATGCCTGAATTTATGTGCACTGGACCAAGATTATTATTTAAAATAGGATATTCACGTCAATGTAATGTGCTTATAACGGTTAATAATAAGGTTTTACATATACGGATGTCATATTCTGTTGCAAGTTGTTTGATATTCTCCCTCTGTAATTTGTGAAATGTCCAACTTGACATCCAATACTTTTATTGTACAGTAGATTGACAAATTAATAATTAACTTACATTTACTGATTTGTTCATAGATTCATTGCATTGTATTGAGTTCCTGTTAAAAAGCATCAAATCATATTAAAATAATTTTTAAACTGGTTTAAACTGTAGGTTTACCTCTTGCACATAGTGAAAAGTAACAGTGTGCACCGCCACAACTTTTGAACATGGTATCAGCTGCACGGTTGTGGCAATGCAAAATTAAAGCTCCAAACCTGAGCCTTGCTTGACTCACCAGATCTCCAAAAAGCCAAAATCACTGACTTTGCATCAGAAATCTGTTCACACACATCTACAAATGCTTCATATTAATGCTGGATAGTCAGCAGTCATATCCTTGGATTAGTCCAGCTCTGTCATCATGTCTCAGCATCTGTTGTTGTTTGCACCCTCAACCAACTAATGTCTTAGACAACAAAATCTCACATTCCTCACACAGGAAGCAGAAGAGGACGCTGTAGGAATCAGCAATGATGAACAAGAGGGCAGACCTCATAAGACAATGGCAGAAATTGCCAAACCCACAAAGGATTTGTCACAGCCTCTACCACCACATGCTATCAACATTTTCAAAGCAACCACATGTTTGTGTATTAAATATATAATCTCCAAAAAATTAAAGGAAAGTTTCAGGTACCACTTTAGATATTTGTACAGAACCTGAGAGGATTCTTGGTATTGTTGAAGCGATACTTACTGACTTACTACTAGAACCAAACATTGAACAGAAACTACCTGAAATTCAAGTAACTCTCATAAAGAATACAGATGAATCTGTCATTACCAACGCTGTTTATCTCTGGCAACAATCACTATTGAGAAAAACAAAAAACAAAACCCTGATGCGAAACATTTTTGTAGATGATTTGAATATTAGCTGCTATGATTTTCAGTTTTGTTAATGTAAATAAAAATGAATTTGTCTACCATATGACATCTTGCTTTGCTGTATGTGTTCTGTTTTTACCAACAAAATGTGTAGAGGGAAAAAAACAACAATAAACCCAGATAGCAAAATTAATGTGGCCCAGATCCAGCCCACACCCGACACTTTCGGCACTTTCATCCAGCCCACATACCACATGGAATGATGGCACTTGGGCGGTCTGCTTCTGTTTCCCAGATGTGGGCCACAAGCAATCTGTATGTCAACCAAGAACAAACCAGATATACCTGGACTGGCCCACATCCACAATACACATACCTGAGAGTACCACGTCTTTACTAATAAAGGCCCACAGATGATTTGGGATATTTGGGCCATATTTGCTATTTTACATGTGGGCCATTTCAGGCTCACATCCATTTTGCCCGGGCCAGAAGAAGGCCAGCAGTGCTGCATCATTGCCTGAAGTGGCCCACTTCCATATGCTATCTGGGAAACGGGATGACCATATCTTGATTGTATTCATTTCTGTCAGAGGAGCATGGATAGGTTTTAAAAAAGTGTATTATGACCCTTCCAGCTCTGGTGCTTTGCTAATCTAACTTTGCCCTGCTATAAAAGACAGTACAGGAGATGCTTATACACTTCATGCAAAAGCTGCTAAGCATTTTCTAAGAAACAGAGTTCCTGTTTATGGTATAAACAATTTCAGGCAGATTTAGTGGACATTACTAAATATTCAAAGGAATATGACAGTGTTTGGTACCTAGTGACGTGCATTGATGTGTTTTCTAAATATGCCTGGCTCTGATGTCTGATGTCTAAGAGTGGCAATGCTGTCACTAAAAGTTTTGCTAGGTGAGGAATGCGTGCCTAAAAAACTTCAGACTGATGCTGGAAAGGAATTTCACAATAAACAATTACAATCTGTACTGCAATCATACAAAATTAAACATTTTTCAACATCTAATGAAACAAAAGTTATATGTGGAGGTATCTAACAGCTGTCAATTCACACTGTTACACAGATAAACTACAACACATTGTGCATGCTTACTGAAAGGAAGGATGTGTGATGATGTATCGTTCAAAGGAAGAGCTGGCGAAGTTCTTATTTTGAAGACGTTTATTAGACGATGGCCATCGGGTCCATTCCATGTACAAAGATGGTCTGGGCACCGTACCACTGTCGGTGCATAACTTATATAGGGTTACACATCTGTATCTTATCACATGAATACCACAGGTTTCCCATGGGCACTAATTCAGTTGGGAGCCATCCGTCATGTGATTGACAGCTACCTTACAACATATTATATATCATAACATACCACATCTGGAACCACTCCAATCTTGACCATGGACCCATTGTTTGTATTTAAAAGGCCCCCCAGAAGGGCTATGTCATATTACCTAAGGTGACATGCAGACTATGGAATGTTTATGTCACATGTCCAACACCCAAAATCAGTAAAGTACATAGGGTCAGATAAAAGTCATACTAACACTTATAATCACTCCTACCATAGATCAATCAAAATGACAGTGGCTCAGTTGTTTTCAACAACTTGTAAAAAGCAAAGCCTGAACCATCTACATTTTTAAAATATAATGTGGGGAAAATATGCAGCTGTCTTGATAAGGCTGTCTGTCTGCTATAGGAACCAAAGTCATGTGGAGGTATGCAGGGCTTTGTGCAGACAGTCAGATTTGTCTCAAGGTAACCTGTGTACAGACTTCACTTACCGTATTTTCTCTAATAGTGGCCAGTATTCAATTAAAAGCCGGGTCTCCAATAATGGCCGGGGGTGTGGACGACATGAACAAATAAAGCCTGGGAGGGAAAAAACAAGGATGGATTAAGGCCGTATTCAGACCAAATCAGGGTTGTGTTTATTTGTGCTTTAGAAAGTAACCCCTGTGAAACAATTAGATTTTTTTTTTGTTGATCTGGTTCACCGCTTTCTCACCAGCTTCATCTCTTCATTCACTCTCTAGCTCCCTCTCCCTCTTTTTCTTTCGTCTTTTTTTAAAATGAGTTAGAAAAGATAAAAAAAAAGATGGCCAAGGTGAACAAAATGTTCCTCGGTACACCCTGTGAAATGGACAGGCTAACCCGAACCAAGTCCTCCATCAGACAGACGGCTGAAGATGATTTGGATGAGAAAATGAGAGCTATACTCGATGTGCAAGGGTTGAGTTCCTGTGAAAAAGCAAAGAGATATGAAGCTTTGCTACACAGATATCTCACTCTCATGAGACAAGGTCAGAAATATGAACGTTGAGTTACTCTCAACCTCTATCCTGGTTCTACATCTGCATCCGAGCAAATTTCAACAGATCCTGCTCAGAGTGATTCAAACCAGCCCGCCTCCAATCAGTCCGGATTGGACGATGTGACGAGTGGGGTGAAAAAAAACCTACCCCCACGCAAACGTGAAAACACTCTGTACATTATGCAGAAATTATCTGAAGGTGGGGTGAACTGGACCTCGAGGGGTGAATTTGTTTATAAGGGGAACGTTGTAAAAGGCTCTCATATCATGGATTTATTCAAAAACCTCTCGCTGTCTTATAAAAAACCCCAATATCTTCCGAAAGGTTGGACGAGTTTCTAAAATACCTTGATGGAAGTAAACATCCCCTTATCTATGGTAAATAACTGTCATGCATGTGATGAATACAAGAGTCTCCAAAAGGATGGAGATGGATTTGAAGAAAAAACACCTGTGAGACGACTTAAGAGGAAGAATCCACCAGCACCTGTGAGAGTGTTTCCTTTCATCAGGGCCGCCGCGTGACCCAACCTAATGGCCGGGGAAACGCTGACCTTTCTGACATACAGGGAGGCGGCTTCAGGACGAACTCAGAGGCCCGAGTTCCCATCAGACAGAAGGCGTATTTCAGCAAAAGTCTCTCACTGAAAAATATATCCCTGTGGAACAGGCCCAGCAGGTCCACTTCTGTCGACTCATCCGTAAATACGGCTCTCTGGACGAGCCCCTTGTTAGGACTGTTATTGGTGACTATAGAGTCCATAGCACCTGCAATGTCTTTGTAAAACAAACAGGCGCTGAATTGACTCTTTAGCGTATCTTCCGAATAGTTGAGCAGAGTCTCGATCATGGCTCTGTTAGGATGTGTGGTGCTGGACTGTGAAATCAACCTGTCCCCCAGCATAACGTCACATTGGCTGAAAATCGTATTGAGAGGATAATCGATGAGCGCTACGGCCGTGTCGACCGGAATGTTGCTCCTGTCCATCTCTAAAATTTTCACCCGGAGATGCAGCAAGGTATCATTCAGATCAAGATACTTTTCGCCGTCTCCAGGTATGAAAAATTGGGGGAGTTGTCGGTCAGCGTTGAGAGCGGTTGGTATTCTTGATATTTTTCATCCTCTATGGATAATTGTGTCATGAGAGCGGAAAATAGATCCAGTTCTGTCCAGTTCCGAGTGCACTCGGGTGATTTCTGATGTAAAAGTGCCATTTTTAAAAATATATATATATATTTTTTCCTTTAGTTTAAAACTGTTTAAAATATATCGGAACTCTGTGCAGACTTCCGTCTCTTAGCCCTGTCGCTCCCGAATGATTTGCTCCTTTTTTGTTTTGTGCATTTTTTTAGAGATAAAAACTCGATCACCGGGTGGGCATTTCCTCGTTCTATGGGATAAGACCATAATACCTCCTGAACCCTCTTGATTCCCCTGTTCCGTCAGTTTTCCCACCACTTGCTTGACTGCGTCAGCAGCGGCAAAACCAGTCTTCAGTAGAGGAGATACAAAACGAAACAATTTTGAGAAGATAGATCCTATACCTCTACCGTACATTACTGGTGCTCTGTAAAAACCGGGTAGAGCCCCTCTTTCTTGACCTTCATAATAGGCGACGAAGCGGCGAGGATCCTCATTGAGAAATAGCATGACTATCCTTAATGAAGTTACAAAGAACGTTGAATGGGTTTAAAGCAGAGCTTCACAATCGTCTTTCGAAAAACAAAGTCCACGTACTTGTTGCGGTCAGTTTTAATTTCAATGTGGATGGTTTTGATGTAATTTTTTGACACCGGCAGGTAATGTACCGTATTATACCTGAGACTCACCACGAAATCACCTTTCACATTCACTACACACAGCAGCGGCGAGTAGCTATCGCCGACTGCTTGATACTAAACGATGTCTGTGTATAGAAACAGGTTATATATACCTGTGTTTAAATCACAGCGGTAGGGGGTAGAGCGCCCAGACAGAGTCCACCATTCATTGACTTTTAGTCCTAGCGTATAAACCAGAGAGGGATAAGCCCGGATTTTATATCGACCATTGCCTTTAATGTCTAGGCATTTGGTCATGTTGTTGAAAGTAGCGTCAAAGGAGGTGTCATACTTTTTGACCACTGGGACCAACTGTTCCAGAAGATCTTTACGGCTGTAATACTCTCCCCGACTGAATTTCACACTCACCAAGGGTTGAGGTTCATCGGTCGTTTGGTTCAGTTCAAAATAGGAAGAGTCCGTGGGTAAATTATACCAGGTATGAGGGTAGATGAATTCACACAGACCCACCATCCATTCCCTGCTCAGTTCAATGGGTTTAGCCAAATCCACGGTGTAACAACTACTGGTATTACTTTTAAATAATTCATGTAGTCATGTAAAACCCCTCAAAGTGGGTATGTTCCATGATTCTCTATTTTAGTTTGAATGATCTGACGAGCTTTGTACAAGGTTTTTTATATACCGACTACCTCCAAGGCTTTAACCCAGCTGTTGAACTTCTCTGGCCAGTTTTTCCATCATACAAAAAACAGTTTTTTGTCTTTGATGACGCGTCGTTTTAAGATTTTCTCACCTTGAAACATTCTGTCTCTGGTCATTTTCACTTTTTGCAGCTCTGCTTCATAAAACGAACCCTCAATAGGCTCACTGTCATAATCTTGTAGTTTGTATACGGGGGGTCTGCGTCACTGTAAACATTTCATCTGTAAAACTCTGGTTGTATTTTTTTATCAAACACTCCTCTCAATTTGGATATTCTGACCAGATCCCCTTTCTTAAATTTCATCTTTATTTTAGGACCACAGGAGATTGTAACATACAGGTTATGAAATGCCTGAACAGCGTTCTCAGAGGTCACCTCCTTAGGGGCCATTTTTATAATCCTGTGGTAGCTGTTGTTGTAGCTATTCAACAAGTCGGGTAAGACCTCAAGGTAATGTCTGGTGTTGCAAGCCGTAAAATATCTCCACATTCTCGTTTTTAATGTACAATTAAATCTCTCCACCACTGAGGCCTTTAAGTCGCTACCCCTCTTAAAATGTATGATACCGTATTTCTGCATCAGAGTCTCAACAACTCTTGTTGAAAAATTCTTTCCCCACATCGGTTTGTAGCTTTTCGGGTACTTGACTCTCTAGGAACACCGACTTGAAAGCCTTTACCACTTCAGATGCCGTCTTCTTCTTCAAGATGCACGCATAGGCTTTTTTTGAAAATACGTCTATAACGGACAATAAATAACTGAAACCGTCGTTATGATCTGCCAAGGCTTGCATGATGCACAGGTCGGCTTGAGATTGGTTCACGAAGTCATGTTTTTTCAAAAGGCAAGTTACAAACAGGATACATGTTTAAAAAGTCAAGGTTTTTCAAAGTTACAAACTAGATTTTCAAAAAGCAAGTTACAAACTAAATACATGTCAAGGTAAAAAAAAACTTAGAAGTTGCTTTTGTTCTTTTTTTTTTGTTTGTTTAAAAAATCAAGGTTTCTTCAAAAGGTTTTTTTTTCAAAAGGCTTAACAGTTCGTGCCAGCACCAGTGTAACAATCAGTGACGGTCTGCAGCTGTCCAATTTTCACCAGATCCTGACCAGTCAGATTTTTATACACATCAGAGAGTTCTGCACAGGTTTTCTTGACCGATTTCAACTCATATAAGAGAGTCTCTGCCACAGTCCAGACCCTGAGGTTGTCCAGGGGTAAGCGATGGTTAATCAGCAGATACTGGATGGAAGGAATAAAGTGAGGGGTGATGAGTCTTTTCATTAGATGGTAATAGTGATCACAGAAGAAGTTGTCCTCCAACACCTCCAAGCATTCATGATGTCTCTGGCTGGGGTGATTGATCTTACAACCATAGCATTGATCCATGAGCACTTTCATTATTCTGTCGCCCGTAGCACTTGTGGATCAGTGGACTATGCTGGCGGGCCCTAAGTGCTCAGGGAAAAAAATGTGGCCAGTTTCTCTGTCCTTTATCCGGTCGCTACCGTGGGCCCCTATGTGGTCGCCTGCGTCCTCTGGTCTTGTCCCAGACTTGAGACGGCTTATGTGCCCTGAGGTTTTGCAAACGTGGGAAGGGGACCACTTCACCTAACGGGCTCCCGTGAGCCTACAAACCTGCCCCGGTTGCTCCGTCTCACAAAGTGCTCCGTCTCCTCGTTCTCTCCCCGTATGCCGGTTCCAAGATTACAACGGAAAACCTATCGAGGGTTCGTTTTATGAAGCAGAGTTGCAAAAAGTAAAAATGGCTAAAGACAGGACGTATCAAGTGGAAGAAATTTTGAAATGATATACTGTCGGGGGTGAAAAACAGGTACGCTGGAAAAACTGGCCCGAGAAATTCAACAGTTGGGTCAAGGCCTCGGATCAGAAAAATGCATAAAAACATGCGTTAACACTAGAGCGTTCATTCTGTCAATACATCATGGACCTATCGATTGACAAGGGGTTCTACGTGACCCTGCCCTCCAACGCCACTAAGGATGTGTTACACCGTGGATCTGGCCAAACCCATCGAACTGAGCGGAGAATGGATGGTGGGCCTATGCGAAATTGTTTACCCCCCTACCTGGTATAATTTACCGCCGCATTTAGTTTATTTCGAACTGAACAAAATGACAGAGGATCTGCAAATTTTGGTGAGCTTGAAATTCAGTCAAGGAGAATATTATGACCGTCCGAGAGAGCTCCTGGAGCAATTAGTCCCGGCACTCAGAAAGTATGACCCCACCGCAGACGCTTCTTTCAACAGCGTGACCAAGTGCGTCTATTTCAAAGGCAACAGTCAGCACAGAATCTGCGTGTTTCCCCCCTTGACCTACATACTGGGCTTGAGAGCGAATGAATGGTGGACCCTCTCCAATCGCCCGTCCCCCTACCCCTGTGATCTCAAAACCGGCGTATATAACTTGTTTGTTTACACGGACCTCATTCAGTACCAAGCGGTCGGTGACAGCTACTCGCCATTGCTGGGTGTGGTGAACGTCAGAGGCGATTTTGGAGAAGTGGTGATGTTGAAAAGTTACATCAAAAATATTCACATCAAGATTAAAATGTATCGCGACAGGTGCGTGGACTTTGTCTACGGGAAGACTACCATGAAGCTCCACTTTAAACTGGCTACATCAGCTGAGAAAAGGTTTTGTCATCGCTAAACCTCATCTTGAATTGGCCGCTACTAACATCGCTCCAACGTCATAAGCCAAACGGTGGGGAAAATGGTCAATAACCAGAATCAAGAGGGATCCAGCAGTATTACGGTCTTATCGCGTAGACTGAGGAGGCGACTGCCAGGAGAACGTGTTTTCACGGTGTCTAAAAAATGCGTCAAAAGAGGAAATCGGTCGGGAGTAGCAAGCCGATATATATTATACCGGGAGTAAAACGATTGAAATAAATTATAAAACCATGGCCCCCTTACATCAGAAATCGCCCGAGTGCATGCACCCCGGTGGAGCTGGATTTATTTTCAGCTCCCATGACGCAGCTGTCTATCGAAGATAAGATCTACACAGAAATTTTTTTTAATAACAAATACAGATAATACGGACCTGGTGAACGATGCGCTGGTGGGCCTCATCAATTACCCTCTGAATATAATGTTCAGCCAATGCGATGTGATTCTGGGGGATAGATTGATTTCGCAGTCTAGTGCCACGCACCCCTACAGAGCCATGATTGAAACTCTGCTCAACTTCTCCGATGATTTGCTGAAGAGTCAATTCAGTGCAGGTCTTTTCTTTAAAGATACCTCTGGAGCTATAGACTCCACAGTAACCAATAACGGTCCTAATAGAGGGTTAAATTAGAGAGCCAACTTTACCGCCAATTCCAGAGAGGTACACCTGCTGGGTCCTCTCCATGGGGACATATTTTTCTGTGAGAGACTCCTTTTGAACTCGGTAGATATGAGAATTAAACTGACCCGCACCAGCGACACCTTCTGCCTCATTGGAGCCTGCGACTCCACTTTCCGTTTAAAAATATTAAGGGCCTCTCTGTTTGTCAAAAAAGTTTCCGTTTCCCCCGCCATCCGTGTAGATCACAGGTCGGCCTTATTGAAGGTCTACCCTCTGTCACATGTCAACGTGAAAATATACTCCATCCCGGAGATTTCCAGGATACGTAAGGAGAATCTCTTTCTGGGCGCTATGCCCAAATACGTGGTTTTGGGCATGGTACACCACGAAGCCTTCACAGGGAGAAGAAACCTGTGGAAGATAAGGGGATGTTGAGTTCCGTCAGAGTACTCAAGAAACTCGTCCAACCTCTAGGTGGTGGGATTTGAGGTTTTTGATGACTTATTTCGTTTTGGGAACGTAAACGGCTGGCCACTGGCGAGGAAGTATACCTGTCCTAAGGAGGGCATTAGGTCGACGATTAAATATCCGTGGGGATTTTTGGTAGCGTCTTCAAAACGTTCCAAGAAAAAGGCTTTTTGCGAGGGCAAGATCTGATGAGCCAATATGTTCATCCGTAATATGTCCCTGAGGGTTTTTAAACATCACCAGATAATTGCTGTTCAAACTAATGGTATGACTGTGTTTACCCTGGTGAAATACATTTGTGTCAGCATCATGACGCTCATATTTCTATGATGTCTGTACTGTGTGAAAATTTTAATCACTTCAGGGTGGTCGGAGGCTTGAAAAATAACATCGTCCAGAATGACCAAATGATTTTGATCGGGAGGAAACAGGTTTACATCTTCAAAAGAATCAGGCATCCCTTTGACAAATTACTTTTATTTATCTTTTGCAGTTTAGCGTACATAGATTGAAAAGAAGTGTAAATCCACACAATGTTTTCTGGTACAGCGTCCATCACATGTTCACAGTTTTCCAGTACACTTTTTACAAAATAGGTTTTCCCGCAACCGCTGGGTCCCACAATCAGACATGAAAAAGGCACTGTGAGTCTAGATACCGATTATCTATTGAAATGTTTCGAAGACAGGAATAAAAAAATCTCTAATGTTGATAAAATTGTATTCTCCATTGCTTTTTTTTATTTGAAATTATCATTGTTGTACACCATGTATCACAAGATTAAACATTATCTCCCGTATTGTAGACATGTAAAATTATATCCACTGCACGCACCAGGTTGTATTTTGCTAACAAATTGGCAAAGCATGGCATTATTACAAACAGGATTATCACCATACATGTTTATCACATATGTATAAGACGCCCCTTTCTGTATATGCCATAGAAAAAAACACAATGATGATCACAGGTTATAGCATTGCCATTCTGAACCTGTCGGCCTGAACGAAATATAGACATACGATTTTCCTCAAGGAGCATGTTTATCTCGTAATTTGTAATAGGGTTGCCAAAACTGTCAAAGAAATATCCTTGTCCATGTTTTGCAATTGTGAGAGGTGATGGGAAGCACACACTGCCATATGAATTACAATACTAGATTAATCATATGATAATCAATTATGCATTATATGCCTTATTCAATTGCTATGGGTGATATCCTTTGCTTGCCACTGTCGCTGTAAACAGGATGAGTTATGCAACAATAAATAGAAGTCAAAAGTACACTGAGATACACCTGCATAAACATTTCTACAGAAGGATGTGGTTATGGGTTGGAATTAAAAAGACGTATAGAGAACCAGTTCAGACCAGAATGAGGGAGACAAACATAACCTCAAGTGTGGGTGGTAAATTGGGGTGAAAAGTGAAGGATGAAAACAACTCCTTTTTAGGAGGAGTTTTAGGATAGACAACGAGCCAATTGGGGCCCAAACAAGAGATACACCCAGAAAGGGGGTAAAGACAAGGTATAAAATGCTCTGGCACAAAGACACATCTCAGAACACAGGGCGCTTGGCCAAATGCAGATTTTCTCTGTAGAGTGTTCTCCGAAGATCATCAATAAATAAATCCAGCTGCTACAAAGACATTACTCGACTGTGGTCTCGTTCTTCTTGCATCAACCAACTCGGGGAGGTTGGCTGAAAGTTGGCCTCAACAGCATCGGAACATGCATACTTTTTTAATTTAGTAAAATATACCTTTTCAAGGAGGTTGGCCTGCTTATGGCTTGCATATTGTAGCGATATAACAATTCAAAATCCTATGGTGAAATTCAATTACTGTGAATTAAGTGTTTTAAATGAGCATTAAAGTTTCCATCTCCAGGTCCTGGGGGATGTCAATGAGTCTCGTTCTTGCCACTATGCTCCATTTGGTAACTTTCATAACATTTTTTTCCATGATTACATTTCTGATAAAATAGCAACGCCCCTCCTGGATGTCTTGATAGCGATGTGCTCCATACACCATCACTTTAATGCAGGATATCTCATCACTGACTCCCAGATAAAAGAAAACCTTTTTCTCCTTCTGTTGGGTTTGGTATGAGCGCAGAGCAGATTTCTGCACAACTTTCCCAGTTATGGCGTTGTTACCCAGGTCACCGCTGGTCAGCACATCTTTGATGGTTTTTCTCTGGACCCAAAAGGAGACAAAGAAATTTCCCTCAGAACAACATAAATACAAACATGAATGTCTGAATAAATCAGTACAAAGTCTCAAAGAAATGCACTCACCATCCACTTTTGGTGGGAGCACATTGCACTTAACAAACCCAAATTAATAATCAATAGAGTCAAAATCCCTATGAATAATCTGAGGGTGGCTTACTGGGGACTGTTTCTTCGCTTGAACAGTTGGATACAGACCGGTGAAGTCATAGTATCTGATTATTTTCATCATCATTTTCAGCCTTGTGATACAGCTTCATTGCATTTGTATGACCGCCGAAGAGAGCCTGTCCCTCCGTTTTTATTCTTTGTTTTATTTTTTTGTCAGAAATGCTTGAATAACCATGTCTGAGTTTGCTAGCGATGGCCATTCACACTCAAACATCACCACAACCCGAACACCATAACATGTTTCTAAGGCAGCTATTTTTCCTTGAACATGTGATACATCTTTCCAAAGGAGACACCGGTGACAGGATTTACACCTGCCTGAGCATGGCATTTAACACATCTGTGAAAAAAGCAGCCACAAATTCATAACAGGTGTTCGAATCTGTACCCGTCCATAAAGTATGGCCCAAATTGTTGTTCAACACAATTGAGTGCATGTTTTATCTCAATTCCTTGTGAGCCATGCATTTGACCCAATGCATAGACACTTCAGAATACACCTTATTCTGATTGGTGCACGCACCCTCATTACCCATCATTACCAGCCTAATAGATGACCACTATAATACAACTATTATGACAAAATATACAAAGGTCGAAGCGGCGTCACTGTTGAATGAAAAAACACTATTTAGGCTCTGATACCACTTTCACAAGGTGGTTAAGAAGTTTAGTTATATTACACTGCAACCTGTATATTTGTGTCAGCAGCGTGGATTCATCTATACAATGCAACAGATTTACATTGAGCAATAACATTATTTAATATTTTGTTGCTTCGCTGTGGTTCATCAATCTTTCCACTCGTAGAACTCTCCAATTCTTTAATATAATCCTGTAATTCAGAGATCTTGCTAACCACTGCACAATCCAATTGATCAAAACATGTATTAACTGTGTTGAACAAACCCACTAGCCCATTGAGTTTATCATTTACCACAACATAACCATCAATTTCACTCACACTGAACAACTCGGGTGACCCTGAGACATCCAACTACTCTGATATAAGCTCTTGTAAGCTATCCCCTGCCACAGACTAATAGGTAATGCAGCAGAGTGAATCACCAATCTGCAAAATAGGCATTGTATCGGATGTACTTGTCCTGTTGTCCACACTTTGTGAGAACTCTGCTTGTTGGATATCGTATGGCTGTGCGTCATACTGCGGACTTGTCTCTCCCTCTTCTCTGGGGGTTGTTTCGACAGCATGACTTCCCTTGTCCACAGGAGCACATAGCTTCCCTCGCAGGTGCAGACACACATAATAACAACCCCCCCCCCTTTTTTTTTTTACACACAACAACATCGTAACAAAGATGGTGGGCACATTAACTTCAAAAACATAATGACCCACATCTGATATGCAACGTGGTAATGATACCTAGCTACACAACTCCTGATGGTAATGATGGGTACATTTTAAGAATTTTTATCTCAACAATAAAAAAATCGAGTAAATGTCGTTATGTCGGTATTGCATTATCAACAGTGTCACACAGCAAAGTTTTCATCTTGTATATGACATTGGTTTTGACATAATTCTGCAGACTAGTCACGTTTCCTACTATTTTTCTAAAGTGTTTTACCCTCTCCAAATTTTATCCAGATTCCTGAATTACATTATTCAGTCTATCAGAACCGCTAGTTAAGTGTTTCAGTTTTGTAGTGAGCAATGGTGTTGTCAGCCACTTCAGCAAAACTCTGTTGCAACATCTCTTATGTTGTGTGGAGAAGATGATATAATCCCATGACAAGACAGCACATATTTTTGTGCATTTGTATAATTTTCATCAAAAAGCTCTTGCTTAATTTCTTCCAAGTGAGTCAATGCATGAGTGAGAATATCTTCTGTATAGTTCATCCAAGTAAATACAATATACACAAGGTTTTTTTTAGCTCTTTTGTATAGACAATAGCCTATTGCTTCCTTTATAATCCTGTGAACAGTGGGATCTGGCAGGACATCACGTTCAAAGTTGACACGTTCCTTCTTATCATCCAGAGTGTCCATACAATCGTCAGTAAACTGTGTGTCTTCGTTGGTATTGTCTGCAGGTTTCTCTTCAGGAGAAAGAAATGTCAAATTTCTTTTCCCCAACTCTTCACCAAGGTTATTCACCCGGGAGATGTCATTACCCTCATCCTGGTAGTTTGTAAAACAATTAGTTATGTCCATATTCAGCAACACGTCACACCACGCATAAGGTCACACACCTGTACAAACACATGCTAAAATTTAGAACAATCAATATATATAATATTTTCATTTCTTTTGTTGCACAGCCTGTAAACAGAGCCTACCATATGAGGATGTTTCTCCTTATCATTCTCTGGATTTACATTTCTTTTGTTGTGCATCCCTCTCAACAGATTGTGTTGTGCAGGCTGTGAACAGATTCAACAGGAGACTGTTTCTCTTCATCATTCTCTGGGTTCATTTGCCGAAGCATCAAAAAGGCTTATTTTGACATCTTCATAATACTTGTACGTCTTATACCACCTGAAGAGGGTGTCGATACGTGAAAAGGCATCTAGTGTTCTCTCCCAATCCTCCCTTTCAACAGTGGTAAACCATGTTTCCCATTCTTTAGATGTGAGGGAGTAGAGTTTATCCTCATCAGGGGTGCTCTTCTGTACCTTTTGAATCACAGTATTTTCCATGCCTTGCCTGAAAAAGATGTAGGATTCTGGGTCGTACACATCTATGTCTGTTTCTACACGATAGGTCTCTCTAGGTACCGACCCATCCCTGTGTACAGACCTCATGTATTGCTCAGCTCTTTACAAATTTTGTTTCTGAAATGATCCTAGTCTTTGGCAAAAAAAAGATGTGAGGTGTTGTTCCGTATATAAACATCGGCTTTCCTTGTATAAAGGTAGACTGCCCCTTGGTCAAACAAGTAGCCCGAAACCCTAAAGTCTTCCATATCCCATTCACACTGTGGGGTCCATGCTTTTTGATCCAGAAAATGGGCTACATGTTTAGGAGCTGACTTTTCTTTCTAGGAGCCTTAAGAAACTCGCTTCAATAAGATTTATATGTTGTTTTGGAGTCCAGCCTCCTGGAATATTACCTGTATTCTCTGCGGTCGTGGAAGTGGCACAGCAAAATCAGTCACTCAGTCAAGATGTAGCTGTCATCCAGAATCAATGCAGATTTCTGTCAAAATACAGCAGTCATCTGATGCAGCCGTTGTTCACATCCAATAGATAAATTCAGTTCTTTAGACTTCCTTGTTGTAGCGTTTCTGCTGAAGAGGATGTACTTCTCTTTGAACTTTCTCTTGAGGTGGCCCATCATACAAAAAATTATGTTTTACATGTTAAAAAAAATCTTATTTTATTACTTAACTTCAAGATAAACACAGAAACAAAGAATAACCATTTTAGCGAATGTATATAACAATAACTCACCACTGTTAGTAGAAGCTCCTTCATTGATTTGTTCTCCATTAGTGTATGCACCTATTAAGACAGATCTTAAGCATAGTATGAAAAATACATGTTGGTCTTTTATACTGTTTTTGTCTTTGTCACTGCTTAAAAACATATACTTACAATAATAGTTCAATACTCATCATATATCAACACCATGATGATTCCCAGCAAATAAAAGGATGTTCTTACAGTGTAAAGCTTTGTAGAATGAAAAGTTTTGTGTGATATACTGTATCTGTCTATTGTCTGTCTCTCTTTTATTGCTAAGTCATCCCTCAGTCACACCTTTGTAAAAGACATTAAATACACACACTGAATCCTTTCAAATATCCACGAGGACATGTCATTGTAATGTCTCAGCATGTAAACACAAGCACCTTACTAAGGATGTGCAGGAAACAAGATTCCAAACTGAAGTAGTTGTTGATCACTTGTGGCCTCTACCAGCCAGTTTAAGAGTGATGAGTCAGGAGTCAATGGTGTTATAAAATAGGTTTTTCAAAAATTGTGATACATACAGTCATAAATGTTGTTAGCTGATTCTGATGGACTCCAAAATCTAATGCAAGTATCAATCTGGGAACTGCTTAGGAGCCTATGGTCCAATGAAGCACTGCCCTATTGTTTTAGTGCCATTTAGCTGTTCACAAATAGTGCCGTAGGACTTGAGTTACCAAGACTACTACACTACCTCCTGCCTATCAGCTAGTTTGTCAGGTTTGCCTATGTAGTAGTGCACCGAGAGAGTGAGAATGAGTACCAACTTCCAGTGTCTCCAATCACTGGATAGGATATTAACAACAACACGGTAAATTATTATTATCAGTGAAAACAGTACATGTTAAAGAGGTCTCCTCTTCTCCTAGAACTCTGTTAGTATCTGACAGAGAGCCCCAGTACCAGGGCAGGTACAAGATACATGTCTTTTAATACTCGGGGACCAAGAGAAGGTCTCCCTAAGATTGTCCTATCAGCTTTCTACACACATCATGCATATATTTTTCAAAAGCAGTTCATTGGTTACATGGCACATGCATATATTATAATATTCAAAGGTTTACAGTACTGTGCAAAAGTTTTAGGCACTAAAAGTAAAGTGAGAATGCTTACAAAAATATTGCTATAAATTGTTTTAATTTATCAATTAATTTCTTACAAAGTTGAGTAAACAGCAGAAACCTAAATGAAATCAATATTTGCTGTGAGCAGCTTTGCCTTTAAAACAGCAGCAGTTCTCCTCGGTACACTTTAACACAGTTTTTCATGGTAACTTGCAGGTAGGTTATTGTAACCATCCTGGAGAAAGAATGTTCTTCTGTGGATTTATTATTTAGGCCATCTCAGGTGCTTCTTCATGACTCCATGATGGACTCATCATTCCTCTTGTTGCTGAAAATAGTTCTTTATGACTCTAGCTGTATGCTTGGGGTAACTGTCATGTCATGAATACATTTGGGACCGATCAGACACCTCCCTGATGGTATTGCATAATGGATAAGAATCTAAACATCTAGGGTGCACAAGGCATCTTTACAATGGTGGTTATCCATGTGGAGATTATACGACACATCTAAACAAAGTCCCCCTTTTTGTTTAGTCCATTAAACCAGACAGATGTTGTCCCCTGGAAAGCCCAGAGCCTGTCATTAGCAACAGTGCTTGTTGATAATGATCGCATGCAGGTCTGCACAGCAGCACATTGAATTGACAGTGTTAAAAACAAATCAACATACAAAGGTGTCTTACAGCAGTCCTTTAACTGATCGGTCTGGAGATCATTAAAACACATTATAGTGTGGAGCAGTCCCTGACTTGAGAGGGTCAAAGATGTTCATCCAATAATGATCAAATGTTGGCTGCAGTAAACAGAAACTGTTAGTATGACTTTTATCTGACCATATATACGTTACTGATTTTGGGTGTTGGACATGTGACCTAAACATTCCATAATCTGCATATCATTTTAGGTAATATGATATAGCCCTTCTGGGGGGGACCTTTTAAATACAAATACTGGGTCCATGGTCAAATTTGGAACTGTTCCAGATGTGGTATGTAATGATATGTTGTGAGGTAGCTGTCAATCACTTGACGGATGGCCCCTAATTGAATTAATGACCATGGAAAACCTATGTTATTCGTGTGATAAGATACAGATGTGTAACCCTATATAAGTTGTGCACCAACAGTGGTACGGTGCCCAGACCATTTTTGTACATGGAATGGACCCGATGGCCATCGTCGAATAAATGTCTTCAAAATAAGAACTTCGCCAGCTCTTCCTTTGAACGATATCATCACACATCCTTCCTTTCAGAAACAGAAACACAATCATGGACAGTGCACTAATATTGTGATTTCACAGTCTGGAGTTGGGCCTCCGCATGAATAGAAACTCCTTGTTTTTGGCGCTGCCCTGTCACTCTGCCCTTTCAACCTCTCCCGGGCAGAATGCACACACAGGCTCCTGCCACTCTCGTGGCAAGAGCCTGAGTGTGTCGTCTGTTAGGAAAGAAGAAACTGAAAAGGTCATCTGAAGTGCAAAATACACATGACGACCCTGATTTAAAGAAGTGGTCATTAGAAGTGGGAACTGAATGCAGTAACAGGAAGCTGTGGAGAACAGACATGACGCCATATATGGAGTTGTTATTGATGTTCTTACAGGAAACAGGTACATGCGGACAGCACACGAGGTGCTTGTGTTAACGGCTGTGTTGGGCGGAGGCTGAAAGTATAAAATGTTTGTTTGAGCTCAAGAAGCATACACTTCAGTGATTCATTAAAGGCAGTTTGACTGCAAAAGATATTGTGTCTTTGGTATTAATTACCTTTTCCAACCTGCACTAGACAAGTTGATATTTCAGCCACAACACTGGGTGAGTAACCACAAGCAAATAAATATCAGCACGCAACTTTTTTTTTTTTTAAACTGCTCTAAGTTTCTACAAGTGAGGACAGATTTGTAAGATTCATTTTGAGAGTTTGGTCAGTATTCAGAACAACAGTAAATATAATTATTGTGTTTGTGTGATTTTTGAAGCTGAACTGTGTTTTACAGGCCAGCTGTTGAGTAGAAGGCTATTGTCAGAGTTTTGCATCTCTTTTATGCAAAGATACCAAACATTGGACCAGAAAAGGAGCAAACGTTCATGTAGCCTTATGATGCTGCTCAGTTTTAGTAATATTACTCCATAGTCTCACAGTAGTTAAAGGTTATTATCTCACGGTGTTTAATGCATTCATCACATGATGTTATTAAGGTTTAAAGCTCACTCTTAACCTTGGAAACAGTGGTTGAGAAAAAAAACTTACCATTAGATCCGTTAAGTAGTTGGTCCAGAGCTTTTGATCATTAGCACACACACACATCTTCATTGGCAGATAAAATAAAAAGTGCTCAGTAGGGGTGGAGCCAAATCCGAATAGGTATTCAGCTCCGGATACGATATTCGTCAAAGCACAAATAGTGGGTTTTTACAAATATTTATTTCATACAAATACTTTGAAAATTATTTGTTTTCTGGGGAAAAAAGAACATGTCAAATTGCTGGTTTTCCTCATGTGATCGCATTGGGTATTTGTGCTCCACCTGCTTGTGCTGATGTGACACTGAACGGAGTGTGCGTCACTGCTAATCTGTATATAATAAACAAAAAACATAAACAATATGGGATATTTTCAGAATACAAGGCAGTCTCAAACTTTGAAGTATACCACAAGCTGACCATCAGGTAAATCTTCCAGCAAAATTGCAAAGGTGTCCATGTTTTGAAAGTATTGTAGTCAGCTTGTTTAAATAAAAACTATGTGTGCATTTCCCCTGACTGAGCCGCTGTCCAGAGCTAACGTTTGCTAACATTAAGTTTAGTTTGTTGCTAACTGAGTAGTTTGCCTCGACGTGTTGGCATCAACTATATGTTAGTGATTTCAACTTGTTTTTCCATCCATCATAAGCTCAGTGCGACACGTTTTTCGGTATGAGCAAACGCTTTTCTCTGTTGTGAAAATGGGAATTCAGAATTATGTTTTGCTCTGCTATTTCGCTAATTGTAGCTCATGGCAATGTGGGTTAGCTTGCACCTGTTTTTGAGCTTTAACGACTGTTAGTGAGTGTATCCTTATAGCTGTCCTCCTTTCAAAACAGTATGTTTATGGTTATACGTGTTTATTTCTGGGTTTATGAGAACCATAAACCAATATTACATTTAAGTGTTCATAATTATTATAATAGTTTATTGAAGAACACTTATTTTAACACTTTAATATCCTAAAATTATAAGTGTAATAAAAACAAAGACAGGATTGTTATGCTTGTTTCCATTTTTATTCAAATACAAATAATTTTGCTGCCTCAACAAATACAGATACAAATACTGGGCTCTCTTTAGACAAAAAGAACATGGAAAATCTATCCATAACACCTGAATTTTCCCCATTTGCTAATGAAAATCATATGAAATAGTCAAAAACTCCAGAACAGTTACTAAATGTGGACCTGTCATGGAAATGGGCTGCAAATACTCAACATTCATGAAACAACACAAAACACTGATGTAGTTGATTAATATATTGTGATAATATATGGAGGTATTACCTTCCAACACAGAAGACATGAGGAATTGTCTCAAAGGAGGGAGAGGCACAGTAGTTTATTTTAAATAGTTTTCAGCAGAACAAAGAAGTCTTACAGGATTGGCTCCCTGGTGCTTTTCGAAAGACAGTCAACCTGAAAACAACTGCATACAAAAAGATCTTAATTGAGTTAGACACAGGTATTTCCTCTTATTGAAATACAGGAAGCACCAGACCCAGACACCCTCGAGGACTCCCTCAGGTTATGGATCTCATGACCTTAACCTGAGGTTTAGTGGCCTAACACAGGGATGTTTTATGCGCTTTGCATTGATATTCAGTGGTGTTCGGGGCGGGGTTGAATGTTCTGCATGTTAAATTACCTTCAGCACAATGGAGGTGATCACTGTCAGCGGACATCTGAGGTTAAATATCAGTGCCCTCACTGAAAGTGATAACTTACACTAAAGTGATGGTGGCATTTTTGCAACCATTAGTTCCTGAAGAAGAGATTTAAAACAGCAGGCTATCCTACTGGTCTTTAATCAAAGTAATATACTGTACATATATTTTTTACAATTTGCAGTTGTTATTAAGTACAGCTCATTCAAATCTTGAACAACTCACTCATCATGCCCTAATTTTCTTCACATTCAGTGAACTCATGTACAACAGTCTCAGGAAAATTATAGAAAGGACAGCTATTACCCACATTCTTATGTCTTTTGTACAGAAAAAAATAGTTGTTAGGGCCCCATGAAGCACCCTCCACTGCAGATCACCTGATCTCTTTGTTATCGGGGGCTTGTAAAGCACCCTCCACCTAAACCTTGCCATAGTCTGACCTCTCAGAGTGTCCAGTCACTGAGGCTCCCTGATGTCCTGCAGGTTCAGAGAAGCAAAGGACAATAGCCCCCCAGAGAGTATAAGGTACACCCTTTCGTCAAACTGACAGGTCTAGGTCAAGAGGTCACCCTAATTAGCATAATTTATGCATAATTTATGCATATATTAGGTTATCGTGGGAAAGTGTGAAATTGGTAAGTTATGTTTTTAGAAATTAGCATATGGTTGAGACATGTTAGTCTGGCGCGGGTATTTTGAAATGCGGCGGTATTATGGCATTTTCTGTAGAAAAAATAGAAATGAATAAAAAAAGTGAGAAACTGTGTTAAAAAGATGATTTTTTTCAGCAGTAAGTTGTGTTTGTTGATAGAGAAGAAAAGTAAATTAGAAGCACCTTCTGCTATCCTGTTTCAGCAGTGAATACCTAATAAAAATCATTCAGCATTCTGGAGTATTTTGAAGAAATAATATAGTTGAGTGAAAAACTGTTTCTTTTTTTTTTTTAGCGGCATGGTTGTTGATGGAGGAAAAAAAAAAAAAAAGAGAAAAAAGGAGAGAAAAAAGGAGAAAAAAATAGTAAATTAAAAGTACTTACTATGACTCTGCAGTAAAGTAAAACCTAATAAAAATATAAACCCTCTTTCTTACCTATTCTTTTTTTTTCTTATGGTAGCCTTGTAACATAGTTTTTTTTTTTTTAATAGCAATGATAATACAGAGTGTTTCTTGACCGCAGACAAGACCTTGAACTTCAGACGACGCTCCGGCATAATGTCAGAATAACCTGAACAAACGCAGGAGTCCGACTTATTACGCGCGCACATCCCCCCGCATTGCACTTCTATTCTCTGTGTGTGAGAACTTCTGAGCGCGGGATTTTTTGTATTGTTTTCTTGTAGAAAAGGTTTTGTTTACAGAGAATATAGAACTTCAGACGACGCTCCGGCATAATGTCAGAATAACCTGAACAAATGCAGGAGTCCGACTTATTACGCGCGCACATCCCCCCGCATTGCACTTCTATTCTCTGTGTGTGAGAACTTCTGAGCGCGGGATTTTTTGTATTGTTTTCTTGTAGAAAAGGTTTTGTTTACAGAGAATATAGAAAATGCTAGAGTCGCGTGCCTCAATCACCTTTCAACAATATTTGTGAAACCATACGGCGTGACCGCTTCAATAATCTAGAGTTGAGAAGTCTTCTAAACTTTCCTCAGATTGGGCGGGTAATAGATTATTATTATTCAACCCTTACACAGCGCTCTTTACTGCTTAAATCAGACCCCCTCCACTGACCCCGCACAGCAGAATGAATTGGAGGTACAATTGGAAGGTCAGGAAGACCCCTCAGAGCAACGAGGAGGAGGAGGGGGAAATCCGACTCATGAAGCTGAGTCGATTCCAGATCCCCCTCCCCCAGCTACCCCTCCTTCTCCTCTCCCTCCCACAGTTCCTTCTTCTCCCCCTGCCACCCCTCCAGATCAGAGAGATCCTGTAGACGCTATAAACGTTGAAACCATACGGCGTGACCGCTTCAATAATCTAGAGTTGAGAAGTCTTCTAAACTTTCCTCAGATTGGGCGGGTAATAGATTATTATTATTCAACCCTTACACAGCGCTCTTTACTGCTTAAATCAGACCCCCTCCACTGACCCCGCACAGCAGAATGAATTGGAGGTACAATTGGAAGGTCAGGAAGACCCCTCAGAGCAACGAGGAGGAGGAGGGGGAAATCCGACTCATGAAGCTGAGTCGATTCCAGATCCCCCTCCCCCAGCTACCCCTCCTTCTCCTCTCCCTCCCACAGTTCCTTCTTCTCCCCCTGCCACCCCTCCAGATCAGAGAGATCCTGTAGACGCTATAAACGTTGAAACCATACGGCGTGACCGCTTCAATAATCTAGAGTTGAGAAGTCTTCTAAACTTTCCTCAGATTGGGCGGGTAATAGATTATTATTATTCAACCCTTACACAGCGCTCTTTACTGCTTAAATCAGACCCCCTCCACTGACCCCGCACAGCAGAATGAATTGGAGGTACAATTGGAAGGTCAGGAAGACCCCTCAGAGCAACGAGGAGGGGGAGGGGGAAATCCGACTCATGAAGCTGAGTCGATTCCAGATCCCCCTCCCCCAGCTACCCCTCCTTCTCCTCTCCCTCCCACAGTTCCTTCTTCTCCCCCTGCCACCCCTCCAGATCAGAGAGATCCTGTAGACGCTATAAACGTTGAAACCATACGGCGTGACCGCTTCAATAATCTAGAGTTGAGAAGTCTTCTAAACTTTCCTCAGATTGGGCGGGTAATAGATTATGCTACATTTTACCGCGAAGTCATGAGAAGCCTTGAAAACCTGTTAGAGAGAGTGATCCCAGAGCTTAGACCTAATGATATGTTACAGTTGGAATTGATAGGTGAAAATATGCAGAGACACACCTCAGTCAACTATCAAAATGACGACGAAGCGGTTATGGCGGCTTTTCAATCCTTAGTGGATCAATTAGTACAATCAAACGCAGCGATTATGGAAGATGGGGGGTTAGAATTAGTTGTGCAGGTGGTACATAATCACAGAGGGGGTGCCAAGAGAAAGTTGGAAAACACTTTAGACTGTGAAATCCTCTCCAAGAAAGCTCCACATCTGTATGTGACAAACAACTCGAACAACCAACTCTGTTTCGCCGTCAGTTTAGCTCATCTGATCGATTCTAATCTTACAGATAGCCAGGCTGTAAACTTTGGGAGAGAGTTACAACGTTTGGTTGGTTTAGACGAACATACCCCCGTCACCTTCAGCGACATATCCAAGTTTGAAAAGATTGTGAAGCGTAAAATCATGGTGTTGTACAGAGACGAGGGCCAGCGCCCCCTCTCTCGATTTGAGACGGACTCACCCCAATCAGACAAACCCCTGTATCTGTATCTGTCTCAGGAGCATTACTACGGTATTAAAAACATCAAAGGATTTACAGGGAGGAGATACATATGCAGTTACTGCCACATTGGATACAACGACCCTCACAAGCACACCTGTGCCGGTCACTGCTTGGTCTGCATCGATCCTACATGTAGTAAGGAAAAGAGAGAGCCCGTCTTATGCAAAGATTGCAACAAAATGTGTCGCTCCCCCTCCTGTATGGTCAGGCATAAAAAGAGACGAATGAAAGATGGAAAACGAGTCAGCCTTTGTGATCTGCAGAAAAAATGCCCTAAATGCAAACTGTTTTACTGTATACCCACATCTACGGGCTTTAATAAGCACAAGTGTCCCCGGGCAAGATGTAAAATCTGCGGGGAAGCGCTACCCTCTGACTCTAAGGCAGCCGTCGAGAATCATCTCTGCTACATTCAGCCTCTCCCCCGCGATTCAGAACATACAGACAAATTAATCTTCTATGATTTTGAGACATTTGTTGATGATAGACACGTGCACGTCCCCTTCCTGGTATGCACAAAAACGTTAAAAGGGTTAGCGTGGATGGCCTATGGTCAGGACTGTGTCACAGCCTTTCTCACGCACTTCAGGAGACCCCTTTATAGGGGCTCTACATTCATAGCGCATAATTCCAGAGGATTTGACGGTTACCTGCTCCTTAATGGTATGGTAGAGTTAGGTTTACAACCCTCTATCATCATGCAGGGAAGCAAAGTCCTATGCTTCGAAGATCCAGATTTTAATCTGAAATACATAGACTCCCTATCCTTTCTCACCATGCGTCTCAGCGCTATGCCAAAAGCGCTGGGTTTCGATGATCAGACCAAGGGGTATTTTCCTCACAAGTTTAGCTCTGAGAAGCGACTAAACTACAAAGGGCCCTACCCCCCACCCAGTGATTATGGCATAGAGCGCATGACGGGCGGTGAGCAAGAAAAGTTCTACGGCTGGTATAAAGAGGCTAGTCGGAGGGTCTTTGATTTCAAAAAGCAGGCGATACATTACTGCAAAAATGACGTCGACATCCTCTCTACAGGCTGCATCAAATTTAGAGAGGAGTTTCTGAGTGAGACAGGCGTTGACCCTTTTAGCCGCATCACTATAGCCTCAGCTTGCATGAAGGTGTTTGTCACAAATTTTCTGCCTCCCCGTAGCTTAGCCATACCTTCGCCCGATAACTACAGGCACCAATGTAAAACTTACTCCAGAGCCAGCATTCAATGGTTAGAATGGGTTTCTTACACCCAGGGGGTTTTCATCCAACACGCTCTAAACAGAGGAGAGAAACAAATTGGCAAGTACTATGTAGATGGTTATGCAGAGGTGGGGGGTGTGAGGTACGCCTGGGAGTTTCAGGGATGCTTTTATCATGGGTGCCCGACCTGCTATGACCCTAGCGCTACTTGCCCAATGACAAACACTCCCTACGAGGAGCTACACCTGGCTACTGAGGAGAAAATACAGACGTTAAAGTCTGTTTACGGCGTACACACCTATGTCATGAGAGAGCACGAGTGGGTCGAGATGAAAAAATCACACCCCGGGGTAGTAAAGTTTCTCAAAACCTCTGATTTTCCCGAACCTCTCTCCCCCCGACAGGCTCTTTTTGGCGGTAGGACGAGTGCCTTCAGGTTAAGGTACACGGCGGGGGAGGACGAGCGTGTATTATACGCGGACGTCACTTCTCTGTACCCGTACATCAACAGCGTCTATCCTTACCCTCTAGGTCATCCCGTCATTATCCACAGAGACTTTGATAACCCTGAAAACTACTACGGTCTAATCAGGGCAGTCGTATACCCACCTCGAGGGCTCTATTTACCCTTGTTACCCTACAAAACGTCTAAAGGTAAACTAGTGTTTACTCTCTGTCGCACCTGTGCAGAAATCAACAATCAGCAGGGCGCATGCAGACACGATGAGGAGGACAGGGCATTGACGGGGGTCTGGGTCACGGTTGAATTTAACAAGGCCCTTCAGCTAGGGTACAGAGTAGGTAAGATTACAGAGGTGTGGCACTTTGAGGAGCGTAGCGACACTATCTTCTCAGGCTATGTGCAGACCTTTTTGAAAGGCAAGCAGGAAGCTTCGGGGTATCCTCCCGAGGCCGTAGATCAGGAGAGCAGGGAAAAGTACATCAGGGAGTATCGTGATAATCAGGGTATCCAGCTGAACGTCGGTAAAATTGAGGTAAATCCTGCCAAGAGACAGATGTCAAAACTATGCCTAAACAGCCTCTGGGGAAAGTTTGCTCAGAAAAACAATTTGACTCAGACCACTCTGGTAAAGAGTGAGGAAGAATTTTTTGACCTAGTGTTTTCAGGAAAGTACGAGGTCAAATACTTCTCCTTTCTCAGCGACAAAACCGCTATGGTGCAATGGAACTACAGCAAGGGGTGTGTGGTACCTCCTAGTAAGGTAAATAATGTATTTATAGCCGCATTTACCACCGCATATGCCCGCTTGAAAATGTACGGTTACCTGGAGAGGTTGCAGGAGAGAGTTCTTTACACAGATACAGACAGCCTGGTTTATGTGGTGAAAGAGGGAGAGACTCCTCTGGAGCTGGGGGCCTATTTAGGTCAACTGACGGATGAGTTAGGGGGAGACAGCATACAAGAATTTGCCTCCGCAGGTCCAAAGAGCTACGCGTACCAAACCCGTCAAGAGAAAAAAACTGTGCTTCGTGCTAAGGGGATCACTCAGACTCAGGAGTGTTGTGACCGAATCAACTTTGATAGCGTTAAAGAGCTGGTGGAGGGCTACCTGGAGCGTTCGGAGGAGGGTGTCATTGACACCCCTCACCAACAAGTGGTACGCGATAAAAGGGGGTTTCTCTTGAGAAACTCTTCATTTCAGAAGAAGTTTAGGGTGGTGTATGATAAAAGACGCCTGTTTCCTGACGGTACGACTCTGCCTTTCGGATATTAAGGGACTTTTTTTTTTTTTGTTTTGTTTTGTTTTGTTTTGTTGTTGTTTTCTTTCTATGATGGAGGAGGTAAACTTTGATCCTAGACTTTGTGTACCTTTCTCATGTATGATTGTAGGACCCAGCGGGTGTGGAAAAACTTTCTTTGTAAAACGGTTATTGGAAAACTGTGAACATGTGATGGATTCCGTACCTGATAACATTGTGTGGATTTATACGTCTTTTCAACCCATGTATGATGAACTGAAAAAAATGAATAAAAATATCAAATTTGTCGAAGGACTTCCTGACTCTTTTGAAGATGAAAACCTGTTCCCGCCTGATCAAACTCATTTAATCATTCTAGACGATGTTATTTTTCAGGCCTCTGATCACCCAGAGGTGGTTAAAATTTTCACCCAATACAGACATCATAGAAATATGAGCGTCATGATGTTGACGCAGAATGTATTTCATCAGGGTAAATACAGCCGCACCATCAGTCTGAACAGTAACTATCTGATTCTGTTTAAGAACCCACGTGACAAATTACAGATTAGTGTATTAGCTCAGCAAATTTTTCCCTCCCAAAAACCCTTTTTCCTGGAAAGTTTTGAAGACGCTACCAACGCCCCTCATGGGTATTTATTGGTTGATCTGACGCCTTCCTGCCCAGAACAATACAGACTGAGAGCGGGTGTGCTTCCTCATCAGTGGCCCACGGTTTACCTTCCCAAGACAAAATTCTGACCTTCCTGAAACCATGTCGGCGCGTTTAAAAAGAAACGCCCCCTTGTTAAAGGCTCTGTACCTCGCCACACCTCAAAAACGTCGGGACATTCTGGCTTACTGTTCTTCGGACTTTATCCAGGCTCTGTGTGAGATTGCTTTAAATGTTTTGAAGGGTAACGTCCCCTTATCTACCGCTCAATACAAAAAACTAAAAAGACAAAAAAATTTCATCAGACTGCTGGCCGATAAAAGAGCCGGCCTGAAGCGCAAACATCAGACTTTGATGAAACAGTCGGGCGGTTTTCTTTTACCTCTGCTTTCGACGGTTGTACCTATACTCGGGGATCTTATCGGAGGACTGGTTAGAAGAGGATGACTATGAAGAAGGCGCATAAAATGTATCTCCTCTCCACCCACCAATTAAACCGTCTGACCCAGCCAGAGAGGTCCATCAGACAACAGGCAGAGAGTGATTTGGATGTTAAAATGAGAGAGATATTGGATGAGCGGGGTTTGAACGCCCATGAAAAAATTAAAAAATACAACACCCTGCTTCAGAGATATCTTAACCTGATCAAACAAGGTCAAAAGGATGAGAAGAAGGTGACGGTGACTCTGCAACGTGATCCTGGGATCAAGCTTTCTGAAGCTGAACGGAGTGAGGAGACAACACCGGAGGACTCAGAGGACATGATGGGAGAGGTGGTGAAAAGTCTAGCCCCACGTGATCGTAAAAATGCGGAGTACATTATGAGAAAATTAACCGAGAGTGATGAGGGGTGGACCTCTAAAGGGGAATTTATTTATAAAGGGACGATTGTAAAAGGATCTCATATGATTGATTTATTTAAAAACCTCATGCAGTGGTCTAAAAAATCTCAAGCCCGTCCACCCGCAGGTTGGAAAAGTTTTCTAAATACTCTGGCAGAAACGAACGTTCCCTTATCCTCCATCCGCAACCCCCGCGCCCGCGATCAATACCAACGCCTGAAATTGGGGGAGGAAGCCCTAGGATCAGAAGAGGAGGAAAGAGAGGAGAGGGAGGAGGGGGAGGAGGAGGCCTCTTTTTCCCACGACAGAGGGAGACGCAGAAGGAAAAAGATGTTAACTCTATCCCCACGCTGGATTCAGCCCAGAGAGAATGAAGAAGAAAAAGTCCCTCAAAGACAGAAAAGAAAATGATCTTTATCCCCACGCAGGATTCAACCTAGAATCGACTCTAAAGCCCTGCGTTGGTTACCCCTTGTGTGAAAAAAAGACAAAAAAAAAAATGTATAATTGATTTTTCTCAATAAAGAATGTTTATTAATCAAATGCAAAGTCTACAGCGTCTTTTTTTTTTTTTTTTTTTTTTTTTTTACATTTTTTTTTCTCTAGCACATTTATCTTATTTATTTATCTTTAAAAAAAAAAAAAAAGAAGGTCTACAAGACATGCAAGATCTAAACAACAATAAGAAACAACAGCGATATAAAAAAATAATAAAAAAACAAACAAACAAACAAACAAACAAACAAACAGAAGATTTAAAGCATAGCACATGGTCTTGGGCGGAGTTAAGGTATGAAGCGAGGGTAAAAATCTTAGTTGTCACACTCAGAGAATAGAAGTGCAATGCGGAGGAATGTGCGCGCGTAATAAGTCGGACTCCTGCATTTGTTCAGGTTATTCTGACATTATGCCGGAGCGTCGTCTGAAGTTCTATATTCTCTGTAAACAAAACCTTTTCTACAAGAAAACAATACAAAAAATCCCGCGCTCAGAAGTTCTCACACACAGAGAATAGAAGTGCAATGCGGGGGGATGTGCGCGCGTAATAAGTCGGACTCCTGCGTTCGTTCAGGTTATTCTGACATTATGCCGGAGCGTCGTCTGAAGTTCAAGGTCTTGTCTGCGGTCAAGAAATACTCTGTATTATCATTGCTATTAAAAAAAAAAAACTATGTTACAAGGCTACCATAAGAAAAAAAAAGAATAGGTAATTTACTTTTCTTCTCTATCAACAAACACAACTTACTGCTGAAAAAATCATCTTTTTAACACAGTTTCTCACTTTTTTTATTCATTTCTCTATTTTTCTACAGAAAATGCCATAATACCGCCGCATTTCAAAATACCCGCGCCAGACTAACATGTCTCAACCATATGCTAATTTCTAAAAACATAACTTACCAATTTCACACTTTCCCACGATAACCTAATATATGCATAAATTATGCATAAATTATGCTAATTAGGGTGACCTCTTGACCTTGACCTAGATCTGTCAGTTTGACGAAAGGGTGTACCTTATACTCTCTGACCAGACCAGAAAAATCCACAAAATTCCTCTGTAGATCCTGTTGGAGACCAGCAGGAGGGTTTAGTGCAGAAAGTCTGTGCCATACTGCTAATACCACCAGGATGTTTATAGTCAGTGTCCTCCCTCTATATGAAACTTTGGGGTGAAGCCATTTCCATTTTGCCAGCTTGGAGAGTGCCTTAGGTAGAACCTCTTCTTGGTTCTTCTTGACCCAGCCCTCCAAACCCAGGTACACTCCTAGCACTCCATTGTAGTCACCCGGCAACTGTGGTCCTCCACCCTCCCCCCATAAACTACACAACAGTGGCTCAATACTCACCAAAACTGAGACATCATCCACATAATCAATCACAGACAACCACCCCTCCCACCCCCCACCCCCGGACAGAGAGAGAGAGAGCTACTGGCCACAAACAGATATTTCTACAGGAATGTGCTGACCATATAAAGGATCCTTTCTATAGCGTCACCCCTGTGTGACCCCTATATGGCAAATAGGAATAGCATATGTGCCATAAGGAACATAAGGAAGGGATAAATTTGGAATAGAGAAACATGTCTGTATAGGGATGTAGGGAGGAGTTTAAGAATCCTACAGAAATGAACTGTGTAGCCGAATTCAGAATATTCAGAGACTGTGTTCAACATACTGTTCTGCTTCCCGGCAGTAATAAATTCTTGAGTTGAACTCAAGTGGGTTCAGTATTCTTTGTCTTTACAATCATCACAATTGAAGAAAACCCTACAGAACTTTGATGGCAGTGGTGGGATACAGAATATCATGTATTTCAGCAGCACAAATTATTTACCACCCTCTTTACTGTAGGTTAGGAAATCCCTCGTCTCTGTTGCTGTTTAGACCTGTATCCCTTAGATACATTTGAATGCATTAGTGATGGTTTCTTGATGTAAGACACTAAGTGTACTTGAACTGGTTGATCTAGATTGTCTATGATAATAGAAGTTGACATGAAAAAGGTAATTCCATTGAAAAATGACAGTCCAGGAGGCCTGTCTGAAGGTTTTGTAATAACATGGAACAGCAGCGCCAGAATGTGTTTTGAAATGGGGGGACATCCAGCTTTGGATGATGTAATGGTCAAGACTGGATCGACGCTATGTCAGCCATAACTCTAATGTAGCCTATCTCACCTTGTAAATGGTCACATAGTTTAGTAATTAATGTTACACAACAGTGTTTGCACTGTGTCTCATGAATAAAACATGAGACGCTACTTTTGCTGTAAGAATACTGTAAGAATCATCCACATCCATTTACAGATCAGCACAGATGCTTCCACCACATTAAATGTTATTTTCTGTGCTGATTTTGGTTGGAGAGTGTTTAACTAAATTAACTTATACTTATACTTATATTTCCTGCATTAATCCGTTATTGCAGCACATTTGCAGCAAGTATTTAGTTCGCTCTTGTTGATAAAATCACCAAGTGGCAGTGGAATGACTTCGCTCCAGAAACAGATGTGGTTCTGAAATGTCTAAGACCCATTTTCCACAAAAACACCAACAACTTGCTTTGCGCTGGCTATTTGCACGTCTCACTGGAGCGGTTCACTGTGCATGCAGCGCTGGGCACCCCAATATCATGCAGATGGGCAAAGCAAATTTCAAGTTCAGGAGAATACCAAACTGTTCGTGTGCTGCTCATGTTGGTCGAAAAAATTATTAAACAAATTATTCAAACAAGTCTGAACTGGTAGCCATAATAGGCTACAAATAACAGGCCAAGAATAGCCCATATGAGGAATATGTGATTCCACTGAAAGCAGAAGGCAGAGGTTTTCTGTTAAAAGAACTCAGAAAATTAACTCTCTCAGCCTGTTGTGGTCACTTTTTCAACCTGGTACAAGGCTTGGAGTCTTGTAGTAAGGTGGAAAACCAAAAGAAATGGTTTACAGAAAAGAATTCAAAAAACAAAAGAAAAGACAAATGGTAAAGTTGCTGTTGCTTTGAACTATGAAAAAGTGTTGGAACAAAATGATGGGTTGTTACTGCAATGTAAAAGTCAGAAGGAAGAAATAGAAGGGTTAAATAAAGTGAAAAGTTTATAAACTAAACAATGCGATGGAATAAATTCCATCCCGTGCCCCTATGCCCTCCATCTGTAACTTGAGTTTCTTGTCAACACAGAACAAATGGCCTCTATCCAAATATAAACATACAAACAGCAAGACCACATGCTTTTCCAGCCGACAGTGATGGAGGAGCTGCAGCTATTCCTCAACAGCAAACATAAATCCAATACAAACCCATGAATGCATTGTATTGAAACAAAATTCTCCAAAGTTTTACCCTATAAATGAAGTTAGTGGGGATATGCAGGAAATAAATATTAGGCTATATAAATAATCCAGAACTCCATCCAGAATCTCTTGGTTTAATCACAGGACCAAACAGATGAATAACACAGAAGGGCACAGAAAGAGCAGCAATGTCTTGGTGGTGTGTGCATCTATAAGCTCAGTGACTTCATCAGTGATCTCATATCCTTATGTGCAACAGTCCTCCTCCTGGTTATGTCAACCAAGAACAAACCAGATAAACCAGATCTGGCCCACATCTAGCGAGACCACTGCATCTTTACCAAAAGGGGCTCACAGATGATTTGGGATATTTGGGCCATATTTGCTATTTTACATGTGGGCCATTTCAGGCTCATATCCATTTTGTCCAGGCCAGAAGAAGGCCAGCAGTGTCGCATCATGGCCTGAAGTGGCCCACTTCCGTATGCTATCTAGGCTGTGTGTTCCCTACAAGTTGAGACAAGAGAAATGCCACTGTGTTTATGCAGATAACTTCTAGTCCACTACTGGATAAATTTGAGAGGCCATGGAGATAGTCACTCAACCAAAAAAGTTCTTCAGACCTGCTTGGAAAGGGAGAGAATACCACAGTCAAATTTGGCTGGACAGGAAATGCAGCAGGGACAGTATTTGAGAAGGACTTTCATCCAACTGTGTCATAACTATTTTCTTGTCCATCTGTGATTGCAGCTCAAAGCAGTAGCCTGCAGTTATCAGCTGCCCTGACTAGTTCTCTGCAGCCTTGTCAAATAATTTAAGCAGAGTTCATTCTAGTCCAATTCCCCAACATATAACTTTAAAGGAGAGTTGCAGGAGGGTCGTTTGAGTGACATGAATAGAGGTGTGACTATGGAAATCCTTGATAAAAGGGTGTGAAAATGGGTTTACAAGTACCAGATAAGTGGTGCAACACCCCTCCACCCTATTTCTCTTTGTTCTTGGATGATCTGCCGCATAATGACATACAGTAGACGGTCTCCTTTGGACCTAATTCGAACCATTTGTTCTAATGTTCTCAAATGAGATTGTCCTCTATCAGTAGATAAGTCAGGCTCTGGGGGTTTACATTTAAAGTGACCATGTCCTTTCCAGCTTTTCAGTGTTTTATGATGGTTTTTCCAAAAGGTTTGTCACACAGTAAAATCATAAACAACAGAAAAACACAGGTCTCCTTGGGATCAAGTGAGGTCCTACTGCTTCTTGTTTACGGAGTGTGAAGATCAGAGTGTGCCAGAAAGGTGAGGCTCTTAATAATGTATAATCAGATTATATGACAGTTAATATGTATATCAGTATTAACATTTTTTTCCTTCGTCAACACTTTGGAATAAGATCAAATTTGGGGCTTAGGAAATGTGTTAAACTTAATGTGTTTAGAAAACCAAAAAAGAAGAAGAAGAAAAACAACATAATTTTATGTCCTGATCTGGCCAATGGGGTGCAAACAAATTAGAAGCCTGTCATTATGTTGTGTTTGCTTGACATATTCATGAGCGACATAATTCCCAGAAGTCTTTAAATGTGCCTTTGATATAACACTGAATAATCAATTCTTGCAAGCCCTGAAAGTGAGATGGCCACTATTTCTCGCGTGGTGTGAATCAAAAAGTCTGTTTGCTGATGATGTGAAAGTCACTTGTATTGCCATAATTATTGAGTATCTTGACTAAAATAAGCAATTTCTCAAACAGGATGTTCTACAACATAAGTATTTAGCTGATTAGAGTCAGCACCTTTTTTATAAAGTAAAAACAATCAACGATAAGAGGCCAATAAATCTTAAGAGGTCTGATAACACTGTGAAGAAAGTGTTGAGGGTTCAAAGATTTCAAGTGGACAACACAGTTCTCTGCAGGCTTTACAAAGGTTAGATTAGATAAGTGAGGATATCACAAGGTCACATGAACCAGAATCCTTTGAGGGCCACCACACTTTGAGGTACAACAAAATTACTCTTACTAAAGACCCTCTTTGTGTGATAGAAGCTTATTTGTTGATAAAATCTTTTATCAGGGATCAGTGGTTCCTAAAATCTTATTTTACGGAAGTCAGAAACAGAAGGAAAATTTGGTTTTCATACAACATAAAACATGTAAAATATGTAAAATGATGTGTCAATGCTTTCTGCCACACAAACTTATGCTCTTTGCTTACTACGATAAAAAACACACACCTCTATAAAAGTACAGATACAGACACATGAGTCCAGTGATTTTTTGTCAAAACTGAGCAGTTTCAACACTGAAAAATACAAAAACAATCTCAAGATTCAAGATGTTTATTGTCACTCCGGTTGTGTGAAATACTTTGGCTGAGAGGCTCCAGGTAAATAAATATAATGACATATAAAATATAATAGAAAATAAATAAATAAATAAACACACACACACACACACACACACACACACACACACATATATATATACAGTGAGCTATCTTAGGTAAAGTACAAAACATGCTCTGAACGGCCGGCCTCCTCTTCCGTTATCCGTTATCTCTACACACACACAGTTCATTATCATACTCTCAATGGACAGTGCAGCTGGCCTCCTTTTCCTATCTCTACAAACACACAGTCTGTCATTGTACTTTCAACAGACAGGTGTGGCTGGCCTCTATTATCTCTACAAAGTAGTAACACCCATACACAAGGTCATAGAACATCACCAAAGTAAATATAAGTGGCAAAGTATCGGGATAAGCATGACATATTGTATTTAAGTATACATATTGTATTTTTCCATTGCAAATGTACAATCATTGGTCAGAATATTGCACAGAGGTTAGATTGCACTTTGTGTGTGTGTGTGTGTGTGTGTGTGTGTTATTTATTTAGTAGTCTTATGGCGTGAGGGAAAAAAACTGTTCCTCAGGCTCTCTATGGTGCGTGGTTGAAGTGCCTAAGGATTTGGGGCCTCAGACCTAATTTTTTTAGTCTCCTGAGGTCGTGTAGACGCTGTTGGGCCTTTTTAACAACAGTGGTGGTATGGCTAGCCCATGTCAAGTCCTTGTGAATGTTTACCTCCAGGTATTTGGAAATGTCCACCTTCTCCACCACTGTGCTGTTGATGGTGAATGGGAGAGGAGTGACCCCTCCTGCCTGTAATCCACATTGACCTCCTTGGTCTTGGGTCCTGTTCACACTTGGCATTAAAATGCATCTTGGGTGATCCGATCAGAAGTGGAAGGCTCTAAGTACAGGTGTGAATGGCACTCAAGACGCATTGAGGACACATTGAGATCCGATTGCTCAGACCACACTTGGAGGTGGCGCCAGATGTGGCCTCAGGGTCATTGTGACCCTCAACCCTGTGTCCCATTATCTTCCTGTTTTGCAAGTTGTCTCTTCCAAACATAGCCCTCTATTCATCTCATTTACTCAAACTTAACAGCTTGCATCCGTCACGGATATAGATTGCACAATATTTCCACCAATTTTGAGCAGCTTACATCCTCTCAGACTGCACAATATTTTCAAAGATTCTGAACAGTCATAGGTAAACACTGAGGAGGAAATCTTACTCATCCCCTGTGTGTTCCCTTCAAGTTGAGAAAAGAGAAATGCCACTCTGTTTATGAAGGCAACAACTTCTGATCAACTACTGGATAAATATGAGAGGTCATGGAGATAGTCACCCAATCAAAAAAGTGCTTCGAACCTGCTGGGAAAGGGAAACAACACCAAAGTCAAGTTTTGGCTGGACAGGAGATGCAGCAGCAAAGGACTTAGCAGTATTTGAGACGGACTTTTGTCCAATTGTGTCATGGCCAATGATCCCTGTGTGGATACTAGAAGCTATTGTGGTAGATCTGGAATTGCTTCAAATTTAGTCAAGAAATAGAAATGCAGATATAGTGAGTGAGTTTTATTGTTACACGGATTATAAGTATACAGACTATGTGCATGTTTTTACTGATGGATCAAAGGATCCAACAACAGATTAAAGGTTCTGCAGTTGCAGCTCAAAGTCACAAGGTTGAAATATGCGAACACACTTCAGATTTGTGCATACACTTCAGAACTGTGTATACAGTTGAATTGTACACCATTTTTATGGCTTCAGAATCTCTGTGAACGTTGTCAATTACCAGAAACTGTGGAACATGTGATCATCGGCTGCAAATATGTATCAGAGAGAAAGGTAATGATGGAGGAAATTAAAGGATTAGAGCTAACAGGAGCAGGGTTAAAGAACATACTGGAGTATGGTGATAGTGGACATGGCAGAAGATGCTTGGGTAGACACCTATAAAGAATTGGACTTAAGGAAAAAGTGTGACATCTGTTATCTGGGTGTGAGGCAAGAGGAATAAATCAAAGGACATTTATATTGTGAACAAAAGTCGCAAAGATCAATTCAGACTGGGAAGCTCCAAAGATAAATTATAGTCTTCACATTGTATATGGCCTGTCTAGTCAGGCAATAACTATATAGTGACAGATGTGGTGTAGTCATATAAATTATACTTGAAAGGATGGATGTGTGATGATGTATCGTTCAAAGGAAGAGCTGGCGAAGTTCTTATTTTGAAGACGTTTATTAGACGATGGCCATCGGGTCCATTCCATGTACAAAGATGGTCTGGGCACCGTACCACTGTCGGTGCATAACTTATATAGGGTTACACATCTGTATCTTATCACATGAATAACATAGGTTCTCCATGGGCATTAATTCAGTTGGGAGCCATCCATCAAGTGATTGACAGCTACCTTACAACATATTATGTATCATAACATATCACATCTGGAACAGCTCCAATCTTGACCATGGACCCATTGTTTGTATCTAAAAGGCCCCCCAGAAGGGCTATACCATATTACATAAGGTGACATGCAGACTATGAAATATTTCTGTCACATGTCCACCACCCAAAATCAGTAAAGTATATAGGGTCAGATAAAAGTCATACTAACAATACTCATAGATTATATTACTTATAAATGACTTTGTAATGTCTGATCAGCAAAAAAACCAACAGATGAGGTACTGACACATTCAGAAAAGAAATCTATTATTTAGTCAGAGTTCAGGGTCAGCATCAAAATCTGACAGTCGTTAAGCTGGTGCTGAGTGAATCACCTGATGGTGAAATAGCCAAAGGCATTCGGATGTTAACCCCCTTCAGTTCTAATGTATGGATGAAAGGTCAAATGTCGAAGCCATCACATGAGCATAACAGAGATGTCTAGTGTGTGCTGATGCCCTGTGGCGCTTCTGCTTCCTCTAACATCCCAGTAGAGGAGGATCTTCAAGACAACCCCTGAGTCACAGCACGCACAGGAGCCATTCTTTAGTAAAAGCCTGTGTGTTAAAAATGCTTTGAAATAAAAACTGAACAGCTCCTCGGTTACAATTAGAGTATTATAGTAGTAGTATTAGAGTAGGGACTGAAAACTTTTCCGCTCGTGTCTAAAACCTAAATATATTTGTTTGTGTGTGTGTGTGTGTGTTACTGTGTGTGTTACTTACTCTATATTTGTTTGTGTGTGTGTGTGTGTGTTACTAAGATTAATGATGTCTTAAAGGGTATCACTGGAAGCGTTATCTCCCTCTGACAGTAAAAAGTCTTATTAAAATCACAACAGAAAACTTCCCTCATGAGTTTCTAATTACAATGTCAGCATTCTCCCAACTTTCTGAGCTCCTCATGCCTGCTGGTGACTCAAGCTGGTTGACAGAGTGGAGGGGAGGGGGGCTGACACAGAAAGTAATTAGACAGATGAGTCTGTTGCCTGCATGTGCACTCTGTCTTCTGCCCTTCCCCTTCCTTTATCTTCTCTAAGTGTTATTCACTGAGGAGCCCTGCTGCCTCCTCCTGCTTCACATCTTACAACTACCTTTGAAATACAAGTCTTTTTAAGGGAAACAGCCTATTTTGTTCTGTTTTGTGGTGACATTTTTATTAGTGTGCAGATCTCAGGGGAAAAGCAATTTCAGCTCAGTGTATTGTGCCAAAACTTTCTAATAGAGGTGGGCTTTCATATCACAGATGAGAAACAAAGACTATCTCTCTCTCTCTCTCTCTGTAACACACACACACGCACACACACATGTTAAAGTAATGAAAGATCAAATGGCTGGCTTATCATTTTAATACAAAATTGTTAAAGTAAAATAATTACTTTTTACCTTATTACTGTGTGTCTTATTAGAAAGGAATGTTCTTTTGTTATTGTTTGAGGTCCACTGGTCTCCCTCATCCTGACTCATGCCCAAAAAAGGTAATGACTGTCATCCAAGATGCATGTGCATGCAGATTGCCATTGCTGTTTGCTATTGGCTGTAATCTATAAACTGATATGATTTGACCAATCACCGATCATTTCGTCGTCTTTAAAGTCGATAAAAATGTTAGTTTGGCTCTGTATAGTGAAACAGGGGAATGATTTGCCTTGTGTGAGTTCTGTCTCCTTATCGATCAATAACAATTTCATTAATCTTCAAGTCAGTGTCTGTTCTTTTATTTCTGTGTCTGAGTAAGTGTTTTAGCAACAAATCCATGACACACACACACACACACACACACATATACATACTGCTCCAGTGGGACTCTGCTTCCATCTGACAACTTAAACTCTAAATGGTTTTGTTGTAAAAAATTCTCCAGATGGGCCAATAAATCTTCAGATCCCTCATAACATTATTTAGTCATTATTTAACTAAAAAAATTAAATAAAGTACTTCAAAACTGAAGAAAAACACTAAACCAGGCAGAGTTCAGTGCAACATTTGATTTTTTGTGTATTCAGCAAGATACAAGTAAACCAAGGCTGGTTCATGAAGCAGACACCCAAAACTGAAGAAACCACGGTATTATATGTCCTGGAAAGAACCTCCCAGTGTGGAGCCTATTCGCCGAGGTTCCTCCCATTGGGCAATTTTAGGGACTTTCCACTATCATTTCCTGTTCTTTCCACAAATTTGGTAATTTGACAAGAACGACTTTATAGGATAGGCAATAAGCCAATATAGCCTTTGTCTTCCACCATTATTTCCTAATCAGTTTCTACAGTCAAAATAAAAAAGAAGCATAAAGGCCTTTATTGTGTTATGGAATTTTCTATCTTCAGGGGCTACAAATTGGGTTTCACTGGGTCAAGCATGGACCTTGAGGTCACAGTGAAGGCAGCAGTAAATCTCAGCAGAAATATACACTGTCTCCTCTCCTTGAGACACTGAGTGGCTGTCTGTGGTGTTTGGAGAAAGCAGGTGCAGCCATTCTGATAAAGAGTGAACCAATGGTACTGTAGTAACCAAGGTCAGAGGAGATGGCTGCTTGACTCCCTATACACCACAGATAGGTGACTGCGTAGATTCCAATGTTGCAACGTGACCTGAGCTAACAAGGGTAAACACATTTCCTTGTTTAGAAACTAATGAGCCAATAGACTTATTTTGCATACTGTAGATGCATTGAGTTCTGACACTGACTTCTAATAACACATTAATGATTAAACATCACATATACTGATTCCTCATGAACTTTTCCCCTTGCACTCCTCACTGCCACACAATGCCCACGCTTGCAAATATACCTACTCCTGGGATTTTCCCTATTTTGTTGGCAATCTACTCGTTGTTTTCCCTCAACATCTGGTCCATTGCTGGCGATTTTACCGACCACTCCTACAAATTTCGCCTGAAAACCTGGTGTTTACTTACTGCATTGCACATGAGTCATTACTTCACGATGAGTCATTACTTCATGAGTTGCTGTAGTACACACATACTTTATTGAGATTTGTTGTAGTATACTGACGATTAATTGACCAAAGAAAAATTCACCACAGTTTCAAATCAGCCTACAGACTGACTAACTTAAAAACATGACAAATTGCACTTCAGTAATAAATATCAAGTTGAATATTTGGGGTTAAAACATGAAGAGAGACATGAAGAGCAGATCATTTTTTTGCCAGTACAAAGAAACCTAATTAAACAGATAGGGTTTTATCAGTAATTCTTTCCTCTTTCAACTTGGCTTTTTTCTGTGTTTTGTAATAGAGAACTGCACCGGTGAGAGGGACTAGTGGCTTTCTGCTCCAGAGTACTGGAGCCGCTCTGTTGTGAATCAGCATAAGTGAGATTGTCAATCAGATTTTGTGAGATTTACGCACTGTGCATTAGAATACGTAATGCTGTGGTTTGCATGTCAGTTAGAGACAGCCCACTCTGGTAAATGCACATGCAAATAAACGCACATAGTCTGCCATGCACTGCGCATGTAGCTGCACGTCTCACAGTGGGCATCGATCGTCTTGTGCTGTTCCTATGGTTCCCCTTTTTTAAAAAGAAAATAATGTGCCGTGTCAGCGAATTGCTGACACTTGACATGGACTTCATTTCACAATAACAACAAAGGAGCAGGATTAATCAAGTACAGCTGAATTGCGATTTCAATTCATTCAATCAGAAAATATAGATGTTTACTGTTAAGAGCAGACTGTGTTCTTACTTCGCCATGTGTCGCTCAGCTTAGACACTGCAGACACACATTATATCTTTAGCGCCCTATAACTGATGTGACTATACATCCGTGCATGTGCACTGCACATGCAGCTGCACACGTAACAGGAACTTTCATCGGGTCCGCCTATCGTGTCACTCCCATGGATGTAATAAAGATCACTCCCCATGTCTAAATCTAACCAATCTAACAACGAAGGCGACGACTACAAGCCAATCAGAGGCAGAGTAGGGCGGGTCTTCGTGCAATTTGGGTAGGAAAAAATTGCCTGCCAACCGCAATGAAACAACAACAACACGTAGGAGGAATCCCACGTAGTCTTCTGAAGGCCAGCGACATATGGAGTGTCTCCACCCTCCTGGCGGCACATTGAACCAAAAGTCAGTAAATGCATGCATGGATTTCTTGATAAGAGAGATGAGCTTCATTTAACCTGCAACACGGACTCTGGATGTTACCGTGAGGGCTGAAGTTGGACTTCGTTGGAGATAAAAAGGAGTAAGTAGCATTTAGTTAATTGGCGATTTTAGACTCTTTTTAGGGGTGCTCAAGCACACCTAAATTTAATCTTAACACCCCCCTCTCACCCCCCAAATAATAACATTATTTATTGTTATTTTGCGATCTTGTCTGACGGCTTAAATGCTTGTAATCAGCATCGTTATGCACTGAGCACTTGAACTGAGCGAGATGAAGCTAGGTAAGGTAACGTTAGTGAATTTAGGATTTCATGGCGCAGAAAAACACAAGTTGAAACGTTAGCAAGTAAAACTGCAGAATGGTCTTGCAGATAACGTTGGGTCAAATTGGTCATTATTACTGTGCAGTTGATTCGATGTATCTGGCGATGCATCAACGTAATTTTAAAGTAAGAAGTTATCAGACACTGACGTTGTTCCAGAGCGAGCCATAACGTTAACTACCGCTAGTTTCAGACGTTAACTTTATTATCGAGCTCACAAGCTAGCTGAATTATCTAACAGCTAACGTTAAATCATCTCAACTATTAAATTTGCTAATTTCAGATTTTAAACATGGCAGTGCATTAATGTCACTTGTGTAGGTAACGTTAACTGTTACTGTTAAAGTTAGTTATCGTTGTTTGTGCGGGTCATAGAGTTCTAGCAAAGTTTAAGACTGAGAAAGTCTGGTTATAGGTTTATTGTGTGAATATTGTCAGAACGATGGCTGGCGTTGTTTGCTGGCTAGCAGCTAACGTTAGTCTGCTTGCACACTAGTCCGCCAACGTGCTAACTGATGCACTTTATTGTTGTAGTTAAGGTAGTTAAGGTAGTCACGTTTACATGCACACTAATATTCCACTATTATTCCGATCATGACAATATTCCAAATTTGTTACGGGTCACGTAAACAGCATATTTCGAATTATTACCATTATTCAAAATGTAGCATTTTCTGATTATTCGGGTTTTAGAAGCATTCTTTGGTCATGTATACAGCACGTTGGGAATATGCGTCCCAACTGGGACTTTTACCGCAGTTTGCGACACGCCTCTCACCTGTTGGTCAACTCTGTGCGTTGTAAACAAACCAACAAGCCAACAGTTTGCAAGGCTGGAGTAGAGATGTATGCTCAAAAGAAAAGCCCACATTTCTGGTTGGAAGAACAAACACACCTACGTTTAAACATTTGAAAGACTTTGATATCGACAGGTTTTTGGATATGCGCAAAAATTGTAACGCCGACCTTCTCAAGAAGGTGGTTGAACGAATAAAAGGCTGTGTTCACACGGTCGAACAAGTCCGCCACCGGTGGAAAACTTTGAAAAATCCTATTTTGATGGGAGTATGCATGGCTGCATGTAAAGTATATGTCTCTTACTCTGATAGAATTGGGCTTTATGGTGTATTTACAGTTAATTTATGGACAGTGAATTGAAACGTTGGAACAGAAAACGCAAGTCATACACTCTTGTCTTATTGAACAAGGCTGTTGCAGCACAACAACATATCCACAAACCCACAGCTTCTTGTGTAATGCTCTTTTTTAACCATGCCATATCAGATGACCATATGCGATGCATAACTTATATAGGGTTACACATCTGTATCTTATCACATGAATAACATAGGTTCCCCATGGGCATTAATTCAATTAGGAGCCATCCATGAAGTGATTGACAGCTACCTTACAACATAATATGTATCATAACATACCACATCTGGAACCGCTCCAATCTTGACCATGGACCCATTGTTTGTATCTAAAAGGTCCCCCAGAAGGGCTATACCATATTACCTAAAGTGACATGCAGACTATGAAATGTTTCTGTCACATGTCCACCACCCAAAATCAGTAAAGTACATAGGGTCAGATAAGTCATACTAACAATGTCCATGAAAATTCTCAGTTGTCCAGGTGATACGATATTGAGGTTAAAGGCAACTGGGTTTGCGGTTGTTGCCTTAAAGGTTTTTTTTTCCCACATATCCAAAGTGCAGTTAGGCTTTATCAGTGTGACATGCTGTCTCGTGTGAGTTCATGAGTGATGAAACACTGTCAAGATTACGCACCGTTAGACCTAATACACTCACATATCCCATTACCCGCAATTATCTCCATGTCAAATCCAGACCTGTAAATATAAGACTTGCAACCCAACTCCTGATTAAACACATAGGCTACACAGTCACTCCCTTTAAAGTGCTTTATTTTTACTTGTTGTGTGGAATAATTTTAAAGACTTGTGATGTGCTGAAGGAAACAATGCGAAAAGATGATTATTAATATGATAAGCTTTAAGCAGAAGTATGTTAAATTGTTATTATTATGAAGCATTACACCAGTCATATTTTATGTACACCTCACAAAATCTTGTGATTAATGTAAGGGCACGTAATATGTTGAAGATAATCACACTCAGTGCACTTGATGAAATTCTAAGTGTGTTTGTATTAAATTTCACTACATAAAACCTATCCTGGGATTTGCTGATGTAAAGAATTTCTAATGGTGTAATTGGTCAGTATGAAGGGGTAGAACAAGATGCGTAACCTATGCAAGCCAAACAGTATAAAAGAAGGAGCACTGGCCCTTACAACTCAAAGTGTTTTTGGTGAACCTCGTGTGCACTTCAAACTGCTCTCCTTTATTGCTGGCATTAAAGAACATTTTGCTGCTCTGAGCTTTGACTCCTGATGATTTTTTGGACATCAAAGAGAAGTTTTTTCTTGGGCTGATTTGAGACATCTGCAGAAACTTCTTCAAACTGAGGTCCAGAGATTTATTATGACAGTTGCACAATGATATGTGTCTCTACAAGAAGGTCAATACTGCACATTCACTGACATCCACACATGCCAGTGCACACACACAGATACACAGTTGCATGCAGATACCATGGTGGTTTCTCTCTCTCACACACACATAACAATGATTACATGCTGATGTTATAATGCTGACTCACTTGTATGCCTTATAACAGTGTGCAACATACTCTTTCATAGTAATCCACTGACTACTTCACTTCACAATTAAAAAAAGCCTGGGGACTGATTACACTTGATAGTAGGCTATTAGCTAATTTAGATGTTAAAAATACTGCAAATCATTTTCATTTCTGACTTCTCTCTTTTTTTTGTTCTCACTTGCTACCCGCCTGCATTTAGTACATTTTTACCCATGCCTGTGAATTTATATAGTTCTATTTTTTACCTGTTACACAAGTTTTTTGCGGGCTACCTGTTGGGCACCCAACCCGATTCAGGACTCTGCACTTAACAACGTAATGCAAAGTTAATAACACAATGAAATACAATTGTTTACCTGTCCAGGCATCAAAATACAGCTAACAAACTCAATTCAAGCTGATTTTTTGATTTTTTTTTTTCTCATGTTAGTGTGACTGTCTGCAAGTTTTGGCATCACAACAAAGTTACTGTGAATGGAAAATTTCACTGAAATAAAATAATATTAATTTTGGCCATTGTGGTAGATTTTTCAATCAATCGCAACATTTTGAAGGTCACTGATGACTTAGCAATTATGATATAATTATGGAAAGAACCAGGATTTTTAAAGGAGGAGACCTAGAAATCAGATAGAAGTAGGCTCCACAGTAGGAGGAGTGGAACAAAGTATATAAAAGACTGTCTGTGAGTTTGTCATTCAGTATCTGCTTCCATGGAATCAGCCTCAGTTTACTGTACTCTGCTTAATACACAGTGAATCTATTTTCACTTTGAACTCTGCCAGATTCAGTGTGGTTTGTTAGACTTTTCATTTTATTCTTCAACTTTTATGACATAATGTTGTGGAGGACCTGACAACTTTATTGACCCAGCTGCAGGTTTTTCCACAACACCATCTGCCAAAAAGTTCAATAGACCAGACTAGAAGTCTACAGTTGTGGAGTATGAGAGGAAATTCTGTTCTAGTTGCACAACACTTGCCTCGGTGTGATTGTGAGATTAAAGATGTTTTTCTGTCCGCTCTGCTGTTTCCTGCTTCTACATTGTAAGACAAACTTAAACCCTCCACAAAACATAATCTTAAGTGGATATAGAGAGGATGGATTGTCGAAATTAGGCTGAATGGATGAATATGCAATTGTTTGTTTTCTGTTGTGTTTGTAGTCCTGCTTTCCTGTACTGCTCAGGTACAGTAGCAGTGATTACTGAGCTTTTCTAAGTAGGAATATAGTCACTTGCAGAAGTAACAAGTTCAGAGTGAAGAATTGTGTGTGAGCAGATCACATAGAATCATTATCTTGACAGTTGGTGGATTTTATTTTGGCTGAAGAGTGAAAGCATGATATGGTCTAAGATATACTGTAATACAGCTCATATTCAGAGATATTTGTGCTGGCTATACTCCCAGAAACTGACTGGAGGCCTAGGCACAAGTCTTCAAATTACAGATGAAACTGCAGTAGGTGGCTGCAAATGAACATTGCATTTTATTACTTGAATAGTTTTGGCTTGTGTTCAGAACAAAAATGAACATACTGTTATGAATGTGAAAAATGAGTTTAGATCACAGGCTGGTTTACAGACCAGCTGTTGCTACTCAGGGCAGTGGTGTTTTTCCTGTTTTGAAGTGGTTTTATACAAGAATGTACACAATATTCTGAGTTAGACTGAAGCATTTTTTCCTAATTCTAGGGATTTTCCATTAGTTACAATTTTCTACAAATTGCTGTATGTTATATGGCCTCTTGCACAGGGAAGTGATAAATGTCACCAACGCTCCCCTCCTGCTCTTTCTTTTGTGATCTACCTGAAAATGACTCTTTAAGCAAAAGTGCCAATTAAGCGTGCATTGTTGTAATGGAACTTTTTCCTCTTATGTTACTTTTGTTACTCTTATGTTATACTGTTTGGTTGGTTCACGTGTTGTTAGTATGACTTTTATCTGACCCTATGTACCCTATGTATGACAGAGACACTGTTAGAGCACTTTGAGAGAGAAAGTGGGTCTGGACGAGTGTCACAGCCAAGGGCTGTCTAGTGCCTTGCGCTGTATGTAAATAAATGTTATTGTGTTGTTGATTATATAGCGGTAGAGTGCCTTCTGACATACAGTTGATCGTTACATCAGCCCACACAAAAAAAAACAAAAACAGAGAGTGGAAGAGACATAAGAAAGTTCTTATTTCAGAGATGCTGCATGTTTTGGTGTATTATATACTAACAACATTTAATCATGGGGTCACAATCCAGTAAAATGTGTAAAGAGGAGATTGAGATAAAACACAAAACAGAACATGATCTACCAAGGAAGGAAAGGAAAACAATGAAGAAATTGTTAAAGACGAACCCTCACCTTAAAGAAGTTAAAGCTAAAACAGTAAATCAGATGTCACCTAGAGAGTGGATGCAAACTAAAATAGGATTTTACTACGTTGAACCATTCTTAACAGACATCTCTGAGTGGACAGATAATAAATTTCCCAGGGACGGTAGTTTTGACAAGAGTAAATTAGACTTCATACGAGCATACATAATGGATAATACTACCTAATCCGAATTGGGACAAAGAATATATGATAAAGATGTTCAAAGCATGGGAGCTGATGAGTCGTCATTGGCCGGCAAACATGACAAAAAAGCTAATGAAAAAGAAGAAACTTAACCTTACAATGACGCAAGATACAATTTATATGGAGCAAGTGCAAGGGGAGAAAACACAAATGATTAAGACAACATCTTTATTAAACCGTTGCAGCATAACATGAAACCACTGATCGTGGAGAATGAGATGAGAAAAATTCAATTGAAAACTCCATCCATATTAGTATCAGTTCCAACAGAACTATGGGCACTGCATGCTAATCATGTTGGATTATTAAATATACCACCTTATCGAGCTAAAATTAATCCCAATAAATATCCGGTCTACGTTAAGTAATATCCACTTTCTAAAGAAATGAAAGGAAGGATCACATCACATGTCCAACACCCAAAATCAGTAAAGTACATAGGGTCAGATAAAAGTCATACTAACACGTGTTTATACTCAGAAATGCATGTGAGTGGAAACTTTTTGTTGTGAATTCTTTTAGTTTTGTGACATCCCTGTTAGTATGACTTTTATCTGACCCTATATACTTTACTGATTTTGGGTGTTGGACATGTGACATAAACATTCCATAGTCTGCATGTCACCTTAGGTAATATGACATAGCCCTTCTGGGGTCCTTTTAGATACAAATAATGGGTCCATGGTCAAGATTGGATCTGTTCCGGATGTGGTATATTATGATACATAGTATGTTGTGAGGTAGCTGTCAATCACTTGATGGATGGCTCCCAACTGAATTAATGACCATGGAAAACCTATGTTATTCATGTGATAAGATACAGATGTGTAACCTTATATAAGTTATGTATCGACAGTGGTACAGCGCCCAGACCATCTTTGTACATGTAATGGACCCGATGGCCATCGTCTAATAAACGTCTTCAAAATAAGAACTTCACCAGCTCTTCCTTTGAATGATATCATCACACATCCCTCCTTTCAGTCCCTCTCTCTCTGCCTTCTGCTTGTGAGGTTAGTTTGGTTTCCTGGCGTAGGAGCCAGTTGGCAGAGTTGGAGGGGGTGTCAGGAAACTACCTGCCCACGGATAGTTGTGGCTTCCTTGTTAACTTCTTTCGCTTGATTTTTTGTTTTTTGAAATGTGAACTACAGTGCCACCATCTGGTTGATTGCAGTCATGTTTCTTGTGAAGCATTTGCACATCCTTTCCAGTTATTGGGCCAAGTTTCAAGTCTCCAGCTCATTCCAGCTCACGGCAATTTGAGCCGTGTCAGAATAAAAATAATAATAATGATAATAAACCGACACAAAAACAATAGGGTTTTACCACTTTGAGGTTTGAACCTTAACGAGAGGTTCAAGAATTTGGATTGTACTTTTTTTGCAAATTTGCAAATTGCAAATGTCAAGGCTTGTGTCATAATGACTGGGGATACACCGATCTGATACTGATATCGGTCCGATACTGACTCAAATAGCTGGATAGGGTATTGGTGACAATGGGGCCGATCTCCGCCGATCTGTTACCTAGAAAGGAAGACACACCGGTTGGGCCCGCAGTGCCATTAGATACTTTTCTCCCACTGGAGCCAGGTTGCTGCTGTTGTTTCAGCATTGTGAAGCACGAGGCTTAATAGACAGTATAAAGTGTACGCTAACTTATAACACTATGTGAAGTTGTTGTGGACGCTATCTTTAGTAAATATCAGCTGTCCTGAGGAGCCGATAATAATCTTGCTAGTAGAAAACCAATCGCATGTGGCCTAAAATATAACGATAAAAAAACCCCTGACTATCAACTTTATAACTGCAGTGGTTATGTCAAAGCAAGTGACTAATAGCACACAGCAGCATCACATTTGAGTTTCCATTTGAGTATTTAGCAATGGGTGGCTCAGTTAACATTAGCTCTGCTTCTCAGGCTCACTTTGGGTGTGTGTGTGTGTGTGTGTGTGTGTGTACGCGCATTCACAAATGACCAAAATCACACACTGGCCCATGCCTACTAGATGCAAAGGCTGCTGCTTCAGATTAAAAGCTTTCCATTGTGAACCAGCAGAAGGCTTTTATTGAGAAGCAGCTACAGGAAATGCTATGTTTGCATGCAAGTAAAAACGGGTAGTTTTAAACAATCAGATATTTTGGGCTATTCTGTTAGCGGACTGGTTGTCAGTGTATCTGCAACTGACGGACAGTGGCCGTACTGTAGGCTTGAAGCAATGTTATGTCATGGAAAAGTCTTCAGATGGGCCAATAAATCTTCAGTTTTCCCACAACATATGATTTCTCGATAAAAATGTTCTCCTGCCTTATTGTATTCCATATGAAGTCACCGCCTCCTGACCCCACAGATTTACATCTATTTACAAATGGTCTTTGAGAGTAATCTGCTACTTCTACAACAGAGGATGTTGCAGGAGCTGCAACAGCAGAGTGACCACAGGGCTTTGAAGAACAGGCAGCAATAGATTCTTCAAGTAAATGGACCAGGATTCTGATAAATGGGTTCCTACTATGTTGATTTGACACTAATGTCATGTTTAATTTTAACCAACCTAAGCATGAAATTGCGATTGGGTGAATGAGAACTTCTGGGTCTGGAGGAGAGCAGAAGGAAAAGTAGCTGAGGTGATACAGATATCCTGAGAAATTGCTCTGGTCCTGCTGAGGACGCTGCAATAGATGCGTGGGTGGAGAGACTATGGGACTTTGAAGAACAAGTGGCTTCAACAGATTCTGTAAGGAAGGGAGAAAATGACAAATATATTTCTTAGAAAAGCAAAGTAAAAAACATTTGAAATCAGCACTGCTGAGTTCATGACCTAAGCTGATTGAACAACCACAACTTTCTAGGACAGATCTTTCCGTCTGTGTCATTCTTTGTTAGTACTTTTGACACTCTTCTTTAACTCAACTCAGGAGATGGATTTAAAGACGTGAAGGGCTGTAAATATATATATGTGTGTATGTATATGTATTACTAAAAATGAAATTCTGTAATATAGAATATTGAGTTGAATTATGATCACAAAATGAGAAATCACACTTCATATAAGCCAGTTATATGTAGATCCATTGTGAGAGAGTTTTGAATGGTTGTTATTATTTGCTGTATTTCTTGTATGTATTATACATCTTACAGATAGTGGTCTTAAGCTAAATGTTTAGTGGCAGTTTGTTATTCCACACCTGTTCCAAATACATCCATGCTGTGTCTGTTCTAAACTTGGTTCCTTACTCTGTAAAATGAGACAGTTGATTGTTTAACAGTTAGTTCATGTTGTGTGAGCCAGTGCAAGGACAAATTATAGTTACGCAGATTTCTATGTCTTCATTTGACAAGCCTTTAGAGGACAGTGTTGTTTGTTCTTAATTTAATGTGATAGCAATGTTATTTTGTGATGCTGCTGTGTGCTGTCATTCTGGCATTCTGGTTGTGAAGAAATACTCTCCCTAGGCTAGTTGAACTCTTGACCTTTGTTTCTATCTGAGGGTTGTTCATTAACCTGTAAGGTTAACTAGATATTTTCAGATTCTGTGCAACCTTATTTAAGGACTGACTGAGTGCCAACTTGCCAGATAAGGCCATGAGCCATTTATTTTTGTGTCACTTAAAAGGTTCTGTATTTAGGAATCAGAAATTCCTTCTCATTAGTGACATCTGTGGCCGTTAAATGAGGTGCAGTCAACATCCTGGTGCCCACGCTTGTGTGTTCATGCGAGACTATTGCAGGGGATGTCTTTTTCCTTTTCCTCCACTTCTCATAATTACATAAAGATCTTTAACATTGTGTTTTGCACCATGTTTCAGCAAAGCATCTCTCACTCCCAGTCAGTCATTGCCAATATATTGCAACATATTGAAGGTCATCATATGATTTCATTATGGGAGGAGCAACTGTGTTGATAATCATATGACAATGAATCATTAAAAGGTCAGGTCATTGAAGGTCAATACTTGTGATGGTTAATCATTAAAGGCAATGAGCCACTTATTTTTATGTAATTTTTAATTTAAGGAGAGTGCGAAGACAATGGTAACTCAAAAGTACTGTATTTGGATCATTTCCAACATTTTGACATCACTATTAAAAAGACAAATACATCTGATTGACGAGCCGTGACACTGCTTACATAAAAGTTGGTAAACTCTTCAAGCAAAGGCGTGGACTGTCTGCCCACCTCAGCTGAAGTATTTTTTCTGCAACACTAGGTGCTATGTATCTTTGTCTCTCAGGGATATGATGCATTATACTTCTGATTGTATCATTTGATTACATTATTTCCTAACCTGACAGTGCTCTCTTTGTGTGTTAATTGAGTAATCGAGCAATTCTTCACTACACCATAGATCATAATATGAGTTCAGTTCTACAGGCTGTGCAGTGTGGGAGAAAAATGTTTAATCTTTGCAGACAATCTGGAGTCACAAGAGTTTTTGTTGACAAAGTCTTGACTTTGTGAACTTGAATCTTGAATATGTTGCACAAGTTATTTGCTTCTTTTGCATACTGAACTCTTCCCTGAAGTACTCATCTTATTTTTAAGCGGAGAATGAACAAGCAGGTGTTGCCTAGAATAAACAAACTAAACAAACTGGTGCATGCTCTGGTCAGCCTCTGTTGACTTAGATCAATGTATTGAACCAGGAGTCAGATCCTCAAACTGTCAGCAGTAGTAAGACTCAGGGACATAATGAGGGCATTCATAGCTCTACTGAGCTATCTTCCCTCCTTTCTAAACAAATTCTAATCAGAACCAGTTTCCAACAAGTACAGTATATGTCAAGAAATGAAGACACCCAAAGTTCTTCTGATCTTTACTACCTGACAGTCAGCACCTTCAGAGGTTGCGATGAGTTATACAACAGATGAATTTCAATAATTTCTACCACACAGACTATAATCATGTTACTGACCCAACAGTTTTTTTAATACTTCAAATGTTTTAAAAAATTGCTGTAATAGTCAGATGACTGACTTAATGACAAAAATAATAAGATATGGACTTTTAAAACATGGAACCATTTTGATGACATTAGCAGCACTAAGTCTAGTGTCGTAGAAAACTGCCTTAAATTCTTCCAAAACTAAAACAAGGCAAACTTGCAGGTTGTTAAAAGAATGAATATATTGTACAGTATGGAGATAACAGGAATCTTCCAGCATTTCAAAGATGAGACACAAGGATGTGGTCTTTATAAGAAACTAGACAAAAGAAGCTCTTACCCATTGGTTAATCATCACATCATCCGATGAGTTAAACCTATCAAATTCTTTAAACATATTGCTATAACAACATCCTTACAACTTAATAATAACACATCACAAGACTCTGAGTCCTCTTCAGATAAAGAAAGGCCATAGTAATAACTCACATACATGTTATATATCCATCAACAAAGAACCACTGTTTGTCTGAGGCCATATGATGATTCACAATACACATTATGCTAATAGTTGGCCTACATTTACAGTGACCAAGCATATATGAAAGTACATCTAATTAAATTAATATATAGACAAATGATAATTAATAACTGATTAACATAGAAAGAAATGATAAACTATAAGCATGCAACTGAGTTTCTCTCACACTACCCTGTTGTTCAAATAGGGAGAGGGACCATAATAACTTTACTTTTTTGGAAGGTAACGAGGATGCCTCATTATCAGGGTTAGGGCTTTCGCAATAACCGCAACATTGTTGCAATATTGCGCTATAAACAACACATCCGCGGGGGATGTCAAACAACTGCCACAACTGCGCTTTATTCATGTTTTTCCTTTTTTTATGAGGCTAGGCCCTTCTTGTTTTACACTTCAATGCATGTGTAAGTTATTGAATGTTCGGTGGCTTCCCTGGTCCAGTGGCTCCAGAAGATCCCGCCCGCCACACACAGTATCTTGCATGCTGAGCGCCTGCTAACCTGGTGCCCAGCCCTCGTAATGGAACTGGGTTCAGGGTTGGTGCTGATGCTTGGTAGTTAAAAACATGTCTCTATGGATATTTTGTCCCAGTTATATATTGGGGTTGGTGCTGAGCAAAACTTGTTGCCTTGTGTATAGTGTAAAATTACTAACGAAAGTGAAAGTGTTTGCTCCGTGACCATCCACAGCAGCTGCAGAGTGTCAGCATAGAGTCCTGCTCTCTGCTGTTAACACATGTAGCTGTTAGCGAGCAGCTGCTCTCATGTCTCCCCAGGCCTTGGTGCTTGTTTTCGGCAGAAACTCTCCTGTTCTCTGCCTGCTCACCCTACTCTTCGATGGTAGGCGGGTTGCTCCAGTAACTGCAGCCTCACCGCCACACACATGATTTCTCTTTCTCTTGACCACAAACTAGCTGCGCACTGAGCTGTTTCTTACTCGTATAACACATTTTAGTTTTGAAAACATCTTAAAATACATTTTTAAAAATAATCCCTGATGCTTTGGCACGGCAGGGGTCAACTCAGGCCCAGTGTGCCGCCGGGCTTGCAATACACTGGCAGAAACCCTGCATGTGCGTACAGCTGGACTCTATTCATAAATCCCAGGCTTAAGGAGACTTGGCTGAAGGCCAACATTGTTTCCTGTCACAACACAATATTAAGTGTTTTCCGAGTTCGTCAGGTACTGCTGCTCCATTCGGTCGACACATAATCAGACTAATATACCCTGATTTTCACAAAAAAAGGTGCTAATGTTGCATAGACCGCATACCGCGGTGTTGAGCCACCCTGAATCACCGCGAGGAAATTCCTCCTCAACATCGTCTGTCTCACATACACTCTCTATTGTCACTTTCACTCTCAAAGAGCTTTGACAAAACCTCATTGGCAGAAAACCTTTGCTTAGATGTAATTTTCAATTGAGAGGGAGCATAAAGAGAGACACACAGAGCACACACAGTTTGTTCTGTGGTATAATTTTAAAGACTTGTAATGTGCTGAAGGAAACAAAATGCAATGCAAAAGGATGATTAGTAATATGATAAGCTTTGAGCAGAAGTATGTTGAATTGTTATTCCTATGAAGCAATTACACCAGTCATATTATATGTACACGTCACAAAATCTTGTGATTAATGTAAAGGCACGTAATACGTTGAAGATAATCACACTCAGTGCACTTGATGAAATTCTAAGTGTGTTTGTGTTAAACTTCATTATTTTTAAAAAAATAACCTCAAGAAAGAATTAAGAAATAAGGGTGAAAAAAAGGCAAGAATAACTTTAAAAATTAAGGCCAGAAGGAAGGATATGGTAATAATAGTGTAAAATAAACCTGAACAGCCTTAAAAAAATAAAAGGAGCGATATCTGGACATGTCTGGATAAACAAAACATGCCTAGACATGTCCAGGCCTATGTAAAACCTATCCTGGGATTTCAGGCCTACAATAGCTGATGTAAAGAATTTCTAATTGTGTAATTGGTCAGTAAGAAGGTGTAGGACAAGAGGTGTGGCCTATGCAAGCCAAACGGTATAAAAGAAGGAGCACTGGCCCTTACAACTCATTGTGTTTTTGGTGAACCTTGTGTGCACTTGAAACTGCTCTCCTTTATTGCCGGCATTAAAGAACATTTTGCTACTCTGAGCTTTGATTCCTGATGATTTTTTTGGACACCAAAGAGAAGTTTTTTCTTGGACTGATTTGGGATATTTGCAGAAACTTCTTCAAACTGAGGTCCAGAGATTTATTACGACAGTTCCTTCTCCATAGCGTAGGAAAGAAGTTCTCTGAATTATGTTTTCTCCTCCCCCGTGTTATTTAAACTATCAGTGGTTCTCGCACTACTACAGGTAAGGTCATGTTAGGGCCCCAAAGCAGAGGAAAGTTTTTTGAAGATTATAACATTGCATTTTGACCTCAGTATCATCCAAAACAACCCAATCTGTGTAAAATGTTGATACTTAAATTAGGAAAAGTCATTAAATATGAAGCAAAAAGGATGTCAATCATTTATTTAGAGACATTAAACATTTAAGGGGGTCAAATTGATGATAGGAGGGTAAAAAACAATAACAGTAAAGTTGTTGCCTTAATAAAAATGTGGAACAAGAACATGAATAAGAGGATAACAGGAATAAGAACATGTACTTTGTCTTTTTTTTCATGTGTGGTACTATTTAGTTTTCAAAGCTGTTACTAGTCATCTGGACTGTGGGACATGGAAGCTAATTCAGTTCATATGAAAAGCCAGAATCCCTCGACATGCCGCTGATGTCTCCCCTGCAGACAAACTAAATGAATTAATAGCAAGGATCAGGTTAACAGGCCGGGAACAGTCCATCTCCACAAGTGGTTCATTTGTTTGTGCAAGGCTGTATTCATACCAAATCTGGGAATGCGTCACTTTCCTACAGGGTTGTGCGGAGGTGTGGGCGTGTCATTACATGGCCCATTTGTGTGTGGTGACCTTTAACCCCCACCCCACCCCCCTTATCCTCCATTTCCTGCCTGTGATCTCAAACAATGAACACAAACCGAAGGAAACTTCCTGCTATTGTTATCGTTGGCTTATGTGATTGGCCACCACAGCGTGATTTCAGGTGGCGTTCTGGCAAAAGTTCTGGTTCAAATTCTTGCCAGATGGCCACACCATTTTTTTGCTGAGTCCTGTGCGATCCCCACTCCTGCAGCGTAAACGCACTGCCCCTGTTCAATTGATTGGGAGGATTGCTGTTTGTCCCGCATTGCCAGATTTGATGTGAATGCAGCCTAAGAAAATACAAACCGTGCTGCATCACAACAAAAATATTAAATATAGGAAATCAAAAAATACATATTTAATACATACATATTAAATATAGGCTTATATGTAACTAAAAACTAAAATTTGAATCCAATTAGGTTCACTTACAGAGGGAAATTGATTTGCAGTGTGCACAAAATTAAACATGTACAATAAAAGACACATACACACTAGAAAATCCAGAAAATCATCCACACTAAGAAAAAAGAGAAGCAATTAGTAGCAATCCAAAACATAGTCCATACATGGCATACATCCTTTGTAAAATACACAAAACTACTACACAGCACCACCCCACAGTGCTCATGATACATATATACAAAGTCTATACTTGAAACAAAAATGTGAAGCAATTAGATTATTGTTAATGAACACAATATCTGATTACTGTAATGCAAACGAATAGTGGACAGGGAGTATTATAAAAATTAGGACAATACTGTGGTTAGATGTCTTAAAATCATACTGTGTGTATTCCTGTTTTCACATGTCATGATGAATGTTCTTGTTTTGTTCTGCAACGTTGCAGAAATAGCAAACACAGCAGCTAAGGCTAACAATGGGGGGGGGCAGTACTATATATGTTAGAGGAAGTCAGAAAAGAATAAAGATCAGAGACAGGTCAGGGGGGTGTTATCTTGATTTAAGGATCTTCAGCAGGCCACCAATTAGAGAACTGAGAAAATGTTATGACGTTATCTGTGGAATGTGTAAACAACAGGAAAAAACTGAAACGTCCATTTGTAAGGTATATAAACCAACTGTGTATGCTCCATGACAAGCCTTTTTCTTTGTAACCTCATCCTGTGTGTTGCACTGTGAAACGCTCCTTCTTGTACAAGAAGATAAATTCAACTTAAACTTTGATACTTCGGATCCAGTCTCCATTATTTAAAGGTCATTAAGAAGAAATTCTTTTGACAGGGAGTGTCAGTTTGTTGCTCAACAAATAAAGCTCTTGTATATTTTTCCTAATCAATAAAGTGTATGTGTGTGATGCAGTAGATTGTGAGACAGTGTCTTCATATGGAATACAATTAGGCATGAGACGAGACAGTGACTCATGATCATTAAAGGGCCATGTGGCATATGTGTAAGCAACTCATTGTTGATCATAAAGGACAATACATGTGATTGCTGGACCCTTATTTTAGTTATGTTGGAATGTTGCTAACATCCCTAACCTATGAGGACATTATGGACAGATTGCCAATTTGTAGAAAATTGTAACTAATGGAAAATCCCTAGAATTTGGAAAATAGGAGGTACCCAAGGGAATGGGTTCACAATGGGGGGAGTAGCTTTGGGTATATAAGACAGCGCTTTCTGATTCAGCTTCAGTGTCTGTGTTCATGACCCCAGCCTCGGTTTGTATCTTGCTAAATACATAGTAAATCAACTATTGCACCGATCTCTGCTTGCCTAAGTTTTTTCTTCAGAATCAGATCTCTTTACTTCATGCAGCTTGGAGAGAACACAACAGTCACATTGTCTACTTATACCATCATGTAGACAGGAGAAAGTAAATGCTTCCTGTCGAAGTAGTTACAGTTTAATAATAGAGGGACCTGGTTCAAACTGGTTGCTAGATACACATTCCTGGTGTTAATCGGTTATCTTCACTACCTGACTTTATTTCCCTCGTAATCAGTAGATTTCCGTTGGCTCTGTTAACTGACACCATTGTTTTCTCGCTCACACATGCAATAAAAGAACTGACTGCAATTAACCACTGCAGAAATTCTCATAGAAATCCCACTGCTGACAGCGCCTGCTGAGCTCGTCTTCACTTGTAGAATTCACCTGGAGGGAAGCATTTTCCTAATACTTCGTCAGTACTGGTTGTACTAAGTAAGTTGTTTTGCCATGTGGCTGCAGAGGAAGCAGGCTAACATGATGTCTTTACAAACGAGAATTTGAAAAACAAGATACATGAATGATAGAAAAATCCATGTATTAGATAAGTAGGTATGATCATATGTATGCATATATTTGGCGGCAGGGCCTTGAGGGTAACAATATGGACATCATGGTTATCATGTGGAAGGGAGAGCTCTGTAAAGCTTTGTCTAGGTCTGTTAGAAGGAATCTATAAACAACCAAAGGGCCTCCCAAGGCCGTCAATATATACCAGTGACTTTCCTTTGTTTCTTCAGAATTCTCCACGGAGACTCTGCGTACTATCCATTTCTGTTGCTTGTGTTTGAATTAAAGAGACGCTTGACTTCAACCAACCTCAGTCTATTTGATAATTTTATCTATCAATGAACAAGGTAAAAAAAACAGACTTGTGTATGTGTGTCTTGAGATACCACCAGATTGATTTTGTAAATGTTGTAAAGTTGTGTATTAAACACTTTGCCACTGCATAAATTAGTGTTTTACGACTGTTAACATTTCTGTATTCTTCTTTCAGGAAAGTTTCCTCTTCAACTTACGGCAAGGCTTGACGGAGGACAAAAATGCAGTCTTTTGGATGGATAGTTGGACCATACCCACAGTTGGGACCACCCTCACAATCCTCACCAACTGCTAAGCAACTTACCCAGGACACAATGAGGAACCAGCAAGTTGGAACTGCAAATAACGTATATCAGTACAGGACAGAAAACACAGGAGTCAGACCACCACAAAGTGCTCTTTTCACCTTCGGTAATAGAGCTTCTAACAGACAGACGTCAAATGGCCAGACATCCGCAGTTCCTCATCAGGCTGTTTCTTTTCAGCAGCCAGCTGGAGGGAAGAATAGTGGTTATCAGAAATTGTTGCATGGCGATCTGCAAAACTCATCTCTTAATATGCAAAGTGGAAACCCTCGTTCACAGGTGGTTTATAGATTTCACGTTGCAACTCCGCAAGATTTTCATCAGAACTCTGCTCAGAATTCATCAAGTCAGAGTCCGTCTGACATGATGAAGGCACACACTACATACACTCAAAAAGATATGTCAGTTACATTAACAGGAAATCAGAATGAAAGTACTTTGTCTGATCTACTGCGTCCCAGGGTTCAGAGAAACTTGTATCAAAATGTAAATGGGGAGTTGACTAATCCTATTTCAGCTTTCTCTACAACAGCTACCTCGCTCCCACCTGCACAGGCGGTTGGCATCAGCACATTAATGTCTGCCACAGCACACAACATACAGACTGCTCCTAACCAACACCACAGACAAAACAGCACTCAGCATCGATTCCCTTCTTCCATCCCCCCACCAACGTATAATGTGGCTGTCTCTCAGTCTCTCAGAAACAGCAGTATCACAACTAATTCGCCATCAAGTGGACGGAGTTTGCACGTTTCCAATATGAGTCAGAAAACTCAACAGTACTCAACGCAGTTCAACTCATCACCCAACACTGGGAAAGCTTCCACCTCCTCTGTTAACTCAAAATCATACAACTGCCATTATGAAATTGACCGTTTCTTGTCAAAAACAAATGAGCGTCCCTTAAATCCTGCAGCAGATGCACAACAGCAAATGCTCAGCCGCCAGATGAGCGCAAGGTTCGCAGACAGACAGTCATTCACTGCTGGCTCAGATGCTCGTCCTCCGATGTACACTAGTTCACCGTACAATGGGAAGCAGTTCGACAGCAAAGGCAGGATGATTGAATCTAATCCAACTATGGCGCCTGTGCCATCTTCTGTCATTGGACACTATAAGTCAAATGTCCCACAATCTTTATCTCTACATTCTGGATATTCTTTGCCTAAAACCACCCAGAATCTTATATCACCAACACAGCATGTTGTAGATGAGCTACCTCAACACATGCAACAGCCTGAGAGTATTTCACCACAGAGAAATAAGACCCATTCATCTGTAGCAAACAATCGTGAATTTCTTGAAATACTTGAAATGCTCACATCAATCAATCCAAATGACAGCTCCGTTCATTCATCTCCTGGTCGCACAGGACCGAAAGCAATTGCTGTTGTGCAACCATTGGCACAGGAATGCTACCAGGTTTCCGGCAATGATACATCTTCTAAGAGGATCAATCAAGAGCGTGAACACATCACGACAGATGAATCTCAAATTAACCCTGAGAAATTCTTGATTTCACCAGATGTGACAAAAAGCAAAATGGCTGCGTATTTAAGAGAAGTATCTAATCCTGTAAAAGATAATTGTAGGTCTCCCCCCAAAAATCTAAATGAAGTGAGGTCCAGGTCAGCAGCTTTTAGCGATGGTCCTGTTGTGTCGTCTTCAGATTCAGCCGGGCCACAACAGTCCCAGAAACAGTTATGTGCAGATAACACAGGATCCGAAGCGGCTATTAATATGCCGTTAGAAAAGGTTGTTGCACCAGCTGCTCAGCTAACCTCTGAAGTGCCAGAAAGCCAAAATGGGGATAAGGACAAAAGTGAGATGACACCAGATGCAAAGACCTTTGTTTGTGAGCTTTCATCACTCCCAACAACCCCATGGACAGTTGTATCAATAATTAAGTTGATACAGGAGGGTGAAGAAGCTCAGATGAAGTCAGAACTTTTTCCAGAGTTTAATACTTCAAGAATGTTATTAAGCATGTATTGGGATGGTAGCTGTAAAAAGTTGGCTGATAGGCTCAGGACAGGCTGGTACAAAAAGTTAATCACTGATGTACACGAATTCTGCTCAAAACATGTGGCATTAGACTCTCCCATACTGTCACAAGTAAAGCACAGCTTTGAGAAGCACCTGAAAAGCTTCCATGTGATCGCAGATAATGAGGTGTATTCAGAACTGCCTTACGTGTCATCGTGGTTGAACGCCAATGAGCGGCTCAATGACATTGATAAAGAGTTTGGCTTCCCGTGGTCTTTGAAACGTTGTCCTCACACCCTTGACACTGACAGCCAGTCAGATCAGGTCGAGACAGCTAAAAGCATTCCTGCACAAATTGTAGGTGAGGTGCAAAACAAGGCCTTGTCGCAAACAGAACTCGAACCTGTTGAGTCAGATGATGAACAACATTCCACTGTTGAAGTTGCCCCAACACAAACTCCCTCTCCCAATAAAACAGAGAGTGCAGATTCCAGTGACCCTTTTTTCTCATTTGAAATCCAAGTTTTGCCCCCAGAAGAGGCCAAATTGATCTTTGAGGGACTACAAAGCAAGATACCACAAAATACAGAAAAGGTTTGTCAGCTAGAGAAAGTCACTAACAATCCTGTTGAAGATGAGTTACCCGAAGTTATGGATCTCACAATAAGCGACTCAAAACTTGAAATCCAAGTTTTGCCTCCAGAAGAGGCCAAAGTGATCTTTGAGCAAGTTCAAAGCAAGATGCCACAAAATACAGAAACAGTTTGTCAGCTAGAGAAAGTCACAAACAGTCCTGACTCAAAACTGGAGAACAGGGCAGTCGCTCCACTAGAACATATTTGCTGCAATACAAGGTGGAAGCAAATAATTATGGGGTCCAACACGCCTTCTTTGAGCACATGCCAATTCAAGAAAGAGCAAAGTCAGAAAGATTGCACTGACAACACCCTTGATGAGGAAGAGATGGCGGCACAAAAGAATGATAAACTGTTTGCAATAAGACCTGACAGCAAATTTCACTCTGCGATGGTGAGAGAGAATCAAGCAAAGGGTTGTGAGAGTATCGTCAATCAAATTCAGACCTTAACTGAGCCTGAACTATGCAATGAAGTCAGTCATATCATTGATTTATCTGACAGTGATGACAAACCTGACTCATATTCTGACAAAGACCCAAATACTATTTCCCTGCTAAGTATAAATAGTAGCCCGTCAAGCATTATTTTCATTCGTGAAAGTACAGATGAAAATGTCTCTAGCAGTGAAGATGGACGTTCCAACCAGATGTCAGACCTGGAAGAGGACTGTGGACAAGCTCAGCTGACATCTCCAAATGTGTTACCACTGAAAACAAAAGGGCAAATTAGTGCAACGGCCGCCCCTCAGACTTTCAGCTGCAAACATGAAACTGTTGATCAGGGTTCACAGCAACTTCTTGAGGGTATTTCAAAATGTATGAAGGTTTCTGTTAATGCTGCTGATGGTGAACCTCCAGCCTCAAATGTTAGAACTGTCGAACTGGTACTGTTTGGCACAGCAACACAAGAAAAATGCGTTTTAGTTGGTGGCCACAAGAACCATAGGTCATCTCCACAGACTGTATCTGATGAAGTACCAAAGCCTCCAGAGGTTCTCTCTGTGAGTCTCAGCCCCCTCAAGAGAAAGCCCAGTGCAACTGTCCCCACAGGGGAATACTCAGTCAAACGATGGATCCATGAAAAATGGAGGAAAAGTTTTCCACCAATTAGAATTAAGTACAGAAGCAAACTGAAAACACAGAAACATACTTTATCTAAGGTTAGTCTCAAGAAAACTGAAAGAAGTGGCTCCGCCAACACTGAGGAGCTACCGGCTTCCTCTGAGATGAGCATCTGGAATGGAAATAACAAGCGCAGCCTGAGTCTGAAGAGGAGGAGGTCCCTCTCTCATGGTTTCAAACTTGGAGAGAAGAAGACAAAGAAAGATGAAGTCACACTCAAACAGCCAGCTGTCCACGAGAGAAGTAAAGCTGAAAATGGAAGCCAGACTGTCGTGCCTCTCCAGGAGAACAACGTGTTGAGGTTCAGTGTGTTACCCAACACTTTCAGCTTCAAAGATGCATCCAATGGGATAAAAGACACCACTAATGATGTTTCAGGTAAGTCATGATATTGAGATTTAAGGGGTTAAAGTTGGGGGACTTGTGAGAGACAAAATAGATGAGACAGGCAGAGATATATTGACTCTTAGTCAGTATCGATCAAGCCCCTGTGAAAGCAGAATAAGTCAAACACCTAGTTGGATCGTTTTATCATTTATTTGACTTTGTCTTTAAACTATAATGTGCTCTACAGAGAGGCATTTTGTTTTTCTTTGATTGGGCCAAGGGAGCTATCTTGTCTTGTGACCAAAAAAGGTAATGTGCTGGACTTAGCAAAACATGTCAAGAGTTATGTTTGGTTTGGGGCTCCCTTGTCTCCTATGTTTTAGGGAGGTTAAACTCCATAGATGTGACATGCATGAGGCGAACACGTGATCAGGTCATGTAGCATTTCATGGCCTTATGCCCATTGGTTGAATATTTGTAACCTTACAGTGTTATCCAATCAGATGTTGTTTCATTGTCTTTGGAAAACTATATAATGTGTATTTCATTTTCCTTTCTTTGAGACTGCCCGACCTGTGTGTTGAGGTTTGTCTCCTTATTGTACAATAATAATTTTAATCTTCAACCCAGCAGTGTTTTGTGTAGTATTTTATAGGTGTGATTAGACAATTTCCACGACACCCCCCAAAACACTGGATCCTTCACTCCCCATAATGCAACTGGATAACGTTAGACTCTCCCTGCCTGGTGACATCTCATGTCTTTAAACTCCATGGCAGCAGTTTGTAACGCAGGCTTTCTGTTACAAATTAAATATCTCCAAGCCAAAATCCCTGATGACATCCATCAGCGTTATTTTGTCAGACTCTCCAGAGTTTAATTGAACTCATTTCATAAATTAGTTTAGGATTCATGACAACCATTTGGAAAGGAAATACAGTTTTTTCAATGTATCCATTTTCCAGATGTCTTCTTTTTTATCAGAAAATTTGCACAAATGCAGAAATACAAGCAATTTGCAAGATATCTTAGATGTTACATTTCAATGATCCTGATATCTAATTTCCCCATAAAACTCTGAGGGGTTCCAGTGAAACCCATTTCACCCCTCCCACATCTGACACCTGTTTTCTAAAATAAAAGATTTTAATATAAAGCATGTCCATTCCTTTAATGTATTTATGTAATGTTTTAACATCAAACGAGTTTAGACGCACCACGTACAGGCGGTCTAGATAATTAAACCCAGGAATCTTGCAGGTTCTGTATGTAAAATGGGTTCCCTCTATTATTCAAGTGATTCATTTATTCTGTAATGTTCTTGTTTTGATCTTTTTTTTTTTCTTTCAAATAAGCTTTACCTTTTTTTTTTTCTCAGATAAAGCTGACCTTGCTGGAGCAGATGACGAGAGCCCCGGTGTACCTGTCAAGAGAGCAATGGGTAACAAACACTGCTAAAACATACAGTATATAAATTCTTCTTCTTTTTGGCTATTTTAGTCATTATTTAGCTACAGGTTTTCCTAACATTATGAATAAAATTCCCCATAGGTACATGGTATCCAAATCCAGAGAAGCAGTATATTCCTCTACGTCCGTCTCCTGTCCCCAAGACCTCCAGCATCTTCCATGAGTATCAGAAGAAATACACAAAGAAGATGCAGCCTCCCTCGGATAAATAACAACACCAACAAATGTGTTTTTGGCGACAGTGTCCTCTTTTTGGGAAATTCTTTATTTGAGAAGCGTGTTGCAGAAATGATCTCTTTGTGTTTTTATGCTGTATTACTTAAGAAATAAATTGAAATCGAGGCAGATTTGTATGTATTTGATCTTAACAGTCAGTCAATAACTTACTACTGTATAAGATACCAGTCATTTGTTCTCATCAGTTTGCACATATAATAGTGTCAATTGTTTACACGCCTGAAAAAGCTTTCAGGTCATCCTCTACAGGTACAATTCCTTTTGTCTTGCAAAAAGATTTTATGAAAAAAAAATTAAGACAGTCTGAAATGTATATTTCAGCGACATATTTATATTTTTCTACATTAAGAATATTTTTTATACAATATTTGCATTTTAACATCTATTTTTATACAAAACATAAAATGTAATCTGTTTTTTTTATATATATATTTTGAGAAATGTGGCTTTTAATATCCTATTAAAATCACAGGAAAAACTCCTTAAATTGTCATGCAATAACTGATAAGGTTAATATGAGCAGTTTAATGTCACTGTTTGCAACTGTTTAAGTGATGTGTAAATAAATTCATCTCTGTACAGTTATTGGGGTGTGTTGTATGGTGGTGTTCATACCTGAGCAAAAGCTGATATTAACCAACTGCCGTCACGTTATCACTAAACTCTGATGGTAATTAAACATATGCCTTAAGTCAGATTATTTCCAACATAGTGTGGTGAAGGCTGCTTTCCGTTGAGCAAACGGTTGTGCCAGTAAATGTACAAAGATAACTCTTATACCAGTACCAGGGAAGTTAATTAGAGGATTAATCAGTAATATAATAGTTTGGTTGTCTGTGTGAGGTGTGATTGAAGATCGTTAGGCCCGGTTTTATTTTTTGAAATTTGAAGACGTTGAGATACAATTATCTCCAAGCCAGGTGCAACTGACTAATTTTAGGGAAGCCTGAAACACCATTGTTTCCAAGATGAATCGTATTTGGATCATTACCAAAGCGTCAAAGTCACTAATCAACTTAGCAACAATGGTAGAATAGTTCTGAGTATGATTAAAAATGAGGTGGAGCCTAGAAATAGGATCCACATTAGGAGGTGTTATGAAAGGTATATAATATGATGTTTTATGATTTTGCATTAGGTTCTTTGTCCCGGGATCAAGGCCTTGGTTTGCTTTGTATTGCTCTTGATGCACAGTAAACCTACTCACATTGAACTCTACCAGTCTCAAGTGAGTCAGGATATACATATAAGTTTTTGAGTCAATACTAATTTGGGGGAAACCTGAGGATTTATTGCCCCATCCGAAGATTTCCCACCACAATACTATGTAAAACACTGGGACATTTGAAATACAAATGAGAAGAAGCCATGAAAAATGATGAACAGAAGTGAAGTGTTGAACAGAGAAGTATTTGAAGCTGTTTCTTTTAAAAGTTTACTAAAAGTATTTTTGTTCCTTTTTAACCAACAATGATCTCATACACCAGACATCTGTACAGTAGCTTTCAGTCAGTTCAAAAGTCAAGAAACATAAGTACGATGATGAAAGGCAAGTTGAAAAGCATTTGCTGCTTTGAGGGTCACAATTGTCACGAGGAAGTATGGCTTTTTCCGAAACTACTTTGTTTTATCTACATTTTATTTTTTTATGTTATGCAATGGAAATTTATACTCTTATCTTATACTACTATTTTATGATTACGTGCATGTGTGTGAATTTTCTTTTCTTGTATAACCCTTGTGTGAGAAAGGACAGAAATGTTATGAGAGGCCAAGCTGTGTGATTCAACCTTCAACTTCCATTTCCCAGCAGAGGCAGCAATCCCCCAGGAAGAAACACTGATAAGTGATGACAGCCCAGTTAGCATACGGAAGTGGGCCACTTCAGGTAATGATGTGGCACTGCTGGCCATCTTCTGGCCTGGACAAAATGGATGTGAGCCTGAAGTGGCCTACATGTAAAATAACAAATATGGCCCAAATATCCCAAAACAAATGTGGGCCATTTTTGGCAAAGATGCGGTGCTCTCAGCGATGTGTAAACGGGATGTGAGCCCAACCCAACATGAGACCAAGACCAACCACAACAAGTAATGAACCCGCCAATATTTTATTTACCTAATAAACTTCTAGCTATTTGTATGCAGACACAAAGGACTTACTGTTGTACCAATTGACTGCCAAGGTTGTATATTATTCTAACGGTTACATGGCAGGTGTGGCTACGACTGTAAATCTGAGTGTTTGACTTTGCTTTCTGTCTCTCTGTCTAATCCAGACTTATGTTACATACATACGTCTTTGGTTTCAAATAGTCAGTAATACTCACTTTAACTCCTGGCTGACTCTTTCTCGTTTAGCATTTTATAAGCACTATATGAACACTCTTTCTTTATAACACTTTAATATATTTTTAAGCAGATACAAGGACATTTTCAAGCATTTTTAATGTATTGTCAACAATCATAACCCTTATGAAGCGCCCCTATCTGGTGTGTAAACAGTTAATGAATGATCGTAACATAGTTTAAAACTGTTCATAAATATGTTAAGAACTCGTGGAACATGTTGAATTTGTAAGTTCCTTCCAGAAGTTTGACAAAGAATCACTTTTAAATCATCTGTTGAATAACTTTGGCATGAGAGAAGGTGAGCACTGTGCAGTCATAAATAATACAAGACCTTGGGGAGCCATAAACGCCCCTCTTTATAGCCTCGTTGCCATTGCAGTTTTGGTATAACTTCTCTGGGAGTGATCTCAGACAGACTTCTAGACCCTGAGAGATGAATCACAACAAAGACAGTCTGTGCTGAAGAGTGCAGGGTGACCTTTTCTGATCTCAGATAATGAGCATGATGATCCAATCTGAAAAATATTTAAATTCTTGACTGTCAGGGTTGGAGATGTATGTGTTTCGGTTGTGTGTAATTAAGGCCTGTGCTTTGTTATGTGACACGGGAGAAAACAAGTGATCAGAGCAGACACTTGTCTTAGATTTTTCACTTGAATGTGTTACATTATTTATAAAATGATACTCAAACATGTGAGCTGTTGTGTCGTTTTTTTCAACCATCTGAGTTAGCAGAACAGCAGCAGGACGTAATGACTCAGGTTCATTCAGCTGTCAAGAAGTCCCAGTTTGGCTCTGAAAATGGACACACACTGGTGGAGACATCCACATTCAGGGGCCTCTATAGTGTTGTACATCTTCTGGACCGCAGAGTCATCATCTTTCACCCCATTAGTGATGGCTCAGCCTACATGCAGAGGTCAGAAAGACTGTAAATGTAAGTATGTAAAACGTAAATCTGTCAGGTGTGAAATAATGTAAAGCAAACGGAGAAAGGTTCACATAGGCATTTTTTGGACAATGTAGATTGTAAGTTTGTAAGAAGGCTAAAGAGAGCCTGTGCCACCGTAGTTTGTGATGATAACTTTATTAATCAGAGACGATCAATATATATATACAGTATATATACTTTATATATTATCATCACATGCAGAGTTTGTAGCCAACCATTGTATTATGCTGACAATATTGTGACCTGAACTTGAATTAAATATACGTGAAGTCTCTGTGTTAATTTAATCACAGTTTAGTCTGCAGGTGGTATTTAATACAGTGAAGTAATTACTTTACAGCCATTAATGTTGCAGTTCTTTTAATCAAGCCCACACTCATGAGTGATTACATTCAATTACACAATCTTACCTAAATAACTTACAACTTACAATGACACACAAGCAACTACATAACCGTCTTACAAATGGAAATGTATCATTTATAGTACAAGGATAGCATTTGACTGAATTAATAACCTCCATTATAGTGTCGCCATACAATAAAAAGGGCAAAAGATGGTATTTGGGCACTGGAAACCTTTAAAGGGATGTTGCAAAAAAGCAGGCTGGAGTACGTGCACAAAAAATGGTATTTATTAACAAAAATATGAATGAAAACAGAGGCAAAAATGAACCCATGGAAATTCAACAAATAAGCCATAGCAAAAAGCAAATAAAATCTGCAGCCTCACAGCAAGCTGTCGACTGTTCTCTTCCCTCTGAATGGCATTTCACCTTTTCCTCACCTTACTGCAACATACCACCTGCTGAGGTAAGTATGGGGGTGAGCTACCCAGATACTACTGTAGGCTTTCAAAGCGTACAGAACAAGACACAATTATAAACACTGGATTTTTCTGTTACTGCTGACAATCACAATCCACTATAAACACACAAACTATTCATAAGTGCACGCATAAGTTCTACCAAATGCCATTTACTACAGAACAGTATCTTCCTATATCCTAACATTGCCCAGTCCCTCACTGATAAAAGGACCTAATGATGCAAACCTACTTCTCCTCTCCCTGTGTGGGAAATTTATGGTCGTAAAGGAGTATTTTAATTTGTGCATTGACATGAAAGTTAATCAGAGGGCTTCGGGGTCCTTCATGGTCCCTCACACTTAGTATGTGTTATAGTCCTGGGTGCCTGGGTGGGAGGTGAAGATAAGATGGGACTTGGAGGAGTACCAGACTCCCCTGATAATATTGATGGATAAACAACTTTGACCCAGAGATGCCCACTTGTTTTTCCCTCCCAGGTGGCGTGATCCGGCAGGAGCTGGGCTGCCCTATAAAGATGTGTGTTATGCTGAGTCGTTTAAGCTTTTGGTATCTTCTGTGATCACATAAACTTCTATATTCAAGCAAGGACAACTGATGTTTTAGAGTGATTCATTTATTGATCAAGAAATAGATTGATCTGAAGTACAAGTTTTCCACACCCTGACTGAGCAGTTGATCTACCCCCAACAACCCAGACAGAACTGAAAACACACAGTGAGCTGACCCTTCTAACAGATCATTAACCTGTAAACAAAGATCACACAACACCAATGTAACCACACACAGCAACCAATGTATTCAATTATTTCAAACCTGACATATTAACATTTGACTGAAAAATAATGATGATATAACACACAAACCAATGATTTATTTATTTTTATTTTTATGTTATTTGATCGGGACGATGCAATTTAAAATAGTTCCAATGCAGAGCATGAAACTGATGTGCTGCACAGAGAGTTTATAGCTATTGCTAATTTTCAACTCTTGTTCCTAGTTGGGCTTTACATGTACAGTGTAATTAAATATACAACTTTCATTATCATAAAACCACAATACACTACAGATATGGAACGATGGGGAACAGGGCCTAGTGAAAAGGGAGAAGAGCAGCCTTTTCACACGCACAAAACATCAAATAGGCACTTAAACAAACAAGACATAATGTGTTAATATGAGAGCTTTAGAAGTGCTGGTAGGTGGATTTTGTTACCTTTGGACAAGTCAGGCTAGCGGTTTCTCCCCTAAGCTATCTGGTTGCTAATGGTATTGATATTTACTGTACAGACATGAAAATGGTACCAATAACTCTTGGCAAGAGTTAGATAGAAAGCATATTTCCCAAAATGCCAAACTATTCCCTTAAAGCATAATCATTAATCATTGATTGGCGTAATCTCAATTTGAAACTGTGACCCCATAATCAGTTGGGAACTAGAGCTGGGCAATATATTGATATTATATTCATATCGTGATATGAGACTAGATATCATCTTAGATTTTGGATATCGTAACATACTGAAACGGCATAAGTGTTGTCTTTTCCTGGTTTTACAGGCTGCGTTACAGTAAAATGATGTAACTTTCTGAACTTACCAGACCGTTCTAGCTGTTCTATTACTTGCCTTTACCCACTTAGTCATTATATTCACATTATTGATGGTTATGTATCAAAAATCTCATTGTGTAAATATTTTGTGAAAGCATCAATAGTCCTCCCCACAATATTGTTGCAGTATTTGGTCAAAACTATCATATCACCCAGCTCTATTGGGAACCATAACAAAACCTGGGTTATAAACAGGTGATAATGATGAAGGCAGAAGAGTGCAGCTCAGCATTAGCATCACAAGATAGAAAGAGAATATATTGATAAGTGATTGGATGACGGATTAGGCAAGGGGGGGTAAATGAGAGTAAAAAGGAGAGGAGAAACATCTCACACTGACTGAAAATGAGATAAACTCTGCTGTCTCTGTGTTTCAGCTGAAATAGTTAAGAAAAGGCTGGAGGAGAAGAAGAAAGTCTAGATATGGTTTTGTATATTTGAAAACAATCAGTGACTTAGATTTGTGAAAATTCTTACATACATGAAGAAAATTGTTATTTTGTCATACATAAAAAGAGAGAATAAAGAAAATAATACAACCTTATTCTCATTTGCAAGTAGCTGACACTGTGATATCAATCTGTTTTTCTCTCAGCCACATCCACTCTATAATAACTTCAACAATCCTTCATCTGCTGTTGTTTGTTTGTTGTTGTTTGTTACACCGGAACTACAGCCAGTCAGACACAGAGATGATAATCGCTCCACTCAGACAAAACCTTCAATAGATATTTGATTATTTTGTCTTAGTCTTGTATTTCCACACTTTCCAAGAGTGTGTCTGTATCTCTTTTACTCTACTTCATTAAAATGAAGAAAAATATTCCAGGTATTTATGTAAGGATGGAAACTCAAAAGAAAACCTAAATACATGTAAAAAATGGAATTTAGAATGGAATTTATCTGGAATTTATGAACATGATACAAAAAATGAACTACATTTAGCAGTGATTACTTAATCATTAGTTCATGCGTGACAGTGAGGCTTCGTGCAGTGTCTGCAGGGCGATAAAGATGTGCTGCACACGAGACAAAGCACGACTCACATGACTCAAGAAAGTGCCTTAAACAGCTGATGAAGCTCAATGGCTGTGAATACACACAAAAAAACAACATAAAAACACACATGGAGGTTGTGAAAAGATAAACTTTGTGTGAAACAGACAATTTAAGAAGTCATGTTTTCTTTGTATGCATGAAGAAGAAACGAGAATAGAAGTGATGTGACTTTGACAATGAACTACGTATGCCTTCCTAGTGACAGGCCATTGTCAAGTCAAAACAGACTCAGTCATGTTGGCCTCTTCTGGTCCAGAGTTCTTTATACTGATAATGGAAACCAGACCTGCTCTTTTATTTTCTTTAATGGCTTTGCAAGCATTGCTGTGCCTGGTACTAATCCCTCCTGTTGCCTTAGAAGTCGAGATGAAATAACGTTTTTGAGAAGGGGTGTTGAGGACTTGTGCTGTTCTGCCTGATCTGGTCCTCGTGTTCTTTTAATGAAGCAATAGGAGAAGATATTGTTAGGCTCAAAATCAGCTTTATTTTAATACCAGTAGAATATGCAATATTACAGAGCTCTGGGTCTGACTATAGTTTCCCTGACAAGCAACAGAGTGTCTATCAGTTCACGAAGTCTGACTCACTATATCTCCCTGACCCAGTATTTTATAATACATAGATCAAGAAATGTGCAACCGGGGTGTTGTCGTCTTTTCATTGGTTGACGGCGTCCTGCTTCTCCTTTTCGTGGTATCTGACTCCATACCTTCGGCCATGCCTCTAGGTGATCTGAAACTTCAACCGTCAAAACTTCCTGCTTTGCACAACCTATGGGTCAACACCATCTGTGCACAGCTTAAGACCTTGAGGCTATACGTGGCATTGTTTTTCACAGTAAAATGGGCGAACTCTCACGCTTCCTGTTTTGTTAGCTGAAAGCAGAAGTTGAGGTTAAGCTGACCTATTACTAAATTCTGGGAACATGTGAATTGTAAGTTTCTTACGTCCAGTACCACAGTCCACAATGTTCGAATACAGTATAACAAGCTTTCTTTCACACAGTATAAAAAATGAATCTAATATCTAAAACACCTCTATTAAAAATAAGCTTATAAAATCTCTTTGCTAAAAAGCAAATCAAGGACTTTATTTGTTGCAATTATGTTTTAGCAAAAGCATCAATCATAACAAGAAAATATCCTTCAGGGATGGAGGTGGCAGGGGCGAATTCCATGGCTTAGTTATTGCTTGCTGATTCGCTGGGTTACAAAGCACGATCATGCAGGGGTGGAGCAGCGATTTTAAAAGTGTGGGGGTTCTAGAGGTGGGACATAAGCACGGTAACCCCCCACCTTTGAGCCCCGTTCCAGTCTCAACATGCAAAATCAAAATGAATGCCTTGCATTTAAACAATTTCTTCTACTACTGTAGTTGTAACCACTGCTTCAGCTTACCATAAAATAAGTCATTTCTGAGTCCATGGACTAGTACAATCTAATCTTTTTTTTTTTTTTTTTTAAAAAAAGTGTCTCTTTTAGTAGGAATCCAAAGGGGACCTTTAATTGTCTTCAATTGGGAAATAAAATACCAAAAGTTGTCCAGGAGGTTTTGTATCAGCAGGCGTCAGTTCCTCTCCAACAGCCACAGGGAACAAGCGGCCCCTCTTCATCTGAAGTCCACCTCAAAGCTAACAGGAGAATATCACATAAGCAGGTGATTTGAGGCTAGTGAGTGCAGAGAGTGAGCAACTAGCTCTCACACGCTAACGGCCACACCTACAACCATCTGAACCCTTTTTAAGCTCAGTAATAAATAGTAATATCACTGTGGTCTAGTTTTAATACACAATACAAACTATAGCTCATTCTAACTTATATTAAATGCAAAACACACATTACTCCCTAACATAAGGAGTAAAACTATGACATCTAAAGCAAAATATTCCTTGGACATTTAGCTTAAAATAGCATGAACTGTGTGAGTTTACATTCTGGACACAGAGGTAACTTGTACATATTCTTGCTAAAGTCCGCCTAGCATGGTGGCTAATTAGCGATTAGTTTAACTCACGATTAGCGATTAGCATATGTCAGGATGAAATGTTAGGTTTTGAAATTAGATGTTTTATATTGATACTTTTATGATAGATTTTACAATTAGATGATTTATATAACATTTCAATACTTTTACAATTACCTTCTTCCTTTGTAATTAATCATGTAGAAGGGTTACACATAATGCTGATGTGCCAGTATCATGGAGTTGTATGTCACGTGAAGGTGTGCAGGTCATAAGCATTAACTCCATGGTGTGAAGAGTTGACACAATGGAAAGCATTGAATCAACAACGCAGAAACCAGACAGACAACAACAGAACATGGCACCTAGAAGGTGTTACTAACTGTCTGATCATCAGTGATCAGAAAACAAAGGGGAGCCTTCAGGAAGACCAGGAAAGGAGCGGGGGGCATTTACATTTGGGCAGGATCAAAGAGGGTCAAGCATTGTCTGCATAGGGCCAGCAGAGCAGGAAGAGAAGGACATTTACATTCAGGCAGGATCAATCAAGGAGAAATCAGCAGGGGGCAGGAGACAGGAAGGATATACATTTGGCATAGAGGCTGGGAGCTGAACCCAGGTGTTGCTTGCATATCCAGATGTGTAATCTTCTTCCTCACACTGTCTCAACCTGATTGGAGGATTCATGTGCCAGGAGGCTGGGACCAGCCTGTGCACCAACGAAGGGAGAGCTAAGTCTAAACCACGGCCCCTCCCTAACTATAGTAACCAATCATATTAATTCTGTGTCTTCTTATACTGTGTATTGTAAAATTTCCATACCCTTTTCTGGCCAATAGGTTGCAGAGTAACAGCGCTGGCTGACTGCGATTTTTCAAACAGAAAAGGTCCTTGTACAAGCTTTTAATGATACAATTTGAAATAAAAGGTTAAACGGTACTTTGGATTGGTCAAATGGCTGTGATTGGCTGGATGGCTGTTCAATTAATCTAACTTGACCAATAGGTTTTTCATGTATGAGAAACTCAGTTTCGTTTCATCAATGACGACCTCAGGAAAAAGTGTGTGTGTGTGTGTGTGTGTGTGTGTGTGTGTGTGTGGGGGGGGGGGGGACATGATCTTGCAACATGATAACATGATAACAATTCTGGAGAAACACAAGAAAGACACTGATGTACTCAGTGACTTTTTGCTCGACTCCTTGTTTTTCTGAAACTCATCAATTGTTACACTCCAGACAAACTATGCACCAGAGATGACTCACGCTTTCTCTGTAAAAACATCAGAATAAACGGCTGCTTTGTTTCAAGCAATAAAAGCTGCTGTCTGTCTCACCGTCATGGGTCTGCTTGTCAGACTTGTCGGGGCTGTTGCTCTTTTGTCAGTTAATGAGCTTCTCTGTGAGAACAGATTCAGTTTAAGACAGTGTAAACATGATATGCATTACAAGTTCAGAATAACTGCTTTGCTTTGTTTAGTTTTATCAATTGATTTCCAAGTTAATTTTCTCAGTAATTACTGGAGAAACCTGTTGCATAGACATTCATCATTTATAAGCTACTTGTTTGTCAGTATCAGTAGGAGTTCTCGTTGTGCATGACATTTGTGGTTCTTGAAACAGTTATCTTTTGTTTTGTTTTGTTTTTTTGAATAGTAGGAACAGAGTAAGAAACAGAATAAAGGAAATGATGACACAAACGCTTCGTATCACAGAGCCACTACTTTATTTTAGTTATCCTTTTCTTTGTTGTCATAGTAACAAAAGGTCACACACAAAAAAAAACAAACCTAAATTTCGTCGGGACCATCTCTGTATGGCGTCGCACGTGCTGACGAGGTGCGAGCAGACCTGGATCGTCTGAGCGTCGTTGAAGCCGTCATCCCAGCAGAACTCTTCCGTACAGTGGATGAGGCTGGACTCTGTCCCCGCGGTCTCCCTTTTCTTCTTCTTCTTCTTCTTTGTCTGAAAGGTCCTTTCCCTGGGTCGTGGCCACGATGGGGGCGGTGGCGGCAGAGGCTGCAGAGGAGGCCGCGGAGGAGGCCGCAGAGGAAGCTGCGGAGAGTGCAGATGACGCACTGGTGGTGTCGTCGGGCTCCCCGTCCACCTGCTGCTGCCTCTGCTGCTGCCACCTCATCATTATCATTTCTTCAGCCCCGTTCCTCATCTCGTGTGTGTGTGTGTGTGTGTGTGTGTGACTCATCATCAGTTGGTTTTTTTTGGAGGTTTCCATTGCACAAGTCATCATCTGCTACTGAACATTTCCCCGCTTGAGGGGATTTTTATGCATGACTCATCTCCTCCTTCTCTTCTTCTTCTTCTTCTTCTGCTTTTCACTGTCTCTCTTATTACCTTCACGCGCCCTCGTTCCTCCCCCCGTAAGCATCGGGTCTCCGTGACCCGACGTCGCCGCTTCTTCTCCTCTATGTCCTCTCCATCGCCGTTCCCCTTACGTACACGCCCCCGTTCCTCCCCGTAAGCATCGGGTCTCCGTGACCCGACGCGAGGTCGCTCCTTTCCTTCCACTCCTTCTTCTTCTTCTTCTCCTTCTCCTCTCCCTCGCCGTTCCCCTCACAGGCACACCCTGTTCCTCCTTGTCGGCGTCGGGTCTTTCCTCTATGCTGTAGTGTGCTGGGGAGAAAACAGCGAGAAGAAGGACTCGGCACGACTGAACAGACTGGTGAGGGGGGCTGGCTCTGTTGTGGGCACAGATCTGGATCCTCCGGTCACAGTGGCGTGGAGAGGAGGACACTGGAGAAAGTGCACTCCATCCTGAACAACGCTCATGACCCTCTGTGTAGCACATTCATGAGGCAGAGGAGTGTGTGACAGACTATTATCCCTACCGAGCCACACAAACAGACTTGGTAAACTCTTTTGCATACATAATGTACCACAGTTCAATCTCCTTAAGGGACCATATAGTTTTTTTTAATTCTTTTTTTTATTGTATATTTTTCTTTTTCAGTCCTTAAGAGCATTTTTTTTGTCTTGTTTTTCAGGTGTATTTAATGTTTATTTTTGTCATGTGTGTATGCTGCTACTGGATACTTGAAATTTCTAAGTCTAAGTCTAAGTCTTCCTTCCCTTCGTCCTGCTTCTTTTTTCTCCTCTGCATCCTCTCCCTCACAGTTTCCCTCACACACACACATCGCCCTCGTTCCTCCCCCTCGTCGGCATCTGGTCTTTCTCTCTCTGACCGACTGTCCGACCAAGCGCGAGTCATCCGACCGGCTGCAGGTCGGACTTACTGAGCGAGCATGAATTGTCCGACCGAGCTCTCTCAACCCTCAACTATGTCCCACCCCTTGAATAAAACAGACCAGCTCACACATCAGCAAGCCAGAGTCAGAAGGCTCTGGGAAAGGTAGGAGATGAAAGGAGGACGAAAGGACAAAGAGACCGCAGCGCAGTCTTTTTGTCTTTATTCTTTTTACGTATTGTCTTTACTTTTTGACTTTATGTATTTTTTTTTTTTTTATTCTTTTTTAAATTGTTATTTATTTATTTGTTTGTTTTCTTTTTTCTTTTTTTTTTTAGCGCTGGACTCCGAGGACAAGGAGTGTGAGAGGATGTATAGCGACTGCAACGGCAGTGAGAGGTGAGTATGAGGAAAGAAGAGGAGAGGGGAAGAAGAGGATGAGAGGACAGAGACCGCATCAGGAGAACGACGCCATTTTTATTTTTATTCATTTATTTATTTATTTTTGCTCTGGACTCTAAGGATGGCTCAAAAGAACCTCTCAGCGCCGATGTGTTTCGCTGCCGCTGTCTCTCCGAGGAGAGACCCGGCTCGCCCCACGAACCCCGCTCGGACTCCGAGGAGGAGGAGGAGGATGATGAGCAGGGGTTGAGGGATGGACAAAGCGAAAGCGGCGCTGACGGCGAGAGGAGGACTTTGAACAGGACGATGAACAGGAACGACCTCTCTCTAAGGATGACTAAAAAGAACCTTTCAGCGCCGATGCATTTCGCTGCCGCTGTCTCTCCGAGGAGAGACCCGGCGTGCCCCACGAACCCCGCTCGGACTCCAGGCAGGAGGAGGAGGAGGAGGAGGAGGAGGATGAGCAGGGGAGAGGGATGGACAACGCGAATGCGGCGCGGACGACGAGAGGAGAACGAGGAACGGGAGAACGGACGCGAACAAGGTGGCCGGTCGTCGCGAAGAACCTCTCCGCACCGTCGCGTTCACAGTGTGAAGAATGACAGGTGAGTACGAAGCAAGAAGAGGAGGAGGAGAGGCGACCAGCCGGCGCAAACAACCTCTCTAATGCAAGATGTGCCAAAAAGCTAGGTGTCGTGGAAAGGACGGGAGGAGAAAACAAGAGTGAAAAAAAAAAGACATGTTCTAATATTACCCCCTTCCCCCGCCACATTACTCGTCTATGCTGCCACACGGCAAGCCCACAGCAAACAACCATGACAGTGCGACGTTTTACCACTCAAAAGCTCCTACAACAGCTTTTTTCCAGCTCGCCATGTGAAGAAGAAGAAGGCGAAGAAAATGAAGATGTGACGCGATGGAGCGCCTCGTTACGGCGAGAGCGAGGGGGCAGGAGGACGAGGGGAAGGCCAAGGAAGGAAGAGGAGAGGAGTCGAGAACAAGAGGAGAGCATTTCGCAACGGCGAGAGCGAGAGGATAGGAAGATGAGGCAGCTGCGACAGCAGCAGGAGAAGAGTGATCGGGAGCAAGAGGAGAGAACAGAGGAGGATGAGGAGGAACAGGAGGAGGATACGAGGCGTTTCGCTGCCAAAAAGGCCCAAGGAGAGACACGGTCCTGCGAACCTCGCTCCGGCTCCGACTCTGACTCGGAGGAGGAGGAAAGGACAAAGCGAAAGCGGTGCGAAGAACGAGAGGAGGATGAGGTGTTTCGCTGCCAAAAAGACCCTTGGAGAGAGCTTGTCAGGCGAGCCTCGCTCTGAAGAGAAGGATGTATAAGAAGAAGAAGAAGAAGAAGCAGAAGGAGAAGGGGAAGAATATACCTCATCAGAGCAGGAAAATGTAACATCATCCTCGGGAGAAGAAGAAGAAGAAGGAGGAGATGAAGAAGAAAACCTTGTTGTTGCACCAGAGACGTTCCTGTCAAGAAACGGGGAAATAACTTGGTCCTTTGCACCGTACCAAACGATGCCCTCACAGCAACAGCAGCAGCAGCAGCAGCCCTGGCCACCGGGGCCCACGGCCTATGCGGCTTCCAACGCCCAAGATATCGTCTCGACATTCTGCCTCTTCCTTACACCGGAAATAGACAAAATCATCCTGGAGGAGACTAATCGCGAGGGTCTTAGGAAATACGGAAGAGACGACTGGAAGCGGATGGATGAGATCGACCTGCATGCCTACATGGGGCTGCTCATCTTAGCCGGCGTGTACAGATCCTGAGGCGAGGCCACTGCCAGCCTGTGGGACGCAGATAGCGGACGTGCAATTTTCCGTGCCACGATGTCACTCAAAGTCTTTCACATTTACTCGAAGCTGGTGCGGTTCAATGACCGCGAGACAAAAGCGGAGAGACATGCCTCGGACAAACTGGCAGCCGTGAGAAAGGTCTGGGACGCGTGGGTCGAGCGGCTACCGACCCTCTACAACCCTAGGCCTCACGGTGGATGAGCAACTGGTCCCGTTCAGAGGTGACGACACAAATGATAAATCAATAAAAACTTGTCTCTTATTTATATATATAATATATATATATATATATACATATTTCTTTCTTTTATGTTTTGAATACAATAAAGTTTGTCTTTGTCTTTCTTTTGGTAGCGATGGGATGAAACCCCCCCACACACACATACACAGATTAAAGACAGAATGTTCTGCATGTTCCAGGTTTTCTGTTGGAACTGAGAAAAAGATGGGGTGGAGGGTGGTAGTGGAGTGATAAAATAGACCATTCTGTAATCTCTCTCTCTCTCTCTCGATTCCACCGACACCCAAGGCTGTTGCTCCTTTCGACAGTATATGCTGAACAAGCCTGCCAGGTATGGGATCAAGGCGTGGGTACAGGATGCATATGTTTGGATGAATGTGTGAGCTGTTTTCAGGTACTGCACAGCAAATTTCGTTGTAAGACTATGTGCAATGAAAATAAAGGCATTCTATTCTATTCTATTCTATTCTATTCTTCCATTGGATTACTCAGTGTATGAATTGCCCTTATCATAATGCAGGACATCTCCAGGAATCTGCAGTAATCACAGTTTGCTCTTTAAACTCTGACAGGATTTGCTGAAGGGTGTCACTCCTCTAGTGAAACCCTGAGCACAGATTTCCTGATTCAGCTCAAATATTGACCTGCTGTCAACATCTTTGCTTCTTCATCAAGTGAAGTTCACTGTTCCTAAATCTGAATCGATTGCCAACATCAGTTTTGAATTTGAATGATCTCATATGTTTTAAACAAGACTTCTTGAAGAACATTTTGTAGGAGAATAAGAGCCAGGTCACTGTGACCTGGAATGAGAGCCAGGTCACTATGACCTGGACTGATGCCAAACATGTCAGCCCACCAACCGAACAGGAGACATCTGGAATATTGGGAAAGGGGCAAAGTACCACATACACACACACATAGTGCAGAGACGCCCACTCACATTTGGTCAAAGTCCAAGATAAGTGAAATTGAGAAATGTCCCATTCTTCTTCAGGATTTGAGCTAGCCAAAGAGTCTGGTAAACAGGGTGAAACCTATCACACAGCACAAACACATACACACACACAGCCTGTTTTCAGTATAAAAAGGCATGTCCGGTTCTGTAACCGGGACGATAACTCTAAGTTGTTAGTAGGGCCGCTGTGAATAAAGAGATTCCCCATCTGACACCTGTGTCTCGACCATCTGATTCCTCTTTCATCCACCTCTTTCTGCCACAACAATTCCAAATACAAGAGTTTTGCAGACTACCATCACTAATAATAATGCTGATGATGAACATTAAAAGAGAAGCATCAGACATTGGTGATGGATTTCTCTCATACAGATGTGGCTGAGACAGGACAGATGGGCAAATAAATCTTCAGATCTTCCACAACATAATTTTCTCTCAAAAATAGTCAAAAAAATACTTCAAAACTGTAGAAAAAACACTAAGTCAAGCAGAGTTAAGTGCAATATTTGATTTATTGTGTATTCAGCAAGATACAAGCCAATCGAGGCTGGTTCATGAAGCAGACACTCAAAAAAGAATGAAAAACCACAATCTTGTATACCCTGGAGAGCACCTCCCAGTGTGGAGTCTACTCCTCCCATTAAGCAAATTCTAGGGACTTTCCAGTTATTTTCCATTTTCCAATGAATTTGCCAATAATGACTTCATAGGATAGACACGTGGCAATAATCCAACATCCTTTTCTTCCACTATTACCAGTCTGATTTTTACAGTCAAAATAAAAAAGAGGCCTAAAGGCCATTATTGATTAACACTTACATGTATTGATCTTTAATAATGCATTAATGATTAACTAACACACATAGACTTTTAATGAAACATTATTACAAGTTGCATTACCTTTACTTCACCCCACTCCCACATAGTGTCCAGACTGACAAACGTGTTATCTTCTTTTTGTTGTTTTGCTTTACAATGCTCAAACTTTCAATGTATTATGTGCTCTGGTGGGTTTTTCCCCGGACATCAAATGCCTTTCTTGGCACATTTACCCTCTACTCCTTCGCCTCTGGCTATGATCTGAGTGATCTCTTCATGCTTCTGTAGTACACACAAACTTTATCATGTAGCACACACACATTTGATCATGATTTGTTGTAATACAAAGATGCTATATTAACTAAAAAAAACACTACAACAGGACACAAGCAGATTTAAAATATTGATATTTAGGAAACATGTTTGGATGAAAGCTTTTTCTGGAAAATAGTTTGATTACTTTCTGACTCAAAGATCATGTATTGTTGACTTTGTCGTCGTTCAATTTACACAGTCTCCACTAGAAGGTGTTTCACGTCACCTATTCATTACATTACGGGATGTATTTTCGTTGAGGTGCAATGACTGGCGCCAGCAGCTACTGTTTGGTATTTTTCCTGACCTTGAAACTCGCTTTGCTCGTCTGTATGGTATTTTAGTCAGTGCAGAGTGCGCGGTGCACAGGTGGGAACGGAGGAAGAAGCAGCGCAAAGACAGTCACTTTATTTTAGTTGACATTTGATCCTAGACGTTGCTCTCAAAACAGATGTCTCAGAAGCCCGTCAATTTGTGACACAACGTCAATCTGCTGCTGCTTTGGTGATTTTAACAATAGGAAATATTTACTTGCTAAATACTTGCTGCAGACGTGCTGCAACAACGGATGCTTGAAATATAAATAATGTATTTCAATTCAACAGTAACACTTTATAATACAGCCCGCGTTTTACGGTGTAACTTCCCATCACTTACCATGTAATTTCCCAGAACTTACTGGGTTCCGTTACGTTCTGGTTCCAGATGGAAACATTTGTTGATTTTGAGTCAAGTCTTTTATGATATCAAACTAAATACTTTGAGTTTTTAGTCTGTTGGTCGGACAAAGTAAGACATCTGAAGAAGTCACCCTGGGCATGTGGAACTTGTGATGGACATTGTTCAATATTTTCTACCATTTTATAACCCAATCAATAAACTGATCAATAAAGAGAATAATCAACAGATTAATGGATAGAGAAAATCATTGTTAGTTGCAGCCACACATTAAATTACAGGAAATTAAAGATGAAATTGGTGACACAAACAAAATGTTGAGTCATTTTTAAATTGTATTGCTTTCACAGTTCTGTTCAGTCTTTATTGTCCCCCATTGGAAATTTGGTTGCAGCATGGTGAAATTCATATGAAAAGATTTTATTCCTACTGTATATGAACATCATATCAGAAAATAGGTATTTTCACTCTAGGAAAGGCAGCATGTGAAGTCTCAGTCATCCTGTGTAGTCAGTCTACATATGACATAATAATAAATTAAAAACATAAAAAACAAAGGATCCCTTCTAGTCCTCACAGTTCAGGATGGTAGCGCCAAACACTGCTGCAGGTCAGACCGTAGTTCTCCTCTCGAACAGACTTAGGCAGCTCAAACTGGGCCAGCTGATGCAGGAGCCTTCGGATGCCGTGCTCCTCAAACTGGGCTCGCCCAGGATCTCCGATCAGAACTTGGCTGCCGTGGGTTTTAATGCAGTGGTCCAACCAGCTGTGAAGGGTGGTGGCAAGAGCCTCGTCGTAGAACATGTCACCCAGGAGGATCAGGTCAAAGCTCTCAGGCTCTGAATCAATCATGTTGTCAGTCACACAAACAGGTGGCTCCAGGCCGTTCAGCTCAAAGTTCATGCGGGTAGCAACGGCTGCAACTGTAATACAAAGAGGCACATTTAGTACTTTGCACCAGCTCACCAAACACTGGATCTGTATCCATATTCCTTTCTACACGGTAATGGTTACTGCACTTAATATACAAAAAAACAAAACAAAAAAAATCAACATGCTTCATCGTTTTGCACTAAGAGGAAATGATAGAATACATATACCGACAGACATAAATCAATATTTTTTAGCAGCTGTGTCACCACCACTTGCAATTAATTTCTAATTAAAAAAAATCTTTACTTACTTTTTCAGCTGCTCCTAGATTTTCTCTGTGTACTGTGGCATGATAGTGTACCTCAACAGCACACTCAGTGTGAGACATGCGCCTCCCTACCTACAGGAACTACCACTACCACAAACCTCCACCTACACCCTCAGATCTGCTAGCAGCTTGCTCCTCCGGGCCCCCAGAAGCTCTGCACCATGGGGGATCGAGCCTTCTGCTCTGCTGCACCATGCTTGTAGAACAGCCTTCCTAACCATCTGAGAGCAGCACAGACCCTAGAAAAACCCTTTCTATTCAGGAAGTCTTTTTCATCTTGTTTTTTTCTTTACGTTATATGTTTTCAGTGCAGTAGCACTTTGAAAACTTTCATATGTACTGCAAATGAAAAGTACAGTACATATGAAATGCATTGTTATTAATATTATCATTGTTAAATAACCTGAAATCTCAGATCAAGAGGGAGACATCTTGGGCACCTCATCTGAAATATTTAGGAACAAAGTGAATGTGTGGGTTTACTTACTATGTCTTCTTGATACTGATCTTGTGATCTAGAGATTATATTTAAGAAAAATCCCAAGTTTACTAAGGGCTCAACAGCAAAATGTTGCCCCCCTGACAGGTTAATCCGGCCATTGAGTAGTTTCATGTTTACGCATCTGTCTATACAATAAAATGTTCAGGAAACTGACTAAAAAGGTTAATAATGACAGGAAAAAGTCCAAATATACACAGATGCATACCAGTGTTAATGTCATTGGCGACTACATGAGCAGCACCACACAGTTTTGCAGCGATGGCTGAAGCTCCACATCCGCTCCCCAGATCCAGGACCGTGTTCCCCCGACACACTGCAGGGTTATCCAGCAGGTACCTGCAGGGAGGCGGTGGCATCAGATGAGGCTGTAACTCACACACATAAAACAGCCTCTGTTGTTTATTGTGAGGCTTAAAACTGTACCTTGAGAGCGCCTGTCCTCCTGGCCAGTATATGGCCCAGTATGGGTCATCAAAGGGCCACAGCTCAGGTCTCTCAAACCAGAATCTGCAGCTGGAGGTGAAGAGTCTCAGATTGATGTCTGGAGTCAGACTCTGTCCTCCGACTATCTCTGTGTTCTCTGATATAAACCTCCTGATGTACTCATCGGACTGACAGCTGTTTGAGAAGAATTTGTCTGTCTGTTTGAGCGATTTAAAACAATCCTTAACGTAAAGAGTTAATCTTTGAGGTGTTAAAAGTCTCAACATGATCATGAAGTTAGTTTGAACCTGCAGTGCTTTTCAAGTTAGCCAGATTCACGATAACAGTGCTGAAATAACGCGTCCACTTCCAACTAGCCATTGTTTTCTACACGATTGCAAAATAGTGTCGGACCAAAATTCCGTCGACCTCCTGAAACAGGAATATAAGATCTACGTTCCGCTTGAAAAGGTTCCTACACAGAATATGTTGAATGGATGATTGATATGCTTTTACAAATGAAATAATAAAGCGTTTTTGGTCTTAACCATAACATACTGTATATTAGCAATATAGAGAATAATAGGATATTTTCATATGATGTGATATTTTATTGTTTCCTATCTGTCATTTGGACTTTTTATTTTCATTTTTCAGTTATTCAAATGATTAACAGTAGCTATTACACAGTTTATAGAATACGGATAATATTAATAATAACGTATCTGTAAATTCCACTAAAACTACAATAAGATGATGACAAGAAGAGACAGCCCCATCCCTACTTCACAATAGTGTAATAATAACAGTAATGATGACAATATACGACTCTAAATTATTTTATTTCACCCTCTTCATCACTGCAGTGTGACCAATCAATACAATTGAGAGAATTGAAAATATAATTATGATTTAAATTTATTGGATTGGATTTTTTTCTACATATAAAACACTTTTGTCCAAATTCTACACAAAACAAAACAAAAAAAAAAAGAAGAAAAACAAAACAAGACACAGATTCAATCCAACATGGCACCTGGATATGCAAAAATAAATAAATAAATAAAAATAAAATTATATAAAATAAAACTAACTAACAAAAACACAGTGTCCTCAAACTGAAGCATGACACAGGAATTATAGCGGTCCAGGATTATTTTAAGTAGAATGGTTAATAATGAAATTATGAGTCAACTGTAGGTTTCAACGTGTGAAAATGACACCGTGTGTGAGCAGATGGTGTCATACACTACATACTGTTTATCCAGTAGCAGTGGGGACTGGAGCCCGAGGCTGTAATTACAGCCCCCCCTTATGTTCTCATCATGTGTAAAGATATTGCTTTTTGATGGAGGAGGTGGGGGAGTCCTAATGGATAGTTTTCATCCTGTCATTGAAGTTACCTGGAGGTGACCCTCATGGCCTGCTCCAGCACACTCACGGATCTGCACGGGGATTGTTTATTATAGATGGCTGCTGTCTATCAGAGCCAGCGGGGTGTATTGACTTGATTTCATATGGGAATTGCAACCTTGAGCCCCTCGTTCTCAGTTAGGGTGGCAAGAGTGCAACAATGTGTTCACACTTTGCAGATGAAGGAGATCAGATATCTATAGTTATAGTGTCTGTAGTTTTAAAATATTGATGAAAGAGTTGGAAATTTGTTCAGACACCAGCATACAAGAGAGGAAAAAATCTTAAAGACATTCTAGTCTCTTCAGATTTGAGAAGCTGTCCAAATGTTCGTGATAACCTGAATTCTCCTTGTTACTCATGCTTTCATTGCAACAACAAAACCTGCACAAAAGAGTTCAGACATCCCCATTCAGGACAGTCCTTTAATGTAAAGGGACGTATTACGTGTGCCACCAGTGGGCTGGTTTATATGATAGAAGTGTCTATGTGGCTTGAGGTACGTGGGAAAGACTAAACAACAATTGAAAATTCAGATTTCAGAACCAAAAAGCACTATTAGGAGACAAGATCTAACTTCTCCTGTAGCAAAACATTTCCCAGAGCACATCCACACTATTTCTAGTCAATGCTTCCAAGGAAATTGAGAAAGTAAATTACAATAAGCAAGGTGGCAATCTGGATCTAGGCTATTGCTTTTGAAATGTGAAGCATTATGGAAACATAAATTAAACACACTTTCGCCACATGGACTGAATGAAAAGCTGGAATTTTGTGGTAGCAGCTGAAAGGTCAATATGTCTAGTTAGGTGAGAAAGGTAATTAAATTCCAGAGACACAGTTTTCTGCAGACATCTGCCTTTTATTCTTTACACATGCATGTGGGTCCCCTGAGCTCTGCAGCAAAGAGGCACCCTGCTCTGAGTTACAAGCACATAATTATACAAGCAGACATTCCCTTGGTGGCCTGCTGTTCATCATCTGTTACAGTTAGTTTTAAGGCGTGTGGACAAGTTTTGGCATGTATCACATGCTCCACATGACTTTCTGTGTCTCGTCTTCCCTCTCAGACAAAACTGGTAGAATCATAGCTGACCTAATTTAATGTGAGAATCAAGCCTTCCAGCTTTATGGCCTAGTTTTCCACCATCCTTAACACATTAGGCAAGGTAAATGTACATCAATATGCTTTTATTCCCACCTCCAGGTTTTTTATGTTTAAATTATTCAGCTATGCCTCCAGCATGGACTGTCACCATCCTTAAATTATCTTCCCAATCCTCTGCTGCAACTGGTATTCCTTTAGGAAATAAAGGTGCTACTCCTCCATGATGAACTCCACTGGCAAAAGCAACTTTTTACCCAAACAGGCTCACCAAACCTTTCATCAGTGATATCAGCCACCACCCCTCCCCCTCACTACATTGCCTTTGTGTTTACAGGAATGCAAGCTGTAGAAAAAGGCACTGAAGGCCTTTAACATCTTAGAGCTTGAACCCATTTTTTCCCTTATAAAAGAAATCCTTTGAGTCCTTGAGGGATTCCCAGGGGAACCCACAAAATCTGAGCGATAGTTTAATTTTACTCTTTGAATTTTGCTGAATAAGCTTTGGTGGTCAGAGTCATGAATATTTTGTGTGTGTGTGTGTGTGTGTGTGTGTGTGTGTGTGTATATATATATATATATATATATATATACACACACACACATACATACATACATATATACACAAATACAAATACACACACACACTTACAGAATAAACAGCAGCATAAACAGAACACAAGATACACAGTTTTATTAAAATATATTGAAGGTGACATTTCTTTCCTAAAACCAAAGATGAGAAAATATGATGTGAAATTATTTAATAATATGATATGAAATTATTTATATGCAGGCACTAAAATAGTCCAAGTGGATTTAGTAGTAAATAAACAAATGCTGTAGCTCCCCCTGTTGGTCAATCTGTTTATTTCTAAAGAATGAAGCATCATTCCCTATTGTTTTATCCAAACATTATTGTGTGAGTCGAGTCTGTGTGTGTATGAATGAGTGGGAGGTGAGGTGTGAAGCAAAGTCATGATCTTATATCCTCTTTGTAGGTGTGACAATCTAATTGTTATATTATTATGAATTTTCATAATGCAAAATTCTCCTTCAGCTTCTATTCTGCAGTTCAAAATGTCAAATCTCTCACAACAGTACGACAGCAGGCAGAGTCGAGGTCAACAAACTGTTGAGAAGTTTGTGAGCAGTATCTGCATCTTTTTCTTTATTTTTTACCATCAACACTATGATGAGATACTGTTTGCAGCCACATGCGGAGAAATCGGAAAAAGGTACAATTTCAAGTCATACTGATACACTATACCTAAAATTTTGGTTATAATAAAGCCAAAATTAAAAAGTAGTATCTTAGCATTTTGTGTTAAGAGCAAAAACAACTGTTAAATTTGGGTTAAATTAACACACTTCTGCTGCCTTTCTCTGTTCCTCCCTAGATGAAATTAGTTTAGACTGACTGATTTACAGATTTTAAATAAAACGTCCTGATCAGAATGTTTTTCACTCTTCATAATATTGTTCATGTTTAATTTATGTTGATATTATTTGTCAAAGTATATCAACAAAGTTGTTTCTTCCAGGCTTGTGAGTGAATAATGGCAAAGCTGGAAAACTTCTGCCTCTGACTTCTGCTCCTTTCTGATCATTATGTTATGAAATTATGAACTCTAACCTCAGAGGGTTTACATCCGTCCCCTCACATCCTCACTTCACCACTAGAGGATCTTCTCTGTCATGTAAACCTTAAGCCTGAGCTCACTCAGACATACGGCCTGCACTATTACTCACACACGATTCTCATTATCATTTTTAACATGAACAGAATTAACGTATCACATTAACGTCCATAAATACTGAAGACAAATGTTTCAGATTTCTGGATAGGTCAAAGGTCACAGGGCTATATCTGAAGTCTTTTATAGACAGACTTAATCTTAATATGGATAATGAAGAGTATGTATGTGAGCTCAGGGTCATGTTCACATGACAGGAAGTCAAGCTGGGTTAAGCTTCAGTTCAAAGAAAACATTGATTTATATTTTTCTAACACTTGACCTCCCGCTTAAAGGTAAATACAATCTGATGAATTTCAGTCTCTAGAAGAACACTCCATATTTTATTTTGCATTTCTATAATATCCCAATAATTTCCCAGTCAGTTTCCTATAAAGAACTATGTAAGGTGATGCTACAGGGAAACAGAGATGTTTTCTGGAAATCAACTGCTGCTCAATTTAGAGTCAAGTAAATATTAATGAATTATTCTTTAATTATTGGAAATGTTATTCTCCATATATGTTAAATTATATGCTTATCTATACGCTTACCTATATGCTTATATGCTTATCATATAAGAATACTGAGATTGGATGATAGCAGAGCTGTAGCCAGGATTTCTTTTTAAATACTGAGGTCATGCATTAGTCCATCCCCAAACATCTCAACCTTTTTCATGTTTTCTTTCATTTCATATAGTATATAATTTACTTAATTAGCTGTTCATGAATTTGTGTGTGTTATTAAATTCCTCTGTTATCAGGAACAATTTATAAACTCAACACCACCAAACTGGCTTAAAAAACTGTCTCTGAACTTTGTCTCTATTGTACCTATAAATAGCACCAGATTTCATTCTGTATTTATTTTCAGGAAAACTTCCTGAAAACAAAACTAGGGGTGACTAGGGGTGTGCCCGAATACAAATACATTATTTGGCAAAGCACAAATAGAGGGTTTTATACGAATATTTGTTTCATACAAATATTTTAAAAATTATTTGTTTTTAGGAAGAAAAAAAACATGTCAAATACCAGTTTGCAGGTCAGTTACATCGTTATGTCAATCTCTCTCCTCTGCTCCGCTGTTACATCTATCAGGGGTAAGTCCCAAGGGACTCTCCATAACCTGTTGTTCCCCTTCTCCTTTATACAAAGTTAGGTTGTAAAAAATAGGTAATAATGAAAAGTGCAAAGCAAGAATCATCTTTGAAGTTCTACTATATGTTACATGGTGTGCTGTCTCTGTGTTATTGGTGTATAAATAGGTAGAGGTCTGTCTGCAATGAGTCGATGAGTAAAGTTTAAGCTCAGTAGTCAGTGCAGTTGTCTATGATCTGGGAGACTCCAGTTCAAGACCTGGTGTGGGGACCTCCTCTGTAAATACAAATACAAATACAAATAATTTTGCTGCCTCCACAAATACAGATACAAATACAAATACGGGGCCCTCTGCACATCCCTAGAAGTGACCCCGCTTCCCTCCTCAAAGATGATGATGCACTGGCAGCCCACCGCCATCTGTAGACGACCTGCCTGGCTTGTTTGACTCGGTCACCGAGAGGATGGCGGTTCTGCTGCCTCCCCAGCTGCTGGCCAAGACTGCCGCCAGCCTCATGAGAGGCCTCTTCCTCATGTCGTTGTCTCCCATATGGTGCCCATCTTCACTTGAGTGGGCCTCTCTGCTGAATGCTAAGCCCGCTTAAGGGCCATATTCCACTGTTGAGGGCTGGGAGTGGGACAATGATTTCACCACAGGTGCTGGGATGTGGCTGGGAGTGCCACCCAGGGAGTGGCACTGGCTAATAATATGGCCTTCCTGGCAGGATCTCTGGACCGCCTCACCCACTGGAAGACTGTTCAGCGGTGGAAATCAATAAGGTCCAGATGACGGCGGCCACTTTCGTCTGGATGTCCCAGGCCATCGCCATCAACAGTGGCTGCTCCATGTGCGCCACTCAGGTCAGACACAGGCACCTCTGGCTGGGCCTGTCCTCCCTGAAGGTGAAGGAGCAGTGCCTCCTCCTGATTGCTCCTCTCTCCACGGACTAGCTCTTTGGCCTGGACATCCAGGCTATGATCGACCAGCTGGAAGCAACATGGAAGGTGTTGGGCTCTCACCTCCATCCCTAGCAGCCTCCCCCTTGCCAGACAGGTCCACAGCCAGCGCGAGCACCCACCTGCCTCCCCACCATGAACCCAGCCTCAGTGCTCTGCTGTTATCTGGAGCACATGGCAGCTTTCAGGAAGTCCGACTGGCTGTTCATTTGTCACGGCGGGTTGGGCCCATAGGGCCCCTCTGTAATGTGCAATGGCTTGCTCACTGGACCTGTGATGCGATCCGCGGGAGTTATCAGGCAGTGGAATGTGCCCCTCCAGCGGGCCTGAGCGCACATTCCAGTAGGGGCATCACGTCCTTGATGGCACTTTTCAGGGGTGTCTTAGTGGAGGACATCTGCCTTGCCGCCTCCTAGTCTTCCACCTCTACCTTTGTGCAGTCAAATCTCAGGGATATGACTGCTGATTCTGTGTCTCATTCAGTGCTTGGTGCAGCGTCTGCGGGGACCTCGCCTGGAGCAGACTGAGGTATTTTTTTATCATGTCCAGTTTTGCTGGTATTGCTGCAGTCGGTGTGAGACCCTCAGGCAGGCGGTGCTCAGCCACTGGACTGCTGTGGTTTCTTTGTTATGGCTGGTTACGGACTAGTGTTGGTTTGGGCCCAGCTAGGAGTATCTCTCATCCTTGGTGGCCTGCACCTTAGGTTTTAAGAAATAGCAAAGCCCGTTAGAGGGTGGAGCTCATACAAGATAGGAATAGTAGTTACCTGGATTTTACTCTGGTATGTGAGGGGTGAGGGGTATTCAGCTGGTTGCAATTTGCAACCTCACCGCTAGATGCCACTAAATCCTACACACTGATCCTTTAAAAGTAGGCAAAGAGACTGAAAATTTAAAAAAAAATAATACAAATACTGGAACTCCTAGAGAAAATACTCAGAACACTCACCAACTCACCCAGATCACCCTCAGCGTCCACGTTTTGACCCTGGATGATGGATGAAAATATTGGTAATGCAGCGTGGATCCAGTATGACCACCTGCCATTTTTCTGCTGACTTTACCCCAAGCAGGCTGCAGTTTAAATAATACATACAGGCAACTGATGACACCAAGAAACACCACATAAATACATAAAGTATCCTGCAAACCACTTATAAAGTCATCCTATCCTACATCCACAAAACAATGCTTTTCCCATTTGGTTTCATTGGTTTCATGTTTGGCTCAGTCGACAAAATGCTCAGCAGGGTGCCAGCAGAAATACTTGCCAGGAAATTTGGAAAGCATCATTTATTTAGAGAGCTTACTTTTTGATTAATACAGATCGAAATAATGAGCTACACTGAATTGATTTTTCTCCTTTGAATTATTACTACATGTGATTGGGGGAACAGTAGAATAATCAAACGTTATGCTTGAGTTGGAAGGCTTTCGCAGGCATCGCCACAGGACTGATCATGTTAACAGAACGATATGCTTCACTGTCAAAGGAGACTGATAAAATAACGCATAATGGTATCTCTAAGCTATTCTTGTATTACTAACAACTAATTTCTCCAGTTATGCAAATGCCCCAATTAATATGCTTCTGAGGAATAAAGCTTTGTGCATGAGTGAGCTCAATAATATCCTCTGAAGAGCGAGTGGTACTTCTGTTTTCATATAAGAGTGGGGAGGAGAACAATTCTCAGTGCATTATGTTTTCTCTCGTTCATGATTTTGTTGACAAAGATTCACAGTAACAAGGAACCATTACTTCTGATGCTCACTGATTTTTTCTGTATTTGTTCCTTCTTTTTTCATGTCCTAAAATTACTTCCAACATTTGCTGAGTGAAGTCAGAATGAAATTAAGTAATTTTCTGAAATTGTGAAAATGTGTTATGCTTTGTTGGACTGAAATGTCAGGATGCGAGCAGCATGTAGCATGGGAACACATTTATGAAAGATAGATGATGTCCATCTGTGGTGAAATACATGTGTGGATGAGCTGTCACATCAGCTATAAGGTGCAAAAGACATATACAGTATGTTGCCGCAGTGTCTAAGCTAAACGACATATGGTGAAGTAATAACACAATCTGCTCTTAACAGTAAACACTTGTTTCATCCTGCTCCTTCGTTGTTATTGTGAAACCTATATCATAGCACCTATTTAAAGAAGCAAATGAAGTCCATGTCAAGTGTCAACAATTCTCTAAAACAGCACATTATTTTCTTTTTAAAGAGGGGAACTATGGGAACAGCACAAGACAACCAATACTCACAAGTTTCTGTGACACATGCAGCCGCATGTTTAGTATATGGCAGACTATGTGCGTTTGTTTGCACATGCATTTACCAGAGTGGGCTGGCGCTAACTGACATGCAAATCACAGCATTAAGTATTCTAATGCACAGTGCATAAATCTCATTAAATCAGGTCACACTCATGCTGATTGACAACAGAGCTGCTCCAGTACTCTGGAGCAGAAAGTCCTTCTCATTTTGATGTGATTGGCAGGGTAGAGTATTGTTTGAAAATGTTTCTATACCATTGCTTTTATAATACCCAAGTTTTGGTACTGATGCCAAAACCACACTTTTCAATATCACATATATAGATATAAAAATGTGTATCTACAAAACCACCTACTTTTTTTAAAATCAAAAATCTAAAGCCAACTTTATCAAATGTATCAGTGTTAAATTGTCGGTATGTCTTAACACAAAGCAGCTGTAAAAGGACTTTGCTGCATACTAAACTGAAAATTGCAAAATTATTATTTATATTAGTAGATATTTAATCACAGAATAAGTAAACAAGGTAAAAATATATGTAATAAAATTAAAAATCTGACCAGGCATTTGTTGCCAACTGTCAGTACTTTACAGTACTGCTACCCAAAAAGAAGAAACCCACCCCTAATAATGGGTTGGGTAAGTTTTAAACTAGTGTTGCTCTTTACATACAAATCAGCCTTCAAGAGCACAAAATACATATAATCAAAACTAAAAACAACATAACATTGAATTGTGTATTTAAACAGCAGCATGTACAGTAGCTATGAGTAATATTTACTGTATATTTTAACAATGTCAAATATGACTCAATCCATCCATCCATTTTCTTTACTACTTATCCTCTAGACGGTCACAGTGAGATGGAGCTTATCTCAGCTGGACACTGGTTGAGAGGTGGGTACAACCTGGACAGGTCGCCAGTCAATCACAGGGCTAACATATAGTGTAGAGACAGACAACCATTCACACTCACATTCACACCTATGGGCAATTTAGAGTCACCATTTATCCTAACCTGCATGTTTTTTGGTCTGTGGGAGGAAGCCGGAGGACCCGGAGAGAACCCACGCAGGCATGAGGACATGCAAACTCCACACAGAAAGGCCCCAGCCTTGATACTTAAACAATACTTTGCAAAATAATACTGATATTGAAATTATAATTTTCAGTCAACACTTACTGACGGGCTAAACAAACAAAATAGAACTTTTGTGAATTAGGATTTAGAGTATGACCTCAATGTCACATTTATGGCTGCAACTAACAATTATTTTCATGATTGATTAATCTGTTGATTATTTTCACGAATAATCAGGTACTCGTTTGGTTGACAAAATGTCAGAAAATGGTGAAAAATGTTGATCACTGTTTCCCAAAGCCCAAGGTGATGTCCTCAAATGTCTTGTTTTGTTCCAGCCAAAAGTCAAATAAGATATCCAAAGTTTACTATCGTAGAAGACTAAAGAAGCCATACAATATTCACTTGTATTATATTAGATCCATTTGAGAGGCTGGAACCAGAGAACTTTGCCATTATTTTTTTAATTTAAAACATTAAATAGTTGGTGATTCATTTTCTGTTGATTGACTAATTGATTAATCAACTAATCATTGCAGCTCTAGTCACATTTGACCCTTTCTGAAAAGTTACAATAATTAAAGTAATTCATGTTTTGCAGGAAGGGGCTGTTGGGCTCTTGGGAATAAAAGTGATCATGCAGAACATCAAGTCGCAACTCAGGAAGGGAAAATTCTTGCTACGGTATGGATCTGTTGTATTACTTCCACTCATGATCAGGACACCAGAAAATAATTAAATAATTACGATGGTCAAAGACCTTCACTGAGGGCAGCTGTTTGATTTCGACAGGAGTACAACTTTGACTTTGTGAAGTGCAGCTCTGCCACAGGTGAAAATGTGGTTCAGTCTTTGGAAATTGTGGCCAGGAAACACATTTCACATTCTTCACTGATATTTCCTTTGTCTTGTGTCTGTTTGTCACACACATATTATTTTTTCAAGCATGTCTTTTAGTAGGGCTGTAATGTTACTTGCCATCCACTGACTGTTGTTGTTGTTGTGTTGTTGTCAGGCTGTTTAGTCAAAAAATTGACACAAGAAAGGAAGTTGTGGTGTTAAAAAGAGCCCCGACAGAAAAAAACATCAGGATGTTGCTGAAAAGATGTAAACTGGTGAAATCCTGTACACAGTGGACATACTGTACTAGCTGGACTGGCTTTTCTGAATATTAATGGATATTCTTTTTGTCTTGCAAAGTGCCACTTCAGATCACAACACTAAAACTGAACTTGCAGCAATTAACATCAAAAAATGCTGGCACAAGTTGCCACATTAAAATAAGTAAAATGACCTCTTGTTCCATTCTGAGATATTCCCATTTCAAGATGTAATAACTGAATGTTTTTTTTACTTTAGCACTTTCAGTTTCAAATAAATGGGTTAAATAATGGGTACAGTTTCCACAAAGAAAATCCTCTATATTGTACAGCTGTTCAATGTTTGTTTGACAGTGTTTTCACTTTATAGAAATTAATCTTTCATTTTAATTTTGTGAACAAATTTGTTTTAAATCTGTATTTACTCACTCTTGAAAGGCAAATTTCCTCATGGAAGTTACAGAACTTGGTACCAATTGATATTATCAAACGTTTATTAATTTCTAGTAAATATTACCTTTTTGAGTATTTGAGTGTTTACATGCAACTTGTGCAATATGTGAGCAAATCTTTTCATTTTAGCTGTTCAGTAATTATTATAATAAGTTTATTATGATTTTGTATGTTTATCATTTGTTCTAAATGATGTTGGCAATCTGTGCAGTTGTCATATAGCTGCCAGGTCAGCCAGATGATCATAATTCTATTTTATATATCCCTTTATGATTTAATGATTAACACGATTTAAATCCCCATGTTATGTTTTTTATTTTTGTGCATTTCCCTTTTGATGTGTGTCCATGTATTGTGTCTCTAAATACCTTTAATAAAAGTGCTCTAATGGTATGTTTCATGTTTAATAAACCTCCAGAACAACTGTATGCTCACATAGAGAATTTTTGTCCTCATGGAGGTCTCATTTTCCAGACTGAAAGAGATGACTGTGTTCCCACTGGAACAACAACTCTTTCAATGATATGAAGAGTATGAAAACAATGGCGCCATTGCGATAACCTCATAAGATCCCAAAGGAGCTTTAGTGGCAAACAGAAACACTGAGACATCATCCTCCGACATAATCACAGGACCCAGATGATCACACCAAATCTAATATTTGTGATTAACACTGACTTCACTGGCTACACATTACCCACTGGGAGGATTACTATTCCTGCTCTCGGTTAATATGATGACTGTTTTAGGTGGGAACATGTGAACTGTAACTGTTAAAACATCTAGTTTTAACAGTTACAGTTTACATGTTCAGAAATCTGGTACCGCTTTTTTTTTTTTTTAAACAAATCCATAAAGTTTCCTGTAAAGAACTAAAATACAGTATTGAGTTGGTGCTGTAGCCTTCCAAGTAATGTCTGCTGTAACCTCATGAGAATTTTAGTTAGTACACAGCAGGTTAGCTGCATTTCAATAATACATGAGTAATGAATATTTACTTAGGTTTAAATAAAGCTTTTCTTTCGAGGAAAATGTCTTTCAAGGAAATTTCTTTTTTTCTTTCCATATTACATTGTATTTTTCCAGGAAACACTCCAATAAATTATTAAGAAATTACAGGCCTGTGAAATAAATAGAAAACCTTACAGAAAACCTTTTAAATACATTAAGGCCCCAGGCTACAGCTGCCGCTTTGTATTGTAACCAAGCAGCAAGGAGTTCTGTTAAAATTGCTATTGAGGTATTACAGAAGATTTATTATTGCTCACAGTGGGAAAGATATTACTTTGGTTTATTCAGGACAGCAGGACCACTCACCCACAGCAGGAATCAGCAGATTCTCAAACATGTGAACACGTGTGATCTGTCCAGTTAGTTTAAACATGACCACTGTCATAGAGACAGCTGGTTTAAAACAATGTCAAACATCACTGAGATAAAAGTAACCTTTTAAACTTTGGGAGGGTATTTGTGATGATAAAACAGATGTGTCATCTCATCTAAAGACCTTTAAGAGTGTTGACTATTGACTTAACTTGTCATACAAAAGGCTCTGTACATGTCACCAACCACTTTTTACTAAAGCACCATTCAATGACTTCAAACTATTCAACGTAATTCAACTTCTCAAAAGACACAAGTATTTTTTGAAACTGTTGGTCAAATTCTGTTTTAATAAACCACTTTCATATTAACATTTGGAGAATACGTTAATATTACCTGCATGATAACAAAAGTGAATACACTGAAACTTACATGAGATACAGAAAGTTCAGACATTAAAGAAATGTGATGAATTGAGTCCAATTTGATACTTTCTCTTTTAGAAAGCAGGATATCTGCTCTGTCAAATCTCTTTTCCAACTGAGCTGAACTCAAACTCAGGCTCATAGAGTCAATGTTTGTGATCAGCCACCAGAGGGACTTAGTTATTTAACTGTATGTTCTGCTTCTTCCCAGTTGATGTCATTTTGCTGACTGGCTGTCATATTCTATTCAGGCGGTTGTAATCCTGGGTCCTTGATCTGTGCATGGGAACATTTTTTATTTGTCTTAGAGGAGCAGTACTGTCTGATGTCGCATGTGACATCAGAAGCATCTAGTGGTGGTGGGTTAGGGCATCCTGCAGGGTGAAGGGGTCGTCTCCTACACATTGCTGTGCTGTGCAGCTCAAGTCCCATCTCGTGCACAACTTTGAGCAAATATTTGAGTTTCATTTAGACACTGCACCTCTGTAAGAACATCAGAAAGAAATCAAACAAGATCAGTAAGTATCCTGAAAATTGGATTTTTTAAAATTATAAAATGAGTTTTCTTGTGTGTTCAATTGACACTCATTTACCCAAAGAGAAGTTGGGAGGCTGGAAGCGAATGCAACACAAGCCTGATAAAATAGGCACGGATTTCCCCTCTGGACCTAATAAACCCTGCATAGTTATCTCAGGCTTCCTTTGGGTGCATGTCTACGTTGGAATACCTATAAGGAAAAACAAAGTCATCATTTAGCACTGTAATGTGGCTTTATTGAGAATGTGCTGTGGACTGATGTGTCATATATGTATGGGGTCATATTCCAGAGCAAAGCAGGGAAAAACTGTCTAAGAAGCAGAAACTTACAAGAAAAAAGTATCAGTATTATGTTTATGGAAATGCAATGGATACTAAGTCTGATTTGCATACATTAACAGGGCCTTTTTTTGGCTCCCTGCAGCATCTGCCTCTGTCTCTGTGATGCGATCTGTTGAGCACAACAATGATGAATGGTTACATTAGACGACATTATTGTATCTCAGTAATGAGCTGAGTAATCAATTATATCAAATAAAGGCATCAGGTATCCTTCTTCTCAAATATAATGATCTAAACTATGTGAAATGAATTGAGGAAGTTTCTAAAAATTAAGTACATTTTGATGAACTGCTGAAAGACAATTTATCGTACTATAGGTGGACCTTTCCACAACCCGACCAGTGTGAGAGAAACCATCTGTTGATGTCCTAAATTCACCCTCTAACGTGTAATCCTGAAACACATCAAATGGCATTAAATCTGTGTGTATTGTATCTTCATTACATCTTCTGATGTGAAACTAGAGAATATCAAAAATTACCCCTGTGAGTCATGAATTGTAGAGATCCTGCAGGGCCTTGTTTCTGTTCCCCACTGCAAGAACTATAGCTAAAGCAGATTTGAGCATTATTAGACTCTTCATTAAATGAAACATTGTTGACTGAAACCAAGACATGACGTTTATTATCAGCATTAAAATCAACACTAGAAGATGATGCATCCAGGCAATGTCCTACCCCAACTCAGATACACTTGAATTCAGGTCCAGTCACTAAAACACAAAGTACATTTTAGTCACTCATATACAGTCCTTAATGTGCACAGACATAACAGTTACTGTCAGTCATTCCAGCTATACTTCTAAAGCACTTCTGATGCCATTTAAATGGTAAATGGACTTATATATCTGGACTTATATACCAAAGTGCCTTACAATTTGTCTCTCATTCATTTAAAACACGCACCAACAGCTTAGTGAGGAATTGGCCTGGCCATTAGGAACAGTTTGGGGTAGTGCTACAAATAACAATTATTTTCTGCTGATCATTTTCTTGATGAATTAGTTCACTGTCTGGTTTATAATATCTGAAAATATTAAGAAATGTCCGCACAATTTTAAAAAGCCCAATCTGACACCCTCAAACTGCTTGTTTTGACTGATCATCAGTCCAAACCCCAAAGGTTTTCAGGTTTACTATTTCATATGACAAAGAAAAGCTACAAATCCTCACATTTGAGTAGCTAGAACAAGGGAGTCTTTTGTATTTTTGTTTGAAAAAAAAAAAAATTCTGTCGATCAACTAAATTATTTAATCAATTAATCATTGCAGCTCTAATTTGGGGTTCATATAGACAGGAGGAGCCTTTGATCGAACCACCAACCCTGCAGTGAATGAAGGACCTGCTCTACCAGCTGAGCCACCCAATTTATGAGTCATCAAGGCCAGACTTCATTTATAATCTGTTTTAATTTAAGGTTTTTATGCACCTTTAGCATTTGAATTGTTTATGGATTCTGTCACCTAGTAGTGAACGCTAATACATCAGTTCCACCACAATGATCATGTCTAATGGCAGGATGATGACCCACAAACAAAAAAACTCCAAACATTTTAATCAAGTTATGAAAGTTATAAAAAAAAACCCACATTACTTGATTAAGTGAACTAGTAATAGAATTAGTTGTACATGTAAACAAAGCCGCTGATATCTGGGAGCACTGCAGTGACAGTACATCTCTGAGTTTGTCCTCAGAGCAGACAAGATTACATGAAGCTTTGAAGATATGAACGCAAACTTTATTCAAGAGTATCATGATAAAACTTTTGTGGTAAAGTGCCACAGGAGGGAGCTATGTAATGTGAAGTATACAAACAGACCCAGATGGTGTTTGGATAGTACTGGCAAAGAGGCTGCAGACAGTGTGAGCCCCCTGGGTGCTTCAGTCTCACTGACTGGCTGTGCCAAGAAGCAGACAGCTTTTAAACCTGTGATGTGATTCATACAGAGGTCAACAGGATTAATCTATGCACTTGCCTACAAGAAAAACACAGAAAAAAGCCCAGTCGAATGAGGAAAGAATTGCTGATAAAACCCATTATCTGTTTAATCAGGTTTCTTTGTACTGGCAAAAAATGAGCTGCTCTTCATGTCTCTCCTCATGTTTTATCACCAAATATTGAATTAGATGTTTATTACAGAAGTGCAATTTTTCATGTTTTTAAGTCAGAGCCTCAGGCTGACTTAAAACCATTTACAGATGGTGACCAGACGTTGTTTAAGTTGTTGTCAGATGGAAGCAGAGTCCCACTGGAGTGATGTGTGTGTGTATGAGTTTGTATGTGATGCATGCTTTATAAAGCCAGCCACAGTAGCACACAGCTTGCAGGAAAATGGAGAGAAATGAGACTAAACCAACACGGTCAGAGTGGAGATGACAAGCAGAGAAAGAGTGTATAGTTACAGAGAGTAACAGAGAGAGAGAGAGAGAGACCAAGAGAGTCTTTGGTTCTCATCTGTGATATGAAAGCCCACTTCTAATAGAAAGTTTTGGCACAATACACTGAGCCGAACCTGCTTTTCCCCTGAGATCTGCACAGTCATAAAAATGTCACCACAAAACAGAACAAAATAGGCCGTTTCCCCTGAAAAGACTTGTATTTCAAAGGTAGTTGTAAGATGTGAAGCAGGAGGAGGCAGCAGGGCTCCCCAGTGGATAACACTTACAGAAGATAAAGGAAGGGGGAGGGCAGAAGACAGAGTGCACATGCAGGCAACAGACTCATGTCTCTAAATACTTTCTGTGTCAGCCCCCCTCCCCTCCACTCTGTCAACCAGCTTGAGTCACCAGCAGGCGACCATGTTTAACGTCCCAGGAGAGCTTTTGGAGAGCGGGTCACCGCTCGGTGCGCTGCTTGATCTGAAAGGATTGTTTGTAGTGAGAAGGGAAAATAGACGGAGCACGGTGGGGAGGATTCCCAGGTAGTTCAAGGTTAAAGCAGAACAATCAGCACAGCGGCTCATGTGCAGAGATGTGACTACAGAGGACATCGGTGTCTATTGTCTTGTTGTGACAAGAAATGTGAGCAGCTCAGAAAGTTGGGAGAATGTTGACATTGTAATTAGAAACTCATGAGGGAAATGTTGTTTTGTGATTTTAATAAGACTTTTTACTGTCAGAGCGAGATAACATTTCCCAGTTATACCCTTTAAGACATCATTAATCTGAATAATACACACACACACACACACACACAAACACAAAGGCCTTTGTTTAGGTTTTAGATACAAGCTGAAAATAAGTTTCAGTCCCTACTCTAATGTACTCATATTGTATAGTAGCTGTTCAGTTTTTATATCAAAGGGTTTTTAACACAGCAGCGAGGCAGTTTGCTTTTTCCCCATCTTTTGTGGCACATTTTGAATCTCATATGCTGTGGAGAAGCTGGCAGGGGATGATGTTTGCTTTACTTCAGCAAGAACTCTTTGCTCATAACCCTCCGGCACGCTGTGACTCAGGGATTGTCTTAAAGATCCTCCTCTACTGGGATGCTAGAGGAAGCAGCCAGAGGGCACCAGCACACACTAGATATGCAATCTGTTATGCTCGCGTGATGGCTTCGACCTCTGACCTTTCATACATACATTAGAACTGAAGGGGGTTAACATCTGAATGCCTCTCACTATTTCACCATGATGATACTTGATGCTGATCCTGAACTCTGAATAAATAATATATTTCTTTTCTGAATGTGTCAGTACCTCATCTGTTGGTTTCTTTAGTGATCAAAGTCATTTATAAATAATCTAATCCATGAATATAATTTATATAACTACACCAAATCTGTCCCTGTATAGTTATTACCTGACTAGACGGGTCTTATACAATGTGAAGACTATAATTGAAGACCCAGTCTGCATTGATCTTTGTGACTTTTGTTCACAATATAAACGTTCTTTGATTTATTCCTTAATGGTTTATCATACCATTAACCATTAAGTTTCTAATTAATCACCAGGTTGCACCCACATCAGTGGATTTGCATGTACTTGCCTTTAAATTAATTCATTTCTGAGAAACGAGAGTTTTACCAAATTAGCACTCTAGTGAGCTAAGATAATATTTCCCTGTTTCTTGGATTAATTTTATTCATGGTATGGAAGAATAGAAGCATCAAAACATACATTAACCATGATTTTCCAGTCTCTGGAACGCAGCACATTGTAAATTAAATGCACTGGAGCGGTATACTTTATTTACCGTTTGAATGAAATAGCTTCTAGTTGAGAAAAATACCTGGCTCTGATTACACCACTTAAGCTCTCCTGTAAAGAGACATTCAGACATGTAACCTAAATACATAAAATGCTCAGATTTGCAAAATTTGCAATTCCACAGCCTACTGCTCTGTTTCTATTTTACATTAATTATAGTTGAGGTCACCATCTCTCATCTCTCCCACAGCATTAAACAGAACAGATTTCTACAGATCATTTTTTCAAGGTCAGGTAATCAGGCGATTCCTGATGATGATGATTGTTATAATATAATGAGGCTTACAGTAGGTTGGGTGTTTCCAAATGTGTGTGATGTGTGTAATTTATTCAGTGAAGCAGTGAAGCTATTAAAAAAGTCAACACACAAGCAGGTTTAACAAGCAGCCAGCCCATGAATGACATGATACATGATAACATGATAGTATCAACAACTTCTCTGTTGTGTCAGAGGAGGGTTGATCCAAGAGGGCGAGCGGATGATATGATTTTTGTGGAGAAAATGCGCTTCATGCAGTGGATCTCAGTTGGGACAGTAGTGCTCAGGACATACTTTTGTAGGCCTGAGTGTCAGAGCAGAGTACATTCCCACAGCACTCAGAGTTCCTGAACAAGAAAACAGATCCCCCACTCTGATCCCCGACTTTAAAACTGTCTTTTTTGGAGTGCTGCAGCAGATTCTCAGGTCCTTTGATCACTGAGTGAAATCACCAATTGACCAATCACAGCCTGCCCAGGATCTGAACTCTGCCAGGACACGATATTAAATCCAAATTCTGAGACCAGGTGTCTCCACTCGTGCTAGAAGTTTATGGCTTAACAGAGTCAAGACATCAACACCAGAACAGAACTATATGCAACAACAATGTGACAGAGCCGTGACCTTTTCAACCAAGCTGAATTACTAGGGATCAACGTTGCACCAATTTCCTCTAAAATGAAATTTATGGTCCTAAAGAATCTTGAGCGCCACCCGAGATAAGACAACACATGTGTACACCAACACTCAGATCTGTGGAAACAGACATGAAGCCAAGACCAAGCCCTGATTTACACAGACTGAAAAAATTGTGACAAATTAGCAAATCTCAGCATCATTTAAAGAAGTTGTTGGACATTTTTGGAAATACACATATTTGCTTTCTGGTGGAGAGCGAGTTAGCTTAGCACAACAATTAAAAACAGGAATATGTGCAAAATAAGCTCAAAAACTGAAGTCTAAAAATTACAATTAGCTGTTTTATGGGAGGTTATGTGCCACACTACTATTTTATTTTTATTTACAAAAACAAATGAAATGTGTGTTAATAAGTGAGCGTTAGAAGTCATGGTAGGCGGATTTTGTTACCTTTCGACAGAGCCAGGCTAGCTGTTTCAACACGTTTCCTGTCTTTATGCTAAGCTAAGCTAACTGCTGGCTGTAGCTTCATATTTATTGTAAAAATATGAGAGAAAGTGAATAAGTGAAAAATGTCAAACTGTTCCTTTAATAAAGCTATTCACGTAATGCTATTAGTTGAACTATGGTTTGATTTGTTCAGTTAGTCTGATTACTGAACCAAACTGACACATCTGTGAAGCCAAAAAGAAGTAATGATAAGCACCTTTGTATCTTGCATAGCTCAAATGTATAGGTCTATTCTGTCCTCAAGTTGCTATTTTCAATAGGTTGATACTTGTAGGCATCTTTTCTGGTGTCTTTGCTGTATTGTTGTTTAATTGTGCCTGTACTTACAAATAATGGTGTGTAAACTAAAGTTTTAGTTCATCAAACTCACTGGTTAATTGTGCCAAGGTTTCACAGATATCTTTCTCTGAGGTTTTGCTGCCACCCCGATACAATGGAGCTGAAAGGAATGTCATTTGTGGTGCTCAAAGCTTTGGAAAATTACATTCGAAACACTCTACAGCAGCGTGTCTTTTCAGTCACTCTGACTAATCCACAGACCTCAATGTCAATGGCTTCAATTGGAAATACTTTTACCAAAGAAACTGTAAAATGCATCAAACACAGGCCAGCACCATCATCCACAAGCTGAAATAAAAATAAATAAATAAATCATCCTTTGGACTGATAAAGACATGTTTTGTGTCATCACTTTCCTCAAGACTCACCTCCATTGATTTAAGTACTCACACTGATCTATGTCAAACCCAAATAAAACAGAATGAAAGAATTAAAATAAATTTCCTTTTCCACATTTAAGTACTGATGTCATTCACACTGAGGCCCTCAAGGGCACCGACACTGTATTTGTTCTCTCTTTCTGCATGTAAATGTAGGTCGCATATTTAATAATAATGTGAATTTAAAAACATGCACAACAAGGTCAATGTGGAAAGGACTGGTGGGGATTAAAGGTTGAAGGATCCAAGGATATTTGGTCCTTAGGCTTGTAAAGAGGGAGCAGTTGTCCGACATGAATGCACCAAAGAGAGACATGAACTGATTAAATGTATAGTAGTACAACCCTCTTTACCCTTGACCACATACAGTGTTTGTGTATTCCATCTGTGTGTGTAAGCTGGTTTAAGAAAGAGCCATCTGCCCAAGGTCCAGAGACAGACAGAGATTGATGGAGCCACACTTGTTCTCTTGCTCTTTTTTCCTCTCTTCTTGACTGCATTCATGAGCTAAATTAAAGCATCAGACTGCTTAACTTGTTTTATTCACAAAGCAGGATGAGCCAACTGCTTCAAGCTGCCAACCTACCATAGAAAAGGTTATTATTCTGGGCTTAAAGGAATAGTTTGACATTTTGGGAAATGTGCTGTTTTCTTGCCAATAGTTAGCTAAGAAGATATATACCATGCGCATCTTGTGTTAATATTAATTTCCATAATTACCTTTAGTTTTGGTGTCAGTATTATGCCTAAATATTTCATCCCAGGAATCTAAAATTGAAAGCAGTGACCAGCGACATCATGCCCATTCAAATATTTGAGACTGGATGGCTTCAGATATTGTTAACATCTATTTTCACAGTAAGTTTTTTTTAGCCTTAGCCTTAATAATATCATATATAAAACAAAAGTCACTTTTCTGTATGTTTTTATTCGTATTTAACTCTTCCTGCTACATACAGTGACCATCCCTCTCTGTTAAGGCTACTTGGTTCCTAGAACGAGAAAGCACTACATTATGACTTGAGCAAATTTGTAAATAACTTAGAACTTCAAAATTGAAAGTGAATTTGGCATCAGTGGTTTAACTATAACCCACAAGTAATTAACAGTAATGTTAGCTTGTTGCCCTTTGCTATTATTAGTAGCTATAAGTTATTGACGTTAAATAATCAACAGTGCTGGCTGAGTTGTTGTTGGCTAAGCTAAGCTACTTAGCCAACCAGCTAACATTACCCCTGATTTTAAAGCCTTTTCCCTAATATTTTCTTGTAAATGAAATATGGTGTCATTTTCTAGATAGTTCCTGCTAGAAGGGCATAAACATAGCAGCCAAAGCAGATAATTACTGGCACCAACTTGGTTTGGTGTGAACATTAACATATCCATTGTGAAACTGTGTCCCTTCAATAAAATTTACTGTGTGACACCTCTGTTGGTCACCACTGAGGATACACACATATATTAGAAATTGGCATTGCGTGTGTAGCTCAAGTCAGCAGGTGTTTAGCTTAATAACCAGAGGTATGGTTCTGTCCAAACACAGAGAGAAAACAATGACCAAAACAAACAATATCATCTGAACATATCATTAAGTAAGCTTTAGAGGTCTTTGTTTAGTCAAATTTTGAACTTTGGACGGACCCAGGTTAGCCGTCTCCCTCGCTTCCAGTCAATATGCTAAGCTAAGCTAATCACCTCCTGGCTCCAGTTCTGTGTGTCAACGTTACTTAATGTACAGAGAATGATATCAATCTTCTCATGTGACTCTCAGCAAAATATTTTTCCTGTCTCACTAATAAAGACACTGACTCTCAAATAAAGGCAAAATGCCATAAAAGTATTTTAAAAAAAGAAAGCGAATAATTGTATTTCCTAAAATGTCAAACTATTCCTTCAAAATTTGAGCATTAGTGTCTTGATTCTGTTTTAATTTCCAACACTACCAAGAATAAAAAAGTCCTTAAATTCTTTAGTATGATGTTTAAATGGACCAGTTATCAGTGATACTGAAAATATTTGCATTGAGTGACCCATTATTTGAGCCCTATGTAAAACTGAATTTAATAGTATTTTGAATGATAATATTTAAGGTAATATTTTGTCGTCTTTGATCATTTTTTTCACATATTATCCAACTCTCTCCCGCTCGTTAAACAAACAGCTCAAACCAAACATGTCTCTTGTATTATGTCTCTTTCCTGAAAGAGCTGCAGCTCCTCTGATGTAAAGAACTGGGAATGTAAAGAGCTGGTTGTGAAAGGGGTCCAGGAGCTCTTGAGTGAACAGATAGCTGAGATCCCATTAGCCGTGTTGTTAGACCCTGTAAGCCATGAATGCAAAGAGTTCTCAGCTCTGAGAAAAGAGGGACAGATGTATTCGGCTCGATAGTGGAAGAAGTGTTTGTTCCTATTCCCCAAAACATTTTTAAAACATAATTTTAATAAACAGTGGGTCACTGAGTTTATTAACTTTTTTTTGACAATAACCAATAGTTTTTCCTTTTTTATTACCTTTATTTAAATAGTCATTAATAACTGAGGCCGTGGAAATTTCAGCCATTTTAGCCGTTTTAACAGGTTTGTATCAATGTAGATCTACAGTAGAGTCATTTCTCCATTGAGTAATGAAAATAAACAATTTCACATTTGTGAATATGGTATTTGTCAGTTCATTAATAGCTTACTGTATAAATCCTGTAATACGTATAGTACTACTACATGTAGTACGCATTAGTTGATTAAATAAATAAAGTAGAAATAATTTTTACAAATTTGTCTTTCTAAATTCAATTTATATATTTTTTTTGTTGTACAAAAATACTGAGCGAATCTAATAAAAAGTATCAACATAAAAACAGATGAAAACAAATTTTCCTTTACTTCAATTTCTTCTTCTTCTCTATAAACATAAAACAAATGTAAATAAATCTAAATCTAAGAGTTTGGATACTGTTCATCTTCTCCTCGGCTTTGGTATATGATGAAAACTCAATAAAATATATTCCACAAAGGGGAGTGACTTAGTACATTTACTTTTATTTATCAAATCTTTAGAATGAAGCTAATCATAAACATCCGACCACATTTTCTTGATAAATCTACAGCTGCAGAACAGATGTTCAGATGTCTCTATATCAGATTCACAGAAATCACTGTTGTTTAAATCTGTAAGTTAAAGTTAAACTGGAGTCTAATGTATTCCTTGAGTCGATATGAAGATACTTTTCAATTTTATTGAACTTGAGATCTATAACCTGACATGTTCTTGTTCACCAGATTGAAGCTGAATATAATTGCATTGACCTTTACAAGCATTCACTGCTAGTAGGTCAAAACTGTGAGGAAATCTTGTTCACTGTTTGAACAAACTCAGAAACAAAGTTATTTGCTCTAAAAGTCTTCAGATTTATCTTCTTCTTCTTCCCGATACGATGACAGGCTGCAACCAACGAAAGGCGCATTACTGCCACCTGCTGGAGTCATTAATGTTTAATGAGCACCACGAACACCCCGTTGGTTGATGTCCACCATCTTGTCTGCAGCCAGGTCCGTCTCTAGATACTTGGTAAGTGAGGAGATGGAGAGAGATCATCACCATTCTTGTCTGCTGCATCAGGCTTCGCCATGCCAAATTCAGGACGTGCTGTCTGCCCCTCTTCCTGTTTTCTCCTCAATAGACTGGATTAGGTGCAAGCTGCTGCAATCATGAGGTTTCTCTGTGGATCAGCAGGTGGCCGGACTGACCGGGTGGCTCTAATTGGGGGAGAGCAGCAGGATTCCCCCTCCTGCAAAGTCATGGCCTTCCCTGGTGGTTGGCTGCACACTAGCATGCTATTCATTACCCTGAACAAACCCTGAAGAGGAGCAGGAGGCTCTCTGGCTGCTTGGCTACTGCTGAACAAATATCAGACCAACAATGGAAGACGGGGAGGCAGTAGCAACAAGAGTCTGGTGAGACTCAATCATACTTTAGTATTAGTGTTTTACATTTATATACCCATTGTCTTTAAAGGGGCTATAATTGATTTTTAATAAAATAAATATATCAAATGACCTTGTGTAATGTCAGAGGCGTTGCTTGTAGTGATAAACCTACAGAGAATTATCACTTGGCTCTGCAGCTCCACTCGGATTTATGAAGCTTTATATTGAGTTTCAGCTCCTTGTATAGCTGTCCGGCTGCAACTTTACTGTTTTGGTTCACTCTCCACATTGTTTTTGGCCACAGCAGTCAGCTGTTTAGAGACAAATAGCTCTAAAAACGCACTGTACACTCTCTACTCAGCACCAAAATGGCAAATAGACACAGTTAGCAACTAGCTGGTGAACAAGTGGAGCATTTAGCAGCTAAAGAACCAGATATTTCCCTCAGGAGTTGATAGAGAACAAAAGCAAAAAACAGTTAAAGGAGAATGGAGTTAAAGGAGGAGGAAAATATTGGACCTACATTCATCAGGTGGGCAGAAACACGGCTCCAAATGAATATTAATGTTGTAATTGTTGTTATATCAACTTAAAAGGATATGATACAGTCAGTAGGTGATTTGAGGGGGGGTGCTATCGCTATCCCCCTTGCTAAGACATTAGCTATATCAACTTAAACTTAAAGGTGATAATATGTCAGTGTTGTGTTTACAGGTTGTTTCCGTTGCCCCCAAGTGGCAAAAAAACAAACAACAACAACAAAAAAACCAACTGTTAATACAGGTTTAAATCTCAGGATGTTCAACAGCTCCATATTTGTGTAGATTTCAAGATGCACTCCAAAAAAGCACTGTGATTTGGTTTAAAATTAAGGTTAGTTTAGGGTTATGTTAACGTTAGGATAAGTCTCCAGCAAATTAATATAAGTCAATGTAATGTCCTCTGAAGTTATGGAAACACGACTGTGTGTGTGCGTGTGAAATTTTTCTTCTGCAAACACTGCCCTCTCATTTATCATAAAGCATTATCAGAATCATACTATTTATGCACCAGTTTATTTTCCACAATTTGTAGCTTTTTTAGACCCAGGCTACATCTATTCATGAGAAACTTTGAGCCCCATGCTCCAGTCAACAGGAGCTACCCATTCAGTTATATTCTGGTGGGTTTTGGTGTTTATCAAAATAATGGAAAGTCTTTCATATGTTGTATGGCTGATACAGTCAGTATTCATCTTTCAGGGCCAATGAACACAAGATTTTTTATGGTTCTATCCATCTTTCAAAAAACTCTTTATATTATTATATTGCTATGGAAACGGTCAAAGCCAGCTGGACCATCCTGGAGTCTGTTTATCTTGTGTCTGTGAATTGATTATTTCCTTATTGAGAAAGCAGAGAGTGAAATTCATACTGAATAAAAGACAAATAAAATATATATAGTTTACTGTATTCCTGTTAATTTCCTCTGTTGTTGATGCAGGATTGCAAATGAATATGAATCTGAATATCTATTGGAAATGTATTTGTATCATCTGTTTGAGAACCACCCATGAATGATCTTCAACTGCCACCCTTATGATAGCTAGATTATCCAGTTTTGTTCTTTGTGTTTCCAGACCGAATAGCTTGTCAGATTGTTTTCTGACAGAAGGGTCAGTCGATAATGACAGAGCACTGTGTTGGCCCCCCAATCAATGCTGTTTTTCTTACATTTCCTCAGGGCGAGCTGATTTGATAACTCAGAGATGTTGCATATTAGATTGTGTTGTTAAATATAGCTGTCATGTTGACAGATGGTGAGTGATGATATTTATTTAATTTTGCTCACTATATCAACTCTCCTCTTGTGAATTTGGGGACTGATACGGTGCACAGATGAAACACTGGAGCAGAAGGAAGAGCAAAATTATATTAAACTTTTTCCATAAAATCTCAGTATTTCATTGCTTTTCTATTTTGGGTACTTTGTATACTTGGCACTCAGACAGTTCAGTTCTCACCAAAGGCAGAGCTTCATGCTTTGGATGTGTTTGGCTCAGATTATGAGCCTGGACATGTATTATTTGGCAATTTTTACTTAATTTACTAAAACAAGACAACATTTCTTCGTCTCCAAATTATTTTTTTTCTGCATTTTGTCCATAGCTCAGTTCATTTCTTTGATGTATATAAGTAAAGGGTTAACATCCAATGAGGGACTTTAGTTGCCAGCAGGCATGGGGCTCAATCATTTAAATCAAATTTTCAGAAAAGCATGCATAGGAGCCAACGCTTCTTGGTATCTCCTCTGGAATATATTTTTCTATTGGCAACGGTGGATTCACACACTCTCTCATTTGAGACAAGGCCATTTTGTTTATCCCATTACAGACAGGAGCTCTGATTCTGAGAGCTTGCTCAAAAATGTGATTTGCCCTGATAAGCCAATTAATGCTCCTTCATCAGTTTAGTGTTCAAATCCATTAAAGGAGCACTCTCCTTAGCAGTACAGAGGAAAGATGACTGAGTACAAACAGCGCCTCGAAAGACGCTCATTGATCTGGGGGATCGAGAAATAAGCTTCTCAGCTGAACATCAGTGACTGAATCTCAAAGAGATAAATCAAATTTCAAGTTGTTTTTCTGCAAGCTGGGGAATATACATCACACAGGCAACTTTGAAACTAAATGTTAAAAATTTTCCTTGCAACTTTAGCAGAAGTTTGTGGCTCTAAGTGGAAGCATGTGAACCCCAGGCTCAGGTGGGCAGAGGGCATACTAATTAATTCAGTAAGGTGAACCCAACAGAGTGAATTGGTCTGGAAACACAGGAGGTCTGTAGGGTGTATCAGGCCTAAACTGTCTACAGAGAGGCAGATGAGATGGTGCACATTAATTAAATCCACCATATGTTGGCACTCTCTTCACATCCCAGGCTGCATGTCCCACAGCACAGCAGATGCGACAAACTATCAATTGTTTTGGAAATGAAATCTATCAGGACTTGAACATGAGAGAGCGAGTGAATCAGCCAATCGCTGCTTCGGTCCTCGTCTATGCAGGTTTTGCAGCTCTGCAGACATCACAGTTGTCTGTCTGAATGCTTGCCAAAGGGAGCCAGTAACATGTGGTCATCTATCCTGTTATCTGGTGCTTTGATCTTTGTATTAAAATACTGTTCTAAGAAGAAATATTCTAAAGTAAATGCTGTTTGAGTGATTGTTTTTCCTTTTGGGTGTTAATTGGAGCCACGATTGCTTCGGATGGATCAGACAGAGCAAAGATAACTTCAGATGGATTATTACAAGATTAATTTTTTGGTTTGTGTATGCAGTTATATCACACAATGTTTGTCTCACTGAAGCTCTTTACAGTGGCATCAAGAGAGTCCTGATCTGGGCCTGCTGCTCTGTTCTCCTCAGCCTGGGAGAAAGATAATCTCTGTCGGGAGCGTCTCGTCAAAGGAGTTTTCAAAGTCTTTATTGCCACTAATTAGATCGCTGTCTTTGAGAACCCCTGAAGGCCCTGTCAGTTGACTTTTTGTTGTGATCATCTACACATGGAGTTTAAAAAAAAAAGAAAAGAAATATTCTGTCGTAAATTTGCAGAGTGGAAGGACTCTCTGGATGCCTTGGTCGATAGCATCCTCATGGAGTAAAGCTTGATGGGCCCGTGGATCAATAATTCCTCAAACTGCATCAACAGGGATTAACTACCCCTCTGAGGGAGCTTCTCAGGTCAAAGCTCGGCTCATTTAACAGCTAATTAGATGCTTTCTATTGAGCATATGTTTCTTGTGAAGCATCTGTTTCAGCAGAACATACAGTTAACGCTGAATTTGCACATGCCGGTCAGTGGGAAAACTGTGGCCCTGCTTTTGCAAATAACAAATAGGATGTACGGCTTAAAGTCTATTTGCCTTAAGTAGCTTCAGAGTTCTCCATTTTATCTTGTTTTGATCAATAGTGGCAGATTGCCATCAGTATATTAATTTACTTTGGTAATCTCAAATTGTCTACTGGAGTTTTTAAGCACAATTCCTTTTCAAACCAGTTCAAATAATCATGACGCCGGAGTGGAGCATCAATAGTCCCTCCATTACCTTATCAATTAAGCCGGCATGCCACTGGCAACTTCCTCTTCCTATTAGATTTCAAGACAAATGGTGCAGCAGAATCAGTTCTCTGTTCATTATTTGTCAGATACCAAACTAACATCTATCTGTGTTTTGCGGTAATCATGCTCCCTCTTGTTAATCTGGCTGCAGACAGTATCTGTTGTGTGTGGAATAATACACAGCCACAGAGTAGAGGAGACCAGACTACAGGTCCCTTCATAACAGACCCATCTGATTATATTTATGAAATTCAATTACTCTGACACAGACAGATGGACTTGCTGTCAGTGGGGACGCTCGTCATTTGTTAGCATCAGCGGACGTGTCAGCCCTGAGGTACTGATGGGACCGAAGCTGTGTGACTGGAAACAAAAGAAGGGAGGGAAAGAAAGAGAGCAAGAGAAAGATGGAGAGGAAGAGAAGGCTTTCAAGCAGGCTGACATACTGTAGCCCTGAAGCCTGTAGTCATTTAAAGGGCTAGTTTGTGAAGTACAAGAATTGAAGTGAAGTTGAGATGAGAAGATCAATATCAATCTTATGTCTGTGAGTTAAGTACAGAGCTGGAATCAGGGTGTGGTTACAGCTTAGCTTAGCATAAAGACTTGAAACAAGGGAAAACAGCTAGCCTGGCTCTATTCTTAGTTAAATTAATGTATTATTTACACGATGTGTGGGAATTATAGGCACCAAAAATAGACTAATTATCCTTTCACAGGTACAGAAACAGCAGCACAAGCCATAGTCAGTATCTGTCCTTAACCTTAATGGATAGACTCACAGTTTTTCAAGTCTGTCTTGAAACAACAGGCAGGTGCCCTAATGAAAATTGAAACAGGTTTTGCTTGCTATAATCATTCCCCCTGTTCATACTGACCATTAGAAGATCTCCTCCAGATGTGCTTCCAATTTAAGTGATGGGGGACAAAATCCACAGTCCTTGTTCTGAGCAAAAATGTATTTAAGTCTATCTGAAGATAATATGAAGTTGCAGCCGTCTGAGTTAGTCAAATAAAGTGGATATTTAGTGTTTTAGTGTTTTGCAGTGGAAAGATTGTAACAAAAAGAGGAGATTTTGCTGAAGCCTCATATTAGCTTCAAACTTCAAATCTACACTGAAAGTGCATTATGATTATGGGATCTGCTAATAGCCAATATGAACAGGAGGAATGATTACAGCAAGAAAAACATGTCAATGTTCTTTTTTTATGAGTGTTTTGTGCAGTTATCTAGTACTGATGTTTTGTCTGCCAATAGAGTTCAAGCTGAGAATAACTCCTGAATCTAAATTCTTTTCTCTTCCTTGTGATGTTGTTTTTTTCATTTAGAAGCAGCTGGATAGCTTTGATTTTACAAACTGTAGGTGGTCACTTAGAAACCGAACAGTAATAAAGTGGTCAAAAAGAACTGAACACACATAATGCTTTATTTTTAATGGTCACATTATCCAGAGATATCATTCACTGAATGGCCTCCATCCACACAGCTTTGATCCTATGAGTGTTAGATGCACAATGATTGGGTGTAACAAGGCTACCTGGGCCAACTTGTGCCCACACATGCCTTAAGCATGTTTCTCAAAATCCATAGAAATATTCTTCTAAAGGATTAATGAGCTGGTTGGTGTACTTTTGGACTTTAGCAAAGGACAGGCTAGCTGTTTCCCCTGGTTTCCAGTCTTTGTGCTAAGCTAAGCTAAATGGCTGCTTGCTCTTTAACACACAGACATAAGAGTGGTACTGATCTTCTCCTTTAATTCCAGGCAAGAAAGTAGTCCTAAAATGTCACACTGTAAAAAATGATTTCACATGCCAGTAATTTAAAAAAAAATTTTTTGCGAGTTGTTCTCTCTCTTGTTCTGCATCTAAACTGAAGAAAAAAAGTGCATAACAACAGAAGCGGACAATATCTGTAAAAGACAACTTGTCATAAAATCAGCAGCAGTTTCAGGACACACAAAAACAGCTCACAGCCATCCCTGCTGATCTTTTTGTAGTCAAGGTCCATTTCCCCACTGCCTCTACTCCATCCTGTCTGTTTCTTTTCCTTTTCAACATATTGAAATTGGATGTCTCATATGCCGTTTCAATGAATATGAAATCTATTCAAATTAAACTGAAAGGAAAAGATACAGTACTTGGGCCTTTAATCCAACTCAATGCCGCTCTGTTCGGTGCCCTCTGTTGGTGAATAATGGATGAGTCTGAAAATTAAAGCTAGTTGGGAATTCATTGAGGAACTGCTGACAGTGGGGGAAGGGGGGTTCTGGGCAGGTAGAGGAAAACAGAGAGAGACGGGGGTTCAATGCAAAATAAGTTACTGTAGGTAAAAGCCAGACAAAGAAAAGAAGAAAACGCATGAGTCTGTGTGTTTCAAATTTGCCCCCAAACCTTCAAGCAAGCTGCAATGAGTGGGCTGGAAAAAACAGAGGCCAAACCAAACTCACAGACCAGGGCTGAAAACGATGATGTGCAATCCGATCTGAGCCTGCAGGGTTGTGATCACACCTTCCCCCTACTGCCTCTGTGATACTGCAGCCTACGCCTCATGCCGTGCTTTAGTTGTGTAAAAGACTTCCATAACAGAGGGCAGAAAATAAAATAAAAAATAAAAAATCCCACAGACAGTTTCACGCCTACAGTTTTCTGAAAGTGGAGCTGGGAATGAAAGGAAGAAAGAGATGCCAAACAGGGATGAGGAGGGGGTGGAGAGTTGTGGGGGAGGAAGTGAGGGGGCAGCGGACCAATACCCACATCTAAAGCATCTGAGTGTTGCTCACTAGAAAAAGGCTTGGACTTCCGGAAGAAAGACTCTCCTCAGGGTAAGATCCTTCAGAGAAGCCTGGCTCTGGCTGGTGAGGGGCGTCAGTGGGGTGTGTGATTGAACGCCAGTAGATACACTGATCTACTCTATTCTACTGAGAGCACCCTGAAGAGGCCAGGAGAACAAAAAGCCAGAGCTTTGCTCCGAGCTAAAGCACCAACACTCACATGGTCTTCATATGCATTTCCATTTACAGGAATCCTGAGCCTTTTTATCCAAATCTAAGCCTGTGCAGCTGTCACAATGTGACCGTTCATATGAATCTAGCAGAGACAAACTGAGTGAATATTCATTTATTTACACACCGAGGAGCCTCAGAAGTAGCCTGTTGTTACTCGCCTCATGCTTGATGCCATGTTATTTCTCAATTTCTCCCCCGAGATGAGCTCCTGCGACAGCTTCATTGTGCATCATGAAAAAAGATCAAAATAGCCCCAGCATTGCATAAGCTATAGATGCTTCTTCAAATCATAATTTCTATTGCCTGTTACTTCAGGTTGTAATATGCTTAATTACCCTTTGCAGTATCACAGCAGATAAGCAATCACTGTATGCCCTCATGGAGTGTGTTTTCCACCCAATAGAGCAATAAAGGACAAGGAGATCAATCGAGCATTTCATTATTGTAAAGATGTAAACCCATGATTTAAATCTTGCTGGCAGTTAAGAGAGGACCGCAACCCCAATAATATGTGCATACGGTGCTTTAAATGGATTGCTGTTAATGGAGCTTTTAGTGTATTCACTGATACATGAAATACTGTATAGTACTTGCTGTTGAGATTCACTGGTGTCTTTTTAAACTGCACTGTGTGAGACTGCTGACGGTGCTAAGTTTGACAGGGGCCGGCTTGCATTTATCTTGAGGAGCTCTACCCAAGATGCAGCTCCGCCAGCTGGCCTTTTGATGTTCACTATGAAAGCCCCTTATTAGGATCAGTGGAAAACACAATAAATAATCTGCGAGTGGACTTGCACTGGAAACAAACACTGGGGAGAGATGTCATAAAAATGCAACTTTCAATACAGAAGATGTCACAGGCGTGCTGAAGGAATCTTTTTAGGCAAAATGTTCAGACGCTGTGAGAAGAGAGAGCTGAGAGACAGAGAGGTAAAGATGACCGATGAACAGCAGGGTTGCATATGGAGCATGTTTGTGTGTGTGTGTGTGTATGAACTGTGTGCATGGGGGGATATAACAGTATTTGAATGATGGGTGTGACAGAGGCTGATGTCTGCTCAGGGCTCGGGTGGCTCCAGTAATAAAGATATGATGGTGCAAAGTGGTTTCATTCTGTCTTAAATGCTCCTTAATCTCTCTATAAATGACTTTGGCTTCCAGTAAGGAGAGTGAAAAATACAACGTGTTTGTGCCGCTGCTATTGGGATTTCTATGGCTGTGTCAATAGAGAAAAAGCTGCTCAGCTTTAATGTTAGGAGGGCTTGATGTACAGTTTTTGCGCATGATTTTTTGTACATTTTTATAAAAAACATTTATGTATGATACAGTTCATGTATTTATTTTCTTGAAATTACAACTTACAGTAGCTCTTAGCACTTAGGGGGCTGAGAGAAATGATAAATATTGTGTGCTGCGAAAAGCTATCTCTATGTGCAGATGTCAGTCTGATACAAAATAGGAACAGCCATTTCCTGATGATGTTTCTCTGGTCACCAACAGCACTTTTCACAAGTCACTTTAACTGGATTGTCAATATATTGTGTGTTCTGCTCTCACCAGCCTCTTTCTGACCTTTCTTAAATCAATGCTATCCTATAAGGGGGCGATTTGTGGTTCTCAGCCTCTCCTCTGCTGGGTGTCACCTCTGTCAAGCCTCTAACAGCCACATGTACATTATAGTACATGAGCATGAAAGCACAGTATGTTTTCGTATATACACAAAATGACAGTAATTTGGATCTAAGCATGTGTTCATGTGTGAGCGTGGCAGCGGGAGAGCTCATAATTTTCTGTCTTTCTGGCTGCTTGCCCATAGGAACCATAAAGAATCGACCGTGGGATAATGAACCTGGATGACACACCTGCAGCTGGGGGGGGGGCAACGCCAAGGACGTCTGACAACCTCCTCCTCTCCCACATCTCATTATGACCAGCGAATGGTCAGGGATGGTGATTACAGGCGGGCGTTGAAGCAGAGCAGAAGGGGGAATTACGCGATAGAGCTGATTCCACCGACACCAACTCAACAGTGGTGCTGGAAGGCCAAGAGGGTGCTAATCAAAACACTGTTAGAAGCTGGTTCACACTGCGTCTGTGACCTGTAGTTGTTAAACTGGCAATGATGTTGTGATATTCATCTATCTTGAATTATAACAGCAGATGAAGTTTGGTTCAGAAAAAACGTTACTTTCCAGCAAGAGACATTTAAAAACAAATAATGTGTCTTTTGCATTTGAATCTAATAAAGACAATAAATGTTACTGTGTCACATTGATTCTTTATTGATCCCTGCAATACTGCTCACAGTGAAGACTGGAGCGCAGCAGTGGAGATTCTTGCCTACTCAGGCTTTGAACCATAGACCTCTCAGCTTGAAGGTCTAGCTCCTCATCGTCCTAAAAGCTTGTATCTTCACAGAATATTTAGTTTATCTTGATGCTTTTTTAGTTGATTATGCTGGTAAAAAAAAAAGTAAAAGTATTTCAACATTTCAAAGTCTCTTTTTTCTCTCATCCGCACACACGCAAATCACACATCGCCGCCCAACTGATTCCACATTTCAACCACCCAGAATGAGCTGATGCAAGAGGAGCTTATGCTTACATATAAAAGGGAAAAACACATGTAAAAAACAAAGTAACATCTGAAAATAACTCTGATTCCAAAAAAAGAAAGAAGTCAAAGATATAAAATGGTAACTTCATCTTTTAATATCTTGGTTTGAATTTTATACCATAAATGTGTTTGAGCTCCCCATACTCTGACCTCTGCACCTCTGTTTTGGATGTCCAGCCAGGACAGCATAGATTAACTGTATGCTATTTTGCATTTTCCAATATCAGCATGCACCTCATATTTGTAACCAGTATTGATAAGACCTAAATTTGTCAACACAGTTAAGGAGACAGAAAGGAGTTGCTGGTATTGAGTGCAAAGAAATGGGTAATTAGCTGACGGCTGACTCAGGCCACTTGCAGCTTTGTGTGTCAGGGAGGGGATGGAAAAACCGATGAAGTGCATCTCCCTGGGTGTCATAAAGCTTTGCTTTATGACCAGTTTGTGTAGCCTTGCAGATTAAGTTCAAAGAAAGACGGCCGCTCTCTTCTCCATGCATCTTAAATCCTGTTTCTCCTCCGCTGGATCTGTAGATCAATTCTTTGGGCTGCGCTGAGATATCCCTGGTGTCAGCAGCTATAGGGCAGCTACAGGAAGGATAGGGAAGCCTGGGTGTCTAAAAATACATTATTAAAGGGACAATTTCACTTCAGATTTAATAGTCTTCACAGAGCAGCCTGACCGTTCCACTCAAATTGCATACTTTCCTTACTCTGGAGTGGCTTTCTTTGGCGGCATAAGCAGTAAAACTCATAGCTCCCAGTGGGCTACCATAGGAAGACGCAATGCTCGCATTTGAAAGGCAAGAAAATCACAGTCAATCGGTGGTTCGGCTATGATTCATGCAATGAGTTCTCCCTCAGAAACTACTTCCAGCATTTATCTCAAGAGAGCAGCTCTACATGGAAATAAATGGGCTGGTGTCTGGAGATGACACGCTTCCTTTCTCTGTTTAGACACAAAGACCAATTTCAAATGGTGGGACTGGCAGAGAACCTGCAGCTGTCTAATGTGTGACTGTACTCCGCTGCAGACAGCTGTTACCACCAAATAATACTTGTATTATTCTTCTTAGTGTTCAAAGTTAGCTCAAAATGAAGCACAGTTGGTGCAGCGTGTGTTCTCTTGCATCAAAAATATGTCTGTTACTGCAGACACATCACTAAGATTGAAATTTGGCTGAAAGACAGAGAGAAATACAGCAGGATTACAAGATAAAAGGCAAAGATTTGCACCATTCTCTGTTTTCAGCCCTAAAACTCAAGCACTTATCCATTTTCCTTGCAGGAAAAAAATAAAAATAAAAAAAGGCATTAAACAAATGTGGTTGCAAAAAGATTTCAGCAGTGTGAATATGTATTACTTACATATGAATAATTTATTGTTAAAAAAATCTAAAAAATATAAACAGTATAGTTACACTGACAAATATGTCCACTACACAACATTTGCACACTTGCATTGCAACAGTTAACCAGTATTAATAGTATTTAAGCATTTACAGTAAAGAAAAAAACAAACATATTCTCATATATTCTGAACATCTTCACTTAGGAAACAGAGCTGCTGTGTGCTTCAGAAGATTGCACTGGCAAAGATTTTCTACCTACAACATGTGACATTTTAATCCTTTTCCAGAATGCATTAGAGACACTCAGGAGACAAGCCCTATAATTTCTTTCTTCTTTTTTCTCTTTTTGCAAATAAACCCCCTCGCTTCCTGTGTGTCTCACCTTCAAGAAAATCACTTTTTATAAGACTTAAGGTCAGATTTACTCTGAAATTGTACCTGGATTCTTTGAAGTGTCCTTTTTTCCTCTTTTAAACCCAGTAAACACTAAGATGATGAGAAAATTAAATAGTGGAGAAAAAATAAAATAAAACTAGAATACCTCAAGGTTTTGCTGTACAAGTAAAGAGGGGTATTCTGTCAACACATACAGCAGTATACACTTTAGTTAAGATCAATACCTTTTCTGGCATCACACACTCTTTAAATTTGGCACTTTTAATATCTAACAAAACCATAAAAAGTGAAAATATGAGTGATAATAAATTACTTTTTAAATTATTCAAAAATAATATAAAATACATTCATTATTTCTGTATGACAGAGGGGAAAGTCAGCGGTAATAAATAAATAAATAAATAACAGTGAGATTAAAAAAAAAAAAGAAATCAAATCTACCATGTGACCGGCTGAAAGGTCCGGGGTTCCACTAAACTATGGGAAAGGTTTTTGAGTCCAGCTGCGGAGTGAACTTGCCTGTATCCCAGCAGAGCCAGAGTGTCATTACAAAGATTCTGCACAGTCCTCACGATATCAAAGCCGAGACGAAGCCTCCAGCTCTCTGCTGTCGCTCTGGAGTCTCTGGTGGTGGAGTACCTGTAGTTCCACTCAGACGGAGATGACACATTACTGTTGGTGTTCTTTGCGATCCACATCTGCACCCTGTCCTCCATCTCCAGCCCAATGAACCTGTAGATCTCAGCAGCCTTGTCCTTTGGGTTGAAAGCCAGGTCCTCATACCGCACCAGCAGGTAGCGTCCCCGCAGCCAGGCTGGCCTTTGCAGGCCTGTTTCTGCAGAGGCCGCCATGTCCTTACAGGTGCTGGTGATCTGTGACAGGTCCACATATCGTGGCTGCCGTCCTGTTGCATTCCATATTTTCCAAGCGCGAAACTGATCTGAAAACGCCATCATGCGTGAGGCTAGGATGGCTCTGGGGTCCCTCACCAGGTGGATGATCTTCAGGTCCAGACGCGGATCTTCAGTCAGGGTGCGCAGATCCCCCACTTCAGGGACCCGAACTGTCTTTATGGCTATGTGTTCCCTTGACAGACATGACATAGAGGCCAAGGTGAGGTTCAGTGCCCCGCACTTCTTAGGACACCAGGTTTCATCAGGTGGATCAGAGCCCACTCCATCCCCTCCTTCCAGGCACACAGGAGGGGAACAAAGGGCGTGGCTGGAGCTTCGGCGGAAGAAAGAACTTGTGATGTGGTCCTGTGGCTCAGGACGAATATAGCTCTCCATAAAGTGAAGGTCGCAGGTGTACAGATTGAGGAGGAGGTCCCTGTATGCTCCCAGTAGGGCCCGGCGGTCCAAGGTGCGACGCAGCCTGCTGCTGGAGTTGGTGAAGGCCTGCTGGACGTGGTAGAGAGGTTCAAACACATAGAACATCCCGGGGTGCTGGTTGAGGAGCTGACCGGTGAAGGATGAGCCACTGCGTGTGGTGGCAAACAGCAGGATGTGCTTCCGAGGCGACTCAACGGGCATCCAATTGTCATCGCACAAAGCTCTCCACCTGGAGTCTTGGGGAAAGAAAAGTTGTACGCTTTACTGACAATGTGATTTAAATTTAGCCATATTTGATTGTTTTTTTATTTCTTTTTTTTTTTTTAAATAAAACGATCTGTTTCAAGTTCTGACAAAAGAGGATTTATTTCACTTATTTCAGCTCATAAAAGTGAGAGTCCGTTTTCGCCATAACTTCAAGCCAGGAGAAAGTAAACTCCTTAATCAAGCCAATAAGGTTTAAATAATTTAGAGGGTAAACATGCATGAGTAAGTTTCTTGTCTGCCGGTGGGTTACCGAGGGGTTTTATGAAATGGCGGATCTCTAAATATAGTGCAAATAGCTAACATGTAATTATGGCTGATGAGGAGTTGATTGCAAAGGGGATGTTACTTTTGTACACAGGAGCTCCGGCAAGCTACAGCTGCGCTATGAGAGGGGGATTAATGGAGATAAATTGGAGGATAATTGTCAAACGAATTACACATATTTCATTTCTCCATCCTGCCCACTTGTTGGGAATTCCCTCGTTTAATGATCTGCTTCCCTTTTTTCTTTTGCTTCAGTCACAGTGTGGTGCCACAGCTTGATTCTCCAGCTTAGATATTCTGTCTTTACTCAATCTCTTTACATGATGCTTTCCTCCAAACATTAATCACAATACAACATTACTAATATTACCAATTAAGGTTCAAGTGTGTGCCCTCTGCTGATGCTGCTCATTCAAATTTTATAAGAGAGCATGTTTTTTTTGCATTAAATATAAGTGTATATTCATACATGTCTAAACTTTATACTCTCCGGATTTTTGCTGTGGTCTTGTAGACAGGAAGTTAAGTTTGTAGCACAGTCTGGACTTGCTGTTGATTTGTACCTCGGTGATGTCTGGTCTGGCAGTGGTAGGATCCCTGACAGGGTCCAGACAGTGAATCCCTCAGGGTGCGGATGGCCGTGTACTGGACTCCCAGAGAGGCACACACCAGCAGCAGCACCGTCTTCCAGGAGCACTCCATCCTGCCCCCCCCTCTGGCTCTACATCCTTCACTCTGACGCCACCAGGGAGACACACACACAATGAGATGTCATTTTGATCTATTTTTTCCATCTTCATACATGTGTGCAGCTTTTGCTCATTCACACCTGCAGGCGTCTACTATTGGCCGCTGAGCATCTATTGCTGGAGAAGTTGGGAGCCTTGCTCCAGGGCACTTCAACAGTAGAGGGTAAAGTATGTCACATTAACTTTCCAGATTTCCCCTGCCAGTTCAGAATATTTTATCATATCATTTATGTAACAGAATGTTCTAATTAGCATGTTATGTCCCTTTTTTTACCATACAAAAACAGAAGTGTAGAAATGACAATTTGTGGTGTTACAGAGGGTTATTTATGAATTTTAAAAAAAATGGATACAATGTCTTTGTAATTATTGAGCTTTAGAGGTGCTCGTAGGCAGATTTTTATATCTATTTTTTACCTTTGGACAGAGCCAGACTAGCAGTCTTCATACAATGCTAGCAGGTTGCTGATTGTAGCTTCATATTTAAGATGTGAGAATTGCATCAATCTTCTCATCTATCTCTTGGTAAGAAAAGAATAGGAGTATTCTCTAAAATGTCAAACTTCTCCTTTAAAACACATTTGAAGTGTTTTTTTGGTTCCAGAAAAAAGGTTGTTGTCTCCACAAGGAGGACAAACAGACAGCACCTTGTAGTATTTCTAACGTAAGTAGCTTAAACGCTTTGAATAAACAGTTTAAAGGTTGTGGATTTGTTTCCTAAAGGATCCATTGATTTTCTTCAGCAGGAAAACACGACTCAAAGGTTAGACCACTGGAAAATGGTAGCTGTAATGTTCCCATCTACAATAGCTCCACTATCCAGGATAGGATACCCTACACACAGTTGCATAATTGCATTTCATTTTTGCTTTCCTCTCTTCTGGGTAATTAAGCCTCTAAGCCCAGCAGAGAGTTACATATCCACATAAATATAGCTGTCTTCACATAGATGAGTGGAGAAGTTTCCTTTGTACACTTCCGAGTTCTTTGCCACTGGGCATGAAAGAGCGAAGGGAGATGTGATTTTCCAAATGGATTTAAAAAAAGAAAAAAAAAGGTGCTGCCATCCATTTGTCCCTCTGCACCAAACTGATGGTAGGTAATCACATGAGATCCGGGCGCAAACTGTCTCTCCATCACTCAGAGTGGCTGTGCGGAGGCAATCACCATCAAAGCTACAGGTATATATACATCATATTACTGACAAAAATAAATATTGCTTTCCTGTTTGCTTCCTTACCCTCTTTCTGTCACTCTGTCTTTCCAGTCTGCCTCTTGTTCATTAATGATGTTTATATGTCCCTGGCAGACTCATATCCTCAGGAATGTATCACACTGAGCTGAGATCGGCTTTTGATGTTCCATTAATCACAAACAGTGCAAAACCAGACATTTACTCTGTGGGTGAGGGGAAGAGAAATCGAGCTGACATCATGAGCCATTCTGTTTGAATACGGCTAAAAACAGCAATCACAGAATGAACTCATCGGGGAGAGAAAAACTTTGTTTCTTAGACTAGTAGTGATAGCAATGAGGACACTGTACTGTATGTCTCTTGTCTCAGAACAACTTTAGAGCAGCTTTTCCTGTTTGTGTGCTTGTTGATGGACAGGAGGGAGAGGAAAGGGCAGAGAAATATAAGCATGAATGACTGCAGATAATGAGAGACTTTGACCAAGCTTCTTACCATCTTTGACACTTAAAAAAAAATCTGTCAATTTGACTGTCTTGCCATTCATACCCTACTGCACAGCTGGCTGACCGAGGCACATCATACGATTCCACAGTGACAGGTTTTGTTTTCCTCCAGTCATGATCAGAGCTCCTCTGCTACACACCCTGCTGCCCTCTCGAGAATGAAGACAGATGCTTCAATGGATTAAAGCAATTTGATTTGCAAGTCCTCCTTTTTCCCTGGCTTATAACTGTTCCCGCATTGGGACTCGACACCAGAAATAATAGACACTCTGTCAACAGCTGGAAGGGGACTGCAGGCTTCAGGTGGTCTCTGTTTTTGTATTCCTCAGTGCTTACAAGAGGATAAAAGCCTCAGGGACAGGATCAGCCACAGATTACACTGTGCAGTGCACGTTCCTCTGGCAGGTTTGAGTTGTAAATTCAGTGAGCACAGGCGTTGCTGCTGAGATAACATAGCTAGCAGCTAAAGTGTTGGAGATAATGACATTAGTGCATGGTGCAAGGAAAGGCAATTGCCTCTGTGGAAAATGAAGGCAATAAATGAAGTTAGAAGTTAGTGATGAGGGTGGGACTGAGGGATCTGGGATGGAAGCGATTGAGGGAACAGTGGGTGAGCGACAGTGCCAAAGATTTTTCTATTAAGGCACCTCTGTGTGTTTTCAGATCCTCTGAATGAGGTGAGTGAGGCTGTTTATTGGCAAAGCCTGGTGATCAGTCCAAAGAGTTGAGCAACAGTGGCAACACTAGGAGTTCTGTGTCTCAGTTTGTTTTTCTTCATCCTCCTTTTCCTGTCCATCAACACACACACACACACACACACACACACACACACACACACACACACACACACACACACACAGACCGCTGCAGCGCACGGAGGAGCTGCAACTGACCCTGGGTTACAGAGGAGCTCCTGCCATCTACATGATTCCTCCAGCTCTCCCCCCCCCCCTCTCTCTCTCTCTCTCTCACACACACACACACACACGGAGAAGAGAGTAAGGAACACAATGAAGAAAAAGGTCAACTCTCTGTCTGATCTTGTCCGTGATTATATTTCCCTGATAAGACACCGCGCATTGTTCTCACTGTGTGGTTCATTCACAAACAGCACAACAAGCGAGCGGATAGTGCGCGATGTTTGAGCGTAAAATGAAAGATGAGAAATAAAATGAGAAAGTCATGTAGCCTAAAGTTTAGTGATGATGAAATTAGAGTAATAGAGGAGAAGATGGAAGGAATAAGAAAAGAAAGCTTCAACTTGAGTTTATCCCGCCTCTCTTACAGCTATACGATCCTGTGGATGTTAAACATAAGAAGCATAAATCTGCATCTGAGAGCACTGGAAATTAATCTGCAGTAACTGAAACACTGTAAACTCGAGTTATAACCGATAATTATCTGTAATATTGTTGCAATAAATGTCAGAACAACAAATATCACAACAAAACTGAGTCCCTGTGGAGTATTATGGTGGAACCGCAGCCGATAAAGTAAGACGAGGTCACTATAAACACACCACTGAGTACCACGGACACACTTGAAGTAGCTGTATGGGGAAAAAAATAAAATCATTGACACATTTACTGTTTTATCTCTACACATCCTCATTATGATCTGTATGATGGCCAGATTATCGCATCTTGTTTGTTAGATAACCGGTTAGGTTGCAGCTCGGTGCGCGTAAAATGCACAACAGATGACGGCTTTGACCCCCCCTCCCCTCACAAAAAAAAAAAAAAAATGTTACCTTACCATGAACGCGCTCGATCAGATATTTTCCAGGCCAGTCCAGTCTTCTACGATGCATTTGTAAAAGTGTGTGTTTGTGTTTGTCTGTGTGTGCGTGCGCGCGTGTGTGTGTGTGTGTGTGAGGCGGAGGGAGCGCTGTGTGCTGCAGCCGGTGTCCAGAGCCGAACTGGATTCAGTGCCGGAGATGCGCCATGGATGGAGAGCAGCGAGATGCTGAGTGGGGAGGTATGTCTCACCCCTCCAGAGACCACACAGGCTACTGGAGCTGAGTCTAGATTGGATGGAAGATTGCCTTGCCGTGCATTACGCTTTGATGCTGGAGGGTACGTTTCATTACGTGGGCATATGTGTTGGACACATGTGATCTCAACAGGCAGTAAACAGTGAGTCCAACTATAATATGATTCTTCCTTTAATTGTCTATTTGACATGTTTGCAGGTGTAAGAGGACCGGACATTTCTCATATTTCATGAAGGCAGTTTTCATCAGCTCCTGGCAGGCATCAACAATCACTTCAGCATCCCACCATAACCATCAGAGTGTCATTCCTCCCTCTCTGTCACTGTCATGCTCTTTTGCAGGGATTCTCACTATACCCTCAAATGGATCACTACACACTCAT